>NC_064625.1:172105242-172424528 GCF_023898315.1 Schistocerca nitens | reverse complement strand
GGCATCATGGTGTGGGGAGCGATCTCCTACACTGGCCGTACACCACTGGTGATCGTCGAGGGGACACTGAATAGTGCACGGTACATCCAAACCGTCATCGAACCCATCGTTCTACCATTCCTAGACCGGCAAGGGAACTTGCTGTTCCAACAGGACAATGCACGTCCGCATGTATCCCGTGCCACCCAACGTGCTCTAGAAGGTGTAAGTCAACTACCCCGGCCAGCAAGATCTCCGGATCTGTCCCCCATTGAGCATGTTTGGGACTGGATGAAGCGTCGTCTCACGCGGTCTGCACGTCCAGCACGAACGCTGGTCCAACTGAGGCGCCAGGTGGAAATGGCATGGCAAGCCGTTCCACAGGACTACATCCAGCATCTCTACGATCGTCTCCATGGGAGAATAGCAGCCTGCATTGCTGCGAAAGGTGGATATACACTGTACTAGTGCCGACATTGTGCATGCTCTGTTGCCTGTGTCTATGTGCCTGTGGTTCTGTCAATGTGATCATGTGATGTATCTGACCCCAGGAATGTGTCAATAAAGTTTCCCCTTCCTGGGACAATGAATTCACGGTGTTCTTATTTCAATTTCCAGGAGTGTATTATTGTTGATAGGACAGACAGTCATATTAAAAATTCAGCTCATTTCATTGACAAGTTAAAGGAAACGAGCGTGGGCCCGGATGATATCCTCGTCAGTTTTGACGTTGTGTCGTTATTTACCATGATTCCGGTAAACGGAGCTATCTTATGCATAGCGCATATCTTTCCTACCGATAATGTGGAATTATTCCGACACTGTCTCACCACAACCTACTTTCAGTACAATAATAACTTTTATGAACAGATTGACGGTGTGGCTATGGGCAGTCCTCTCAGTCCTGTTGTGGCTAACTTCTTTATGGAGACTTTTGAACAACGGGCGTTGCAGACTGCCAGTAACAGACCAGCCAGATGGTATCGCTACGTCGATGACACGTTCGTGGTATGGACACACGGAGCAGAGCAATTGGATGCCTTCCTGACACATTTAAACAGCATTAATCCGAAAATCCAATTCACTATGTAGACAGAAAGGAATGGGCAATTGAACTTCCTGGATGTGTCTGTGATTAAACGACCGGACGGAACGTTGGGCCATAAGGTGTATAGAAAGGCCACACATACTGATCGTTATCCACACATAGATTCAAACCACCACCCTAGACAAAAAAGAGTTGTAATGAAAACTTTGGTAGACAGGGCGCACAAACTTAGTGAACCTGTTTAAATATGAAATTGAACATCTACGGTCAACTTTGGTGAAGAATGGCTATTCTAGCAAGGATATAGATCGATCACTTCGCTCTAGGCACAGAATCAGGAGTAACGACGAACAACAGTCACCCAAGGGCAAAGTTTTTCTTCCGTTCGTTAGTAAGGTCACAGATCGTATTGGGAAAATTTTAGGCAAGTATGGGGTGGATACTATTTTCAGACCCACCAGGAAAATAAAAGAATTTTTAAGGTCGGCAAAAGATGCACGACACCCTTTGGCTACACCGGGGCTATATAAAATTCCTTGTAGTTGTGGACAGGTTTACATCGGTACCACAAAGAGAAGTGTGAACACCCGTCTTGTCGAACATAAGAGGAATTGCCGCCTAGGTCACACGGATAAATCGGCCGTAGCGGAACATGTTTACCAGGAAGGTGATCATGAAATAAAATTCAGCGAGACGAGCGTCATATCAAAAACCTCACATTATTATGCACGCTTGTATAGAGAGGCTATCGAGATTGATATACATCGTAATAATTTTAACAGGAAAGACGAAGGTGTTAAATTGGATAAAATTTGGATGTCAGCGTTGCACCGCAAGCGTGACGATCGATTACTTTCAATCGAGAATGTTGGTATTACCAGAGACAATCTGATAGCCGACGCCACGTGATCGACAGTGGCGCCCTCTGTACTGCCTATATAACCAGTGCTGCCTCGAGTTCTCTTCGCAGTTCGCCGCTTTCCCTCCGAGGATGTCTGCCGCAGTCGGAGACGAAACGTCAGGAGAGAGTTTTATACTTCGACCACGGCCCATCAGCCCGGAAGCTTTAAGTGAAGACAATACCGGCCGTGAAAGCTTACATTGTATGAATGATAACAATGATTATGACGACGGCGACGGCAGTGGTTGTGGACTGCTACATGCAGATGATGACGATTATGTTTAATTTTGTGTCTCTGTAGTTTTAAATTTAAATGTGTTGTACAGTTCTTTACGTGGAACACATATAGCGTCTCCCTACTCTCTATCATATTTGAAATCGTATTAATTTTGGCAAATATGTTGTCATCTTAGATTGTGCTTAAACTCCGAAATCTACCATAGTTGACAACTTTTCGTCATCCGAAAGAAGAACACTAGATAACCTGAATATTTCGTACACATGGTGTACATTCAAACGAAATCGCGATTAATCACTTACCTAACTAGTGTTAGGCAATTAGAAAATCATGGTGTTGTGACTCAAAATGCGACGTCATCTCTTGCTTATTGGTTTCCTTTAGCAAGCAGTTCTTTCGAAACCGAAGGTCACGAAAGGCAGCACTTGTCGTTCGTGAGTCGCGCAGGGCCGTGGCACTAATTGCTGCGCCTCGCACGAGCGGACCGGGCCGTATGAGGAAGAGACTGACACAGTGGGCGGAGGGGGAAGTGGAAGTCGCCACTGGCAGCTGCACGATTTAAAGCAGCGGGGAGGAAGCTGGCCAGATAGTGCTGTGCCGACAGGGAAAGAACAACAGCACGCTCTCTCACCCACATCCCGATCTCTTTGTCGACAGACCAACGTGTCATTGCTGAATTAATAGAACAGCACTGAAAAAGTTAGGGTTTATTTTTAAGAAAACCAACTTGAAAATACACTATGTGATCAAAAGTATCCGGTCGCCTGGCTGAAAACGACTTACAAGTTCGTGGTTCCCTCCATCGGTAATGCTGGAATTCAGTATGGTGTTGGCCCACCTTTAGTCTTGATGGCAGCTTCCACTCTCGCAGGCATACGTTCAATCAGGTGCTGGAAGGTTTCTTGGGGAATGGCAGCCCATTCTTCACGGAGTACTGCACTGAGGAGAGGTATCGATGTCGGTCGGTGAGGCTTTGCACGAAGTCGGTGTTCCAAAACAACCCAAAGGTGTTCTCAAATGTTTTTTATTTCAGTCTTCGATCACAATATCAATTCTTTAGACGATGACCGGTTTCAGTCCGTAATGACCATCCTCACATCTTTTTTACACCATGTCCTAAAGTGATACGGCCATAATAGCATCGTCAAAACATATAAATATAATCAGCACAACATCGTTATATAGATTTGAAATAAGGTGTAGAGTAGGCCACATCGTCCGCACAGTGATTACTGCAAATCTATAAGATTCTATAGGATTCAGGTCAGGACTCTGTGCAGGCCAGTCCATTACAGGGATGTTGTTATCGTGGAATCACTTCGCCACAGGCCGTGCATTATGAACAGGTGCTCGATCGTGTTGATGAAAGATGCAATCGCTATCCCCGTATTGCTCTTCAACAGTGGAAAGCAAGACGGTGCTTAAAACATCAATGTAGGCCTGTGCTGTGACAGTGCCACGCAAAACAAGGGGTGTAAGCCCCCTCCATGAAAAACGGCACAGTAACCCTGGGTTCGGTGTGGGGCGGCAGTGGGGTGGGTGGACTGCTGGAGCCTGTTGTGGGGTTGTGAACCACTGGGGGCTAGGACGGGGACGAAGCCTCTCCATCGTTTCTAGGTCCCCAGTTCCATACAATACAGTACATGCATACCGCTTAATTCACAATTAAGTGGCTGGCAGAGGCTTCATCGAACCACCTTTACAATAATTCTGTATTATTCCAGTATCGAACAGCGCGCGGAGAAAACGAACACCTATATTTTTCCGCGCGAGCTCAGATTTCCCTATGTAGGACGCCGTCAACAAAATGTTTTCGCATTCGGAGGACAAAGTTGGTGGTTGAAATTTCGTGAGGAAATTCCGCCGCAACGAAAAACTCCTTTCTTTTAATGATGTCCATCCCAAATCCGGTACATGTCCGTGACAATCTCTCCCCTGTTTTTCGATAATACACTCCTGGAAATGGAAAAAAGAACACATTGACGCCGGTGTGTCAGACCCACCATACTTGCTCCGGACACTGCGAGAGAGCTGTACAAGCAATGATCACACGCACGGCACAGCGGACACACCAGGAACCGCGGTGTTGGCCGTCGAATGGCGCTAGCTGCGCAGCATTTGTGCACCGCCGCCGTCAGTGTCAGCCAGTTTGCCGTGGCATACGGAGCTCCATCGCAGTCTTTAACACTGGTAGCATGCCGCGACAGCGTGGACGTGAACCGTATGTGCAGTTGACGGACTTTGAGCGAGGGCGTATAGTGGGCATGCGGGAGGCCGGGTGGACGTACCGCCGAATTGCTCAACACGTGGGGCGTGAGGTCTCCACAGTACATCGATGTTGTCGCCAGTGGTCGGCGGAAGGTGCACGTGCCCGTCGACCTGGGACCGGACCGCAGCGACGCACGGATGCACGCCAAGACCGTAGGATCCTACGCAGTGCCGTAGGGGACCGCACCGCCACTTCCCAGCAAATTAGGGACACTGTTGCTCCTGGGGTATCGGCGAGGACCATTCGCAACCGTCTCCATGAAGCTGGGCTACGGTCCCGCACACCGTTAGGCCGTCTTCCGCTCACGCCCCAACATCGTGCAGCCCGCCTCCAGTGGTGTCGCGACAGGCGTGAATGGACGAATGGAGACGTGTCGTCTTCAGCGATGAGAGTCGCTTCTGCCTTGGTGCCAATGATGGTCGTATGCGTGTTTGGCGCCGTGCAGGTGAGCGCCACAATCAGGACTGCATACGACCGAGGCACACAGGGCCAACACCCGGCATCATGGTGTGGGGAGCGATCTCCTACACTGGCCGTACACCACTGGTGATCGTCGAGGGGACACTGAATAGTGCACGGTACATCCAAACCGTCATCGAACCCATCGTTCTACCATTCCTAGACCGGCAAGGGAACTTGCTGTTCCAACAGGACAATGCACGTCCGCATGTATCCCGTGCCACCCAACGTGCTCTAGAAGGTGTAAGTCAACTACCCTGGCCAGCAAGATCTCCGGATCTGTCCCCCATTGAGCATGTTTGGGACTGGATGAAGCGTCGTCTCACGCGGTCTGCACGTCCGGCACGAACGCTGGTCCAACTGAGGCGCCAGGTGGAAATGGCATGGCAAGCCGTTCCACAGGACTACATCCAGCATCTCTACGATCGTCTCCATGGGAGAATAGCAGCCTGCATTGCTGCGAAAGGTGGATATACACTGTACTAGTGCCGACATTGTGTATGCTCTGTTGCCTGTGTCTATGTGCCTGTGGTTCTGTCAGTGTGATCATGTGATGTATCTGACCCCAGGAGTGTGTCAATAAAGTTTCCCCTTCCTGGGACAATGAATTCACGGTGGTTTTATTTCAATTTCCAGGGGTGTACAAAACGTGCTGCTCATTTTTGAACTTTCTCGATGTACTCCACCAATCTTATCTGGTAAGGATCCCACACCGCGCAGCAGTACTCTAAAAGAAAATGGACAAGCGTAGTGTAGGCAATCTCTTTAGTAATCTCTTACATTTTCTAAGTGTTCTGGCAATATAACGCAGTCTTTGGTTTGCCTTCCCCACAACATTTTCTGTGTTCTTTCCAATTTAAGTTGTTCCTAATTGTAATTCCTAGGTATTTAGTTGAATTTACGGCCTTAGGATTTGACTGATTTATCGTGTAACCGAAGTTTAACTGATTCCTTGTAGCACTCATGTGAATGGCCTCACACTTTTTATTACTTATCGTCAATTGACAGTTTTCAAACCATACTAACTCGTTTTGCAATTTGTTTTGATCTTCTGATGACTTTACTAGAAGATAAACGACAGCATTGTCTACAAACAACCTAAGACGGCTGCTCAGATTGTCTCGTAAATCGTTTATATAGATAAGATACAGCAGAGGGCGTATGACACTACCTTGGGGAACGGCACAAATCACTTCTGTTTTATTCAGCGCCTTTCCATCAATTAGTACGAACTGTGACCCCTCTGACAGGAAATCACGAATCCGGTCACATAAGTGAAATGATATTTAACAAGCACGCAAATTTACTACAAGCCGCTTGTGTGGTACAGTGTCAAAAGCCTTCCGGAAATCTAGGATTACAGGACGAGCTGCCCTTCTTTGCACTTTTTCGATGTCCTTCTCCAGTCCAGTCTCGTAAGGATCCGATTGAGCATAGCAAGCTAGTGTAGGCAGTCTCTCTAGTAGACCTTCTGCGTCTTCTAAGTGTTCTGCCACTAAATCGCAGTTTTTCGTTCACTTTCTCCAAATCATTACCTATGTGATTTCTCCACTTTAAGTTATTCGTAATTGTAATCCCAGGTATTTAGTTGATGTGAAAGCCTTTAGATGTGTGTGGTTTGTCGTGTTACCGAAGTTAAGCGGATTCGTTTTAGTACTTGTGTGGATGACCTCGCAATGCAATGCAATGCAATGCCACTTTTCGTACCATGAGATAGCTAAAACATTTTCCAATTGGTCTGAATCTTTTGTTGACTTTAAGAGGCAGCATATGACAGCACCACCCGCAAACAATTTAAGAGGGCTGCTCAAATTGTCTCCTAAATGGTTTATGCAGATTAGGCACAGCAGGATGGCTGCAACAGGTCCTTCGGGGACGCCAGAAATCACTTTCGTTTTACTGGACGGCTTTCCGTCAGTTACGACGAACTGTGACTTCTTTGATAGGAAATCCAGTCGCCCAACTGAAACGATACTCCGAAGGCACGCAATTTCACAATAATTCGCTTGTGAGGAAGGGTATCGACGGCTTTGTGGAAAAACAAAAGCATGGAATCGATGTGAGATCCCCTGCAGTCACTACTTCTTGCGAACAAAGAGCTAGTTGGATTTCGTAAGTTCGGTATTTTCTGAGTCCGTGCTGACTGTTTGTGAACAGATCGTTTTGTTCTAGGTAATTCATAATGGTCGAACACAGTATGTTCCAAAATCCTACTGCAAATCAACGGTAGTGATATAGGTCTATGATTCATTGGATTACTATTACTTACTTACTTTCTTGAGTGTTGATGTGACCTGTACAACTTTTCTGTCCTTACGTACGGATCACTGATCGAGCGAGCGGTTGAATATGATTGCTAAGTATGGGGCTATTTTGTCAGCATACTCTGAAAGGAACATAGGCTCGTATGCGCTTTCCGTAATAGATGTAGTGCACTTTAGCAGAACCCTTCAAAATATTTCCGCTGTATTTGTGTACACTATATCCCGGCTACACACCCGAAAACATATTGTCCGTACAGTAATTGCCTGTGTGGTAACCAGACAGGAGACAGACAACAGATTCCGTCAACGTGTGCTCAAAAAACAGCGCGTGATACGGTGGCAGAGGCTTATCACAACGGCTGGACAGATATACGGCTGTGGCGGGACCTTGTAGCAGATTCGTGGATATCTCACAGGCTTCAGAGTCGCACGTGTCACGTCCTTGAGGTGTTGAGCGACTGCCTGTGCAGGAAGCTGGACCACGTACTCTTTCTACGGCTCTGTACCTCGGTCGGTAAAAACTGAAGTAGTCTGTCTGTCTGTCCGACAGAACCATTTTTCTCACGAACGGTTGGACATATCAAGTTGAAATATATGTCACATAATAAGGTGCACGGCCCCTTTGCGGAATAAAAAATTTTAGAATGTAAGACAAACGGCCGTATCTTTTAATTTCATTATGTTACGTATTTTGACGCTCCCAGACTCACTCACCAAAACCTATAGTGCACTCCCCGTTGACACATGAAATTTGGCAAGAAACAAGGTTTCACAGTAGAAGTAAAGGAAAAAATCAAATTGTTAATATCACACGGAAAAGTATTTCTTTTGTCATCTGTTATCCGACCGTCCGTGTGTCCGCGTTTAAGGAGCTCTTTTTCCTCAGCAATGGGTAACTAATTTCAAAACTGTCACATACTGACATCTACAGTCGCTTTGTGGTGTAAAAAACTGAAACCTGTAAGTCAATCCAGCCCGAAGATACTGATATTTATGTTGTTGTGTCGATTCCCTAAGGTCTCGACACAATGAGTGGCTAGGTGCACGCGAAACTAACGCAGACGGGCGTAAATTCTGAAACAGGAGACTGGATGAAAACTATAAAGAAAAGAAGAGAGATTTTAATATACTTAACTTTAATGTAGTCTTGTTCTTGTTGAAATACATCTCTTGCATAGTAGTAAGCAATTAGCAATGATACACATGGCGCCTTGCTAGGTAGTAGCGATGGACTAGCTGAAGGCTATTTAATCTGTCTCTCGGCAAATGAGAGGAATACTTGGTAGGTCTAGTCGCAAGCTATGTCGTCCGTACAACTGGGGCGAGGTCATGTCCGTGTCTTGTGACCTGCCCTGTGGTGGCGCTACGTTTGCGAATACACAGTGGCGACACGCGGGTCCGACATGTACTACAGGACCGCGGCCGATTTAAGTTACCACCTAGCAAGTGTGGTGTCTAGCGGTGACACCACATATGTCACATTGTTTGATATCTCGGCTGTTTAGACATCGATAGCGGGCAAAAATCGTCGATTTCGCGGGATGGGGGATGATCTATCTAATACTTCGAACGGTACCCTCGGTGCGCAAGTCCTACTCGCAAAACATCCCAGTTTTTTTTCCCTTCATGCTGTTTCAAATGGTTCAAATGGCCCTGAGCACTATGGGACTTCTGAGGTCATCAGTTCCCTAGAACTTAGAACTACTTAAACCTAATCTAAGGACAGCATACACATCGATGCCCGAGGCAGGATTCGAACCTGCGACCGTAGCGGTCGCGCGGTTCCAGACTGTAGCGCCTAGAAACGCTCGGCCACCCCGGCCGGCCATGCTGTTTCACTGCCTTCATCACACAGCGACGATAATGGGGTATCAGCAACAGTGTTTATCGTGTCCGGATACGCCGATATCCAGGCGACAGGCGAACAGCTGTTAGATACTGACCGGTGCGGATGGAGAGGGCGGCGGGGGGGGGGGGGATATTACGCTGTGGGGGACATTCACCTGGGCTTACTACCTGAGATGGTGATCGAAGGCGTCATTGCAGCTGTCGACTGCATGAAAATTATTGCATACGAAGTGCATTCCTTCATGCTTCAGATCTTCCCTGAGCGTACCTACCTTCCAGCAGGATAACTCTCCATGTCTCAAGGCCAGAATCGTGATACACTGGTTCGAGGAACATGACAGCTAACTCACGTTGTTGTCTTGACCACCAAATTCGCCTGGTCTGTACCCCATCGAAGACATCCGAGACTCCATCGTGCGCCGGTTCCGCACTCACAAACCAGACTATTGAGTGAACTGTGCTTAGATATCTGTGCCACACACTGCCACAAATCCACTATTTATTTGTTGAATCCAAGCTATCCATAACAGCTGCTGTATTGCCTTCCAACGAGATATTAAGTAGATACCCAAAATGTTTTTTGCTCACCACTGTATTTGGAAGTAATAATGCGTAGAATGTGGAAGTTTGTAGCTAAAGCATCTACATCTACATCGGTACTCCGCAAGCCACCTGACGGTGTGTGGCGGAGGGTACCTTGAGTACCTCTGTCGGTTCTCCCTTATATTCCAGTGTCGTATTGTTCGTGGAAAGAAGGATTGTCGGTATGCCTCTGTGTGGGCTCTAATCTCTCTGATTTTATCCTCATGGTCTCTTCGCGAGATATACGTAGGAGGGAGCAATATACTGCTGGACTCCTCGGCGAAGGTATGTTCTCGAAACTTCAACAAAAGCCCGTACCGAGCTACTAAGCGTCTCTCCTGCAGAGTCATCCACTGGAGTTTATCTATCATCTCCGTAACGCTTTCGCGATTACTAAATGATCCTGTAACGAAGCGCGCTGCTCTCCGTTGGATCTTCTCTATCTCTTCTGTCAACCCTATCTGGTACGGATCCCACACTGCTGAGCAGTATTCGAGCAGTGGGCGAACAATCGTACTGTAACCTACTTGCTTTGTTTTCGGATTGCATTTCCTTAAGATTCTTCCAATGAATCTCAGTCTGGCATCTGCTTTACCGACGATCAACTTTATATGATCATTCCATTTTAAATCACTCCTAATGCGTACTCCCAGATAATTTATGGAATTAACTGCTTCTACATCCATACTGCTTGGAAGCAACAATGAGTAGAATGTGCAAGGCTGGATTGTAGCTGAAGCATCTACATCCACACTGCGCAAGCCACCTGACGCTGTGTGGCGGAGTCTACTTCTGGTACCACTATGTGATCTGCAACTACACACATTCTACCAAACCCACCGTACGGTGCATGGCGGAGGGTACCACGCACCTCTACTAGTCATTTTCTTTTGTGTTCTACTCACAAACAGAGCGAGGGAAAAGCGACTGCCCCAATTTTCCGCATCTTATTTCGTGGTCCTTACGCGAGATGTACGTTGGCAGCAGTAGGATCGTTCTGCTGTCAGGATCCGGTTCTCTCAAATTTTCCCTGTTCTGTTATGCGTAAAGGTCGTCGCCTTGCCATTTAAGTTCTGAAACATGACTGTACTACTCGCGTGTTCTTCGAACCTATCGAACGTACCAGTCTCAGCCCGCCTCTTAATCGCTTCAGTTTCTTCCGTTAGTCCGACCTGGTGCGGATCCCAAACTCTCGAATAATATTCAGGAATGGGTCGCACTAGCGCCCTATGTGCTGTCTCCTATACAAGTGAGCTACACTTTCCCAGACTTCTCCCAATAAACGGAAGTGGAGAATTCACCTTCCCTACAACCAACCTGACGTGCTCATTCTGTTTCACATCGCTTTACAACGTTACGCCTGAATATTTAATCAATGTGACCGGCTCAAACGGCACACCACTACCGCTGTACTGCAACGTCACATGATTGTTTTTCCTACTCATTCGCATTAACTTACATTTTTCTTCATTCAGAACATCGATCAACGACGATGATCTTTCGTACACGGCAGTGCCGTCAGCCAACAACTGTAAGTTGCTGCTCACTCGGTCCGCCAGGCAATTTATGTATACAGTGAACATCAGCGGTCCTATCACACTGGGAAGAACGACTGTCCTTAAACCACTGCATTATCTCTAATTTCTCGAATTCTCCCGTAGTGATCATTTTGCGAGGCATATCTGGGAGCAAGCAATATGTTGTACGACACTTCCCGGAAAGTACTCTCTCCAAACGTGAATAGCAAACCTCTCCGTTATGCACAACACGTCTCTTGAAATGCCCACCACCGGAGTTCGTCGAGCATCTCTGTAACGCTCTCTCGCCGACTAAACGATCCCGTGACGAAACGCACCGCTCTTCTATCAGTCCCCTCTGGTGAGGGTCTCAAACTGATGAACAATATTTAATACTCGCTCTAGCAAATGCCTTGTAAGCCACTTCTATGGTGGACGAATTACACTTTCTTAAGGTTCTTCGTACGAACCTCAGTTTGCCATCTGCTTTTCCTACAGTTTTATGTGACCATTCCAGTTAAGGTCGATTCGGATAGATACTCCTAGGTATTCTATGACAGATACTGTTCCCAGCGGTTTGTCGTCAGTAGTATAGTTGTACAGTAGTGGATTTGCTTTCATGTGTGCGCCCGATATGTTGTTTACGTTCAGGGTCAAATGCCAGAGCCTGCACCATTCATCAAGCCTCTGCAGGCCCTTCCGCAAATCCTCACTGTCTTCTGGCTTTGCTACTTTGTTGTAGACAACCTCATCATATGCAAACAGCGTTAAACACCTACCGACGCTTTTTACTAGATCATTTATATGCACTTTAAACAGAAACGGTCCTCCACACTCTACGGAATTAATTTTACAGCTCTTGATTTTGTTCCGTTAACAGTGCATGTTAGATTCTATATGCAAGGAAATGTTGTATCTAGTCGCAAGTACACTATGTGATCAAAAGTATCCGGCCGCCCCCAAAAATATAAGTTTTTCATATTAGGTGCATTGTGCTATCTCTTACTTCCAGGTACTCCATATCAGCGACCTCATTAGTCATGAGACATCGTGAGAGAGCAGAATGGGGCGCTCCGCGGAACTCACAGACTTCGAACGTGGTCAGGTGACAGGGTGTCACTTGCGTCATACGTCTGTACGCGAGGTTTCCACACTCCTAAACATCCCTAGGTCCACAGTTTCCGATGTGATAGTGAAGTGGAAACCTGAAGGGACATGTACAGCACAAAAGCGTAGATGACGACCTCGTCTGTTGACCGACAGAGAGAGGTGACAGGTGAAGAGGGTCGTAATTTGTAATAGGCAGACATCTATTCCGACCATCACAAAGGAATTCCACAGTGCATCAGGATCCACTGCAAGTACTATGACAGTTAGGCGGGAGGTGAGAAAACTTGGATTTCACGGTCGAGCTGCTGCTCGTAAGCCACACGTCACGCCGGTAAATGCCAAATAACGCCTCGCTTGCTTGGTGTAAGGAGCGTAAACATTGGACGATCGAACAGTCGAAAGACGTTGTGTGGAGTGACGAATCACGGTACACAATGCAGCGATCCGATGGCAGGGTGTGGGTACGGGGAATGCCCGGTGAATTTCGTCTGCCAGCGTGTGTAGTGCCAACAGTGAAATTCGGAGGCGGTGGTGTTATGGTGTGGGCGTATTTTTCATGGAGGGGGGTTGCAACCCTTGTTGTTTTGCGCGGCACTATCACAGTACAGGCCTACATCAATGTTATAAGCACTTCCTTGCTTCCTACTGTTGAAGAGAAATTCGGGGATGGCGATTGCATCTTTCAACACGAATACTGTTCATAATGTACGGCCTGTGGGGAAGTGGTTACACGATAACAACATCCCTCTAATGGACTGGCCTACACAGAGTCCTGACCTGAATCCTATAGAACACCTTTGGGTTGTTTTGGAACACCGACTTCGTGCCAGGCCTCACCGACAGACATCGATACCTCAGTGCAGCAGTCCGTGAAGAATGGTCTGCCATTCCCCAAGAAACCTTCGAGCACCTGATTGAACGTATGCCTACGAGAGTGGAAGTTGTCATCAAGGCTAAGGATAGACCAACACCATACTGAATTCCAGCATTACCGCCACGAACTTGTAAGTCATTTTCAGCCAGGTATCCGGATACTTTTGATCACATAGGGTATGGTCGGGTATTCGGTAATCTTGCTCCTCCTTTTCTTTTTTTAAATTGAACGGAAGTACGCGACGGTGTCGAATGTCTTTCTGTAGTGAAGGAACTTCGCATCAACCTGAGGAAATGGCACATTACCAGCCATAGGGCAGTGACAGTTTATCTATAAAAAGACATTACGTACGAAGCGCTTGTGCAGCCCATACCTCAGAAAACTGCTGAAAACTATTGGGTCCCTATCAAATCAGACTAACAGTGGACATCCAGTATAAGACAAAGGAGATCAGCACAAATGGTGGCAGGTTTGTTAGGTTTGGAAGCGTAGCAGAAGTGGTGGCGAAACATGACAGACGCTCGAAGAGTGTCGCCACACTGCTGACAAGAGTGTTTGGAAAACTTAAAGGGCCGTGTTAAAATACAAAATAAAAAATGAAAGTAATGTTTTGCGAGGGAGTGCTCCCGAATATATCTCCAGCCCCCGAAACAGTGCCAATCAAACTTTGTGAAAAAAATACTGTGCATTGGGACATTCTTCGCAAACTTTTTGGTTCTAGTTGGGAGTGTCATAGGAAAGGATCACTATGAAGCGAGTGGCAGTGGGCACTTCGGAGGGTAACAGATGTTAGGCCTTTTACCAGAGTTTAATTTGGTTCATTAATTTCATGTTCCATGGACCATTTGCACGATAAATAGTAATACAGAATGCGGTACTTGTCATTTAACATTCGCATCTCAAATAAATTTGTAAATGTGGCTACGTGCTGAACTTTCAAGTTTTTTTTTTTTTTTTTTTTTTTTTTTTTTATAATATAGAGGTCTCAGTTAGTAACTGCTACCCACTATCTTTCACGCATGATAATAATTGAAATTCTTGTACTGGACAGGAGGAGTTGTTACAAAGAAACTTTTTCAATTTTTCAAATTTTCCCTTTCTGTTTCTCGGATATTTTACATCACCATTATTCTTCTTCTGTTATAACTTCATGTACTGACTCGTTCCGTGACCAATGAGACTCGCTCGTGAATATGGTCCTGTGGAACATGGGATGTAAAATGAAATGAAATAGGTGACCAGAAATTTTCGTTACAGTATTGTGCACCCAATTTTGTGCTAAAACAGCCGTAATGTAGAGTCATGAATATCATTTTTTTCTTCTCGTATAATTATGTAGACTATTACTCCGTTTGAACTATAGCGTATTATTTACAACAAACTTCATGAGGAAATACGTACACTGTGAAGGCATAGTCAGATTTAACAACTCCTTAAACACATGTGTGTGCAAGATGGTAGTGGGTGACCACCACATGTTATTCTTACAGCACATTTTAGATCAATGACATTCTTTCTTGATGATTAGTTACCCAAGAACATTGTTTCATATGACATTGTTGAATGGAAATATGGAGAATACAAGTTACTGAGTTGTTTCACCGCAAAATTTACAATGAGTCTGCTGAACTAACCTTCTTTTAGGAGTTCAGAAATGTGATTTTTGCAGTTTAAATTCTCATCAATATGGACGCCTAAGAATTTTGAAATTTCCACCGTATTTATTATCTCCTCACCATGTGTTTATTTATCATTGGTGTAGTACCTCTAGACACGCAGAACAGAGTATGTTGCGTCTTTTTAAAATTGAGTGTGAGACCATTCGCGGAAAACCAGTCAATTGTACTTTTAGGGATACTGTTTACCAATTCCTGATGTTGCTGGATGTATGCCTGTAAAAACTAACGCTTCTTGTTACATATACACAGCCGGGAAAAAAATTAGTGCACCTGGATCCGATGGCGGCATATGCCACCTGGGGGATAGTAGATATACTGATGGTGGTGTCAACATTGTCCGCCGACAGATGGCGTAGTGGCATAGCTACCAGAGCGCAATCTGTTTCTGCCCTTTAGTGGGGAATGTTGACAGCCAGAAGGGTCCGTGTGGAGCAACCAGGCAACCATGGCACGGAGACGCCCTCGTGGCTCCTACGGCCAACTGACAGAGTTTGAGAATGGTCACAATGTAGCCTTGCGAGTAGTTTCCGATAACTGCCGAACAAGTTGCACGTAATGAGATTTTCACTCTGCAGCGGAGTGTGCGCTGATATGAAACTTCCTGGCAGATTAAAGCTGGGTGCCGGACCGAGACTAGAACTGGGGATCTTTGCCTTTGGCGGGCAAGTGCCCTACCATCTGAGCAGAAGAGCTTGTGTGAAGTTTGGAAGGTAGGAGACGAGGTACTGGCAGAAGTAAAGCTGTGAGGACGGGGCGTGAGTCGTGCTTGGGTAGCTCAAATGCTAGAGTACTATCCCGCGAAAGGCAAAGGTGCCGAGTTCGAGTCTCGGTCCGGCAGACAGTTTTAATCCGCCAGGAAGTTTCAAGTTGCATGTGGTGCGTCGGTTGTGCAAGTATGCTCGTATCGGTGGCCACGTGAACATTGTCACATCCGTAGAGATTCTGGACGTCCACGCAGCACAAACGCCAGCAGGGATTATCCTACTGTCAGGGCAGCAGTGGCAGGCCGTACAGCTACCACAGCACACATAAGAGGAGTGGTGAGCCCAGACGTCTCGACACGAGCTGTTGAGAACCAGTTTTATTAGCAGTGGGAACTTTTTTCTTTAGTTTTACTTGTAGAATAACATATTAGAGTATTTGCAGATCTTCGTGAATCAACCTGTATAGGCTGCCCGCCCGGTTAGCCGTGCGGTGTAACGCGCTGCTTCCCGAGCGGGGAGGCGAGCCGGTCCCCGGTACGAATCGGCCCGGCGGATTAGTGTCGAGGTCCGGTGTTCAAAAATGGTTCAAATGGCTCTGAGCAGTATGGGACTTAACAGCTATGGTGATCAGTCCCCTGGAACGTAGAACTACTTAAACCTAACTAACCTAAAGACATCACACAACACCCTGTCATCACGAGGCAGAGAAAATCCCTGATCCCGCCGGGAATCGAACCCGGGAACCCGGGCGCGGGAAGCGGGAACGCTGCCGCACGACCACGAGCTGCGGACAGGTCCGGTGTGCCGGCCAGCCTGTGGATGGTTTTTCCATCTGCCTCGGCCAATGCGAGCTGGTTCCCATTATTCCGCCTCGGTTTTTAAGGCGGTTTTCCATCTGCCTTAGCGAATGCTGGCTGGTTCCCCTTATTCCGCCTCAGTTACACTATGCTGCACAAATACTGTCTGCACGTAGGCATACAGCACAATTACTGTACCATACAAGCATTTGGGGTTCTCGTCTGGTACGAGACGTTCCCCGCGTTGGGGGTGGGGCGAATACACAAGGGCACGCAACTCACGCCTCACGCCACAGCATCGACGTGCACGGCTCAACTGCGTGCACGCAGTTGTTGATCTTCCGCTTGCATGACGTAGACCTTGTTGTATCCACGGACCCACCCAACCAACCAACCAACCAACTCGCGCACGCGCGCCCTGGCCACAGTTCCTGTCGCGGCCGTCGGCGCGGCGTCTCAGGGCGTTACCGCCGACGGAAGAGGTCGCGCCATGGCTGGGCTCGGGTCCGCAGCGCCCTCTGCCTTTTGCATATAAGGAGGAGCGCTGGCCCCGGGACGGTATCCCTCCAAAACCCAGGCGATCATTGTAGGCAAAACCACCCCTTCCTTCCGCCTCCTTGATTTCTACATCACCATCTATGGCCATCCTATCGCCCTCACTCCCACCCTTAAGTACCTTGGCGTCACCCTCGACCGTCGCCTCTCCTGGACTCCCCACCTCCGGACAATCCAAGCCAAGGCACGCTCCCGACTCAGCCTCCTCAAGCTCCTCTCCGGCCGTACGTGGGGTCTGGACCCCTCCACCATCCTCCACACCTATAAATCCCTCATCCGCCCTATCCTTTGTTATGCCCATCCGGCTTGGATCTCCGCCCCCCCTCCCTTTTATAAATCCCTCCAAATCCTCGAACGCCACGCTCTCCGCCTCGCCTATCGCATCCGTCTCCCCTCCCCCACGCGGATCCTGTATGATCTCATCCCCTTCCCCCACCTCCTCCTTTTCCTTGAAAGGATACAGATCTTGTACACCTCCCGTAAACTTGATCCTCCTCACCCGCTCGTCTCCCCGATCCTCTCCCACCCCCGCCCGCTGCCGCGCCTGTATTCCCACGTCCCGCCCGGTCTCCATCTGTCCACCCTCCTTACCCTCTCCCAAGGTGGCTTCCGCCAGCTCCCTCTCCCTGATGATGTCCTCGTCCCCTCCATCTACCCCTCCTATCAACTTTGACCCTGCCCCGCCCCCCCACTTCCCGTGTCCTTTCCTTTCGGCACCCTCCCTCCCTTCTCTTCTCTTCCCTTCTTTTTCCATCTCCCCGTCCCCTCCCTTCCCCCTCTTCCCCCGGGCTTCCTCTCCCCCTTCCTCCCTCCCCCCTATCTCCCCTGCCCGTGGCATCTCTGCTCTCCCCTCTCGCTCTCCCACTCCCCTTCCTCCTCCTCCTCTCTTGGCAGGTCTCGCACAGGCATAGTGAACATTTGCGCGCCGGAGATCGTCGCCTTCTGTGTCTCGTGTGTGTGACGTCGTATAGTGTTTTTGGTGTCCGCTGTCCCACTACTACGTTCACTTGTGCCGTCGGATTCATCAGTGTTTTGTGCGCCGTGCCAACGTGTTTTCAGTGTTGTTATCGTCACATGTGAACGACTCCGTGTTTTTTGTGTCTCTGTGACCTCTCTCTTTTGCCCGTCATTTTGTTCATTGTCATTCACCATTTTTTATACTCTTGTAAAACGCTATGGCTGAAGAGCGGCGTAGTGTGCCGCTGCCAGCCTACCTGATTTGTACAGGTTTTAAAATAACAATAAAGTAAAAAAAAAAAAAAACCCGAGACGGACAGTCTATTGTCTATTGCTAGCCTCTCGTGGAGTTTATAGCGGAGCCATTGCAGTGTGATATTTGCTATTGTATTCGACGAGGCTCAGTACACGGATTACTCTCGGATATTACTCGGACTTGTATTGCTGGTGCACGTTTCGTCAGAAATGAAGATAAGTTATCTCTTCATTCTAGCTGGCGCAATTCTTGTCATTAATTAGTTTTCGGCCAACAGACATTGCTACATCCTGGTCACTACCCACGCTTTATACAATTTTTGGTGGCTGCCCCAAAAGTACCGCCGAGGACATTGGGTTTCGGAGCCGTCACAAAACACCTGGTGGGCGCTGTCTCGCAGAGTGCGTTGGTTCAAGACACGCTGGCCCCACGCCTGGCCTCATGGTCTGGGCTGCGATAAGCTACAACCCTCGTTCACCTTTGGTGTTTCTGGAGGGAACGCTAACCAGCGCTCGGTGCGTGCACAATGTTGTTAGAGCCGTTCTGTTGCGACAAGTAGGTGGTGGTATGTTCCAGCTGGACAATGCTCGCCCGCACACTGCCCGTCAAACTCAACGTGCTCTTCAGGACGTGCAGAAACTTCCCTGGCCATCACGATCTCCAGACTTGTCCCCAATCGGGCACGTGTCGGATACGATGGGACGAGAAGTGACTCGCGCGACTCGTCAGCCAATCAGGCCTTGCAGAACTACCTGAAAAGATCGAAGAGGCGTGGCGTAACGTATTCCAGGACAGTATTCTTCATCTGTACGATCGACGGGATGCCAGCGTCAATACCTGCACTGCTGCCCATGAAAGCTGTACCGGCCGGCCGCTCTGGTCGAGCGGTTCTAGAAGCTTCAGTCTACAGCCGTGCTGCTGCTGCGGTCGCAGGTTCGAATCCTGTCTCGGGCATGGATGTGTGTGATGTTCTTAGCTTAGGTTTAAGCAGTTGTAAGTCTAGGGGATTGATGACCTGAGAACTTTAAGTCCCATAGTGCTCAGAGCCATTTGAAGCTGTACCACATACGAACATGGGTGTTTCAGCTTGTGTCGATTCCTGGTACCTCGTAACCGCTTGTGCTATTGAACTGTAGTCAGTTCACGTACTCCATATGAACTGTTGCTAGAATAGAGCTTGAGTGCATTGGAAAATCTCTAGAGGTGTGCATTAATTTTTTTCCGACAGTGTATATTAGATGTGATTCGTTCTCAGACTACATTGGTTGAGCTATTAAGTACAACTTCATGCATTCTCCGATCGCGCACGGAGCGCGAGAAGAATGACTATTTAAATGCCTATGTGTGCGCTGGAATTAATCTAATCTTTGTGGTCATTTTTTCTCGAGGCTTTCTAAGTAGGCTTCTGTGAGACAATTCACGATCTTCAACGTGTGGTATACTTTCCCGTGAGTCGAAGCTGTGACCACCTGCCGTGCCCTCCTTTGTACATATTCAGTGTTCCTTGTTAGACCAGTGGCTAACACACTGGACTCGCATTCGGGAGGACGACGGTTCAATCCCGCATCCGGCCATCCTGATTTAGGTTTCCCGTGATTTCAATAAATCGCTCCAGGCAAATGCTGGGATGGTTCCTTTGAATCCCTAATCCGATGAGACCGACGACCTCGCTGTCTGGTCTCCTTCCCCAAACAAACCAACCCAATCCCCCCCCCCCCTTTGTTATACCTATTTTTTGGCACGGGATCCACACGCATGAGAACAAGATTGTTGGATGGCACGCTCGAGTGATGTGTTAGCGACATGGGTTGCAGACCAACCGCATTTTTACACTGTACTGCCACCGAGCAGAGAGGCATGGAGCTTGTCTTACCTGCACTTGAGCCTAGCTCACTGTTCCATTTCATATCCCTACAGACCTCGTTACACGCAGGTATTTGTCCGAGTTGACCGAATCCTGTTATGATAAACTTGTGTCGCAGCCTCAGGACCAAATCGCCAACCTTTGCACAACTTCTCAGACAGTGTTGTTGATGATGAAACCTTGTTGCAAAATGTTAACTGGTTAAATAAATGATAAAAAGTCTGAGGAATGTCGCAGAGCACTGTGTGTAAATCTTACCAAGATCCGACTGGATATTTGGGCAGCTTTGTCCATGTAGTACGTTTCTGTAGACTAGGTTATTGTCCGCTGCTTCACTTGCGTAGATGTGTGGTCCGTACATACCTTTTTTTGTTTTTCTTTAATCGAATTAGTATGTTGTTATGCCTATTCCTCGTTTGCACTGTAAAAGAGTTAGTGATCCTTTACACGGCTGGCAGTCTTTGAATAATTAAAGTGTTACAGTGAATTTAATTTAATTTCATACAGCGAGTTAAAAAAGAAAGAGAGAAACTGGATTAGTGCTTCTCTAATTAATAGCGCCATTCTCACAGATGGATATTCCTGTACATGGAATAGCATCTAAATATGTCACCCATTTTGTCGTCAGTAATAATTAGTTTGCGTATTACTATAACAAAATTATTTTGGAGCTACATATACATACATACATACATCAATGCTTGTTCCATAGATAATGAATACGACATTTCGTAATGATGTGGAACGTGTCATTTTAATATAAGTTTTCTTTACACAAAATAATTAATTTTTCTAATTTACACTTACTACTTTACAAGACGTACTGAAAAAAATCAGCGTATTAATGATCCGTTTCTTTTTCTGTGGAGTTCAGACAAAAGCCGATTTGTCGTGGTGACTGTTGAATAGATTCCTTTGATTCAATTTACAAATTGCATCTTCTAAATTTTTCACACTTATTAAGGGATAGATCTTGCTCTTTTCCGAACGCACTTCTCACCAAAAAGCGATTCAGCTTTCATAATTCTATTTATCCTTTATTTCACTCCCTTAGGGGTTGAATTTAAAAATACATTAAAAAACCTGTGTAACACGTATTTTTTAATTTATAAACGAGAAGTCAAATACCAGTTTTTATAGAAGTAGTTTTTCTCCAAAGGCACTGAAACACGTATTTTCTTTTCTGGCCAAAAAACCAAAATATTTTCGAAAAATCTTTTATCCCCTATTTCACCCCCTTACTGTTGGAATTTCGAAAAATCATACAGTACAAGGTCAACATCCTCTCCACATTTCAAGTTTCTACCCTTAGCAGTTTGGGGTGGGCGACGAGCAGTCACTGAATCAGTCAGAAGGTGTTCTTTTGTATATAGAGATAACGATCATCTGGAAAAAGTCTGTGGTTAGTATTGGTATTGACTGCCATGTGATTAATAACAACATCAAGGGCGACAACACACTTCCTTAGGGGACGACTAAACTGTCTTCCATTTCTGTCAACGATTCTCCATCCGGAAAATATGCTGCATCACCCATACCAAGAAATCCTCAATAGTGTAACAAACCTTGTCCGCAATCCCATTTAATTTTGCTTTGTGAACAAACATCGGTGTGTTACGGAGGGAAGCATAATATTTGGGAAATCCATCGAAACATGTCAACCAACTTAGTACATATATGGCTTACTATCTAGGAAAAAGAATGCATGCCGAGTCTATAGTTTTCCGGCTACGTTTGCTGGTAAATCACGGCATTTAATTCGTGGGAGTGGGTGTGGCAGTAGGCAGCGTGAAAAGCAAAGAATAAGTCTGGAACGCTTCCAACAAGTTCAGCCAAACGTAGTATGCTTACGACTTTTTACTACATAGAAAAGAAGCGTCAAATACTCTTTTGGAAACGTGTCGATAAAGTCAGCTTGTTTTTTACACTATAAGCAGATGTAATTCCCTTTTAAAATCAATAACCAAGCGATGTGGAGCAGTGGTAAGTCACTGGCCCCGTGGTTCGAATTCTCGCGCAGTCAATTATTTTTAGGTTTTACAAGGTTTCACTAAAATTTGTAAGGCGAGTGCTGGAATGATTGCTTTGAAAGGGACCGATTTCTCTCCGCTATCCGAACTTGTGGCCCAACTCTAATGACTTCGTCGTCGACGCGATTTTAACTTCAATCGCTCTTCCTGCCTCCAGTGAGACTGGGAGAAACGACTGAACAAGCACGGAACTCAGCTGTTAATCAACAGAATGTGACACATAATCCATAAAACGTTGGTTGCTTGAAAGTGCAAGTAGTGTAATTTTGCGGTAAATGGATGAGCATATAACAAAAAAAAAAGATGTTCAGGCGGTTTTAAGTTAGAGTTTTAGATGTCCGCCACTTCAAAATGCGGGCACATATTTACACACACACACACACACAGACAGACACACACAAAGCGTAAATTCGCCCACCTCACAGGAGCAACGATATCTTTTCTTTTCTTTCTCAGACTTCGGAATCCGATACACTGTGAAATATCAATATTCCTGTTTGCTCTTTGGACGAAGGCAGAGTAATTTCCGCTTGTTTCTGCTGGGTCGATATCGTCGTTTCCATGGGGGCGGGAGCGCCGAAACGCTCTGAGATCTGAAAGCAAGGCGCCAAACAAGAGAACAGGTGTGGCCAGGGGCAGTACTTACTCGTCCAATTCCTCCTCGTCGGACGACATGATGATCAGCTTCTCCGGCTTCGACATGGCTGAGAATCGGCGGAAAAGGTGTCAAACGGGGAAAGGTGACTGAAATTTCGTGTGCAGACGGGATGCGCGCTGTCGAGGCGACGGGGTAACTGGTGTAGGCGCGACGCGGTCTCCTAGAGCAGGGCCGGCCGCATCCTGTCGCACTTGGGAGGAGACGGGGGTGTGTGCGCCTGCAGCACCGCGCACTGTCGGCAATAGGGAGCGGACAGCGGCGTTCCACCTGCGCCCGGTCGCCACTGATCCGTCAGCGCAGCGCGGGGCCGGCCGAGCGCTCGTAGTTCTGGCGTCTGCCGCGAGGAGCGCTAGCGCGAGGCGCCGCTGTTCGCGCTTCCTGCTGTTGCAGCAACGAGCGCTGCTGTCGAGGTCGTAATTTTTGCGACTGTCGATCACTCGGCCTCGTCGCTCTGTTCGTAAAGTCGATCCAGCGGAGTATCGAGGAAAGAAAGAGGCGCTGCAGCCACTACCTCCCCGCTACCGCTGTCCCAAGAAGCGTATCCCCGCTCCCCAAAGAGACACATCGTGCTCCGTAATATTTGTTTACATGCTATTATTTCAGAATTTTTTGTGTAGTGTTGTTGTTTTATTTTTCTTTGAGTTGTTGTTTCCAACATGTTTATTTTATCTGCTGTCATGATTTATTTAAAAAAAAAAACAGGATTCTTACTGCGAGGGTTGCGTACGAATGAATGATACAGACAGTTCATCCATTCCGGGAATCGAAAATCTCTACTATTGATGCCTGTTATCAGTACTGATGCTGGCAAGATATCGGTCCCGGGGATTCGAGGGCTGTAAAAGAATATTTTTATTTCATGGTCGAAATCGGATTACAAATGACGAAATATTTTTTAGTATGGTATAATTACAAATTAACAAGTTACTGATTGTTTTTCCTCTACTTCTACTGTGGAACTTTGCTTCTCGACAAATTTCATGATTTTGGGTCAATAGGAAGTGTACCCTATGGAGTTCGATGAGTGAGTTTGCAAGTATCAAAATATGTGACATAAATGCCTGTATACGTAAAAGTTTTCTGGATTTGGTACCGCGTCATAATGTATAAAACTACTCCTGCTGGAGAAAAACCAACGTTTCGGCCACGATTGCAGCGGCCTTCTTCTGGACAAGGTGAATGCATTACACACTGCAGGCGTTCACAAGGTGGAATGCGAATGTGGAGAGGCATACATTGGCGAGACTGGTAGGCCAATAGCAACGCGCATTCGGGAACAGGAGCGCTATGTTCGTCTAGGGCAACACAGTAAATCCGCAGTGGCAGAACACCAGCAAGACTGCGGAAAAGAAATAAAATTCAGCGAAGCCTGTGTGTTGGCCAAGCAGCCAATTATGACGAAACGCAAAAGTCAGAGAGGCCATCGAAATAGTTAAACACGCTAACAACCTCGGCTGCCGGCAATCAGAGCCCAACAGACCGCACTGTCAACACGAGGCGCGAGCACTGCCGGCGAGTAACTGCCGACGCCCAGCAGTTGGTGAACGGCAGCAAACTTCTCATTCGACGGTGGCCACCGATCATGGTACACAACACAAGAGCCAATGGACAACAGAGGTCACGTTCTCCATCCACCGCAATAACCTATCAAAATAAAGTTCCCTCTCCTTCTTCCTTAAGCGACCCACGAAACTAACTACCTTTTTAAAATTATGACGTAATGGCATGCGCAGTGAACACTAAGGCACCATTAGACCCAGAAGAAGGCCGCTGCAATCGTGGCCGAAACGTGGTCTTTCTCCAGCAGCAGTAGTTATTAACATTATGAGGCGGTACTATACCCAGAAAACTTTTATGTCGACTGACTCTGGCCGCGGAAGCCTACGATTTATAAATGCCTGTATGTTTTGATAGCAAGCTCATCTTGTACACACGACCAACGAGCAATAAGCTTCAGTATTTGACTTAACTTTCAAGCTGATAGGTGTATCCGTTCCTGAGAAAAGGGCTTCTTAACAAGGTCTTTTTAACAAATGGACAGACAGACAGACAATCATATAACAAAAGTCAATTTTTTTCGTATTATACAGGGTGAGTCGCCTAACGTTACCGCTGGATATATTTCGTAAACCACATCAAATACTGACGAATCGATTCCACAGACCGAACGTGAGGAGAGGGGCTAGTGTAATTGGTTAATACAAACCATAAAAAAATGCACGGAAGTATGTTTTTTAACACAAACCTGTTTTTTTAAATGGAACCCCGTTAGTTTTGTTAGGACATCTGAATATATAAACAAATACGTAATCAGTGCCGTTTGTTGCATTGTAAAATGTTAATTACATCCGGAGATATTGTAACCTAAAGTTGACGCTTGAGTACCACTCCTCCGCTGTTCGATCGTGTGTATCGGAGAGCACCGAATTACGTAGGGATCCAAAGGGAACGGTGATGGACCTTAGGTACAGAAGAGACTGGAACAGCACATTACGTCCACATGCTAACACCTTTTTATTGGTGTTTTTCACTGACGCACATGTGCATTACCGTCAGGGGTGAGGTAAACGTATACACGTGGTTTCCGTTTTCAATTACGAAGTGGAATAGAGTGTGTCCCACTGGAAACGCGTCGACGTATGTGGTGTCAGCATGATGGTGCACCTGCACATTCCGCAATTAACACTAGGCTGACCCTTGACAGGATGTTCGACGGGCGTTTCATAGGACGTGGAGAACGCATAAATTGGCCAGCCCGTTCTCCTGATCTTACACCTCTGGACTCCTTTCTGTGGGGTACGTTAAAGGGGAATGTATACCGTGATGTGCCTACAACCCCAGAGGATATGAAACAACGTATTGTGGCAGCCTGCGGCGACATTACACCAGATGTACTGCGGCGTGTACGACATTCATTACGCCAGAGATTGCAATTGTGTGCAGCAAATGATGGCCACCACATTGAACATCTATTGGCCTGACATGTCGGGACACACTCTATTCCAATCCGTAATTGAAAACGGAAACCACGTGTGTACGTGTACCTCACCCCTAATGGTAATGTACATGTGCGTCAGTGAAAAAGACCAATAAAAAGGTGTTAGCATGTGAACGTAATGTGCTGTTCCAGTCTCTTCTGTACCTAAGGTCCATCACCGTTCCCTTTGGATCCCTACGTATTTCGGTGCTCTCCGATACACACGATCGAACAGCGGAGGAGTGGTACTCAAGCGTCAACTTTAGGTTACAATATCTCCGGATGTAATTAACATTTTACAATGCAACAAACGGCACTGATTACGTATTTGTTTATATGTTCAGATGTGCTAACAAAACTAACGGGGTTCCATTTAAAAAAACGTAGTCTTGTGTTAAAAAACATACTTCCGTGCATTTTTTTGTGGTTTGTATTAACCAATTACACTAGCCCCTCTCCTCACGTTCGGTCTGTGGAATCGATTCGTCAGTGTTTGATATGGTTTACGAAATATAGCCGGCGGTAATGTTAGGTGACTCACCCTGTATAATTACAAACTATTTCCTGATTTTTTTTTTCCCTTTACCTCCACTGTGAAACCTTCGTTATGGCCAAATGTATGTCAACTGGTAGTACGTTACAGGTTTCGATAAGTCACCTCGCGAGTATCAAAATATGTGATACGAACTGCCAGATTAGCCGAGAGCGCTAGCGCGCTGCTTCCTGGACTCGGGCAGGCGCGCCGGCCCCGTATCGAATCCGCCCGGCGGATTAACGACGAAAGGCTCCCGACAGGGGCCTGGGTATTGCGTGTCCATTTTGAAAAGGACGCGCGGGGTAGCAGCGCGGTCTCGGGCGTCTTGTCACGGTCCGTGCGGCTCGCCCGGCGGAGGTTCGAGTCCTCCCTTGGTCATGGGTGTGTGTGTGTGTGTGTGTGTGTGTGTGTGTGTGTCGTCCTTGGCGTAAGCCAAAAAAAAAAAAAAAAATTGGTCGGCTTTCGGTGGTGGTCGCTTGCGGACCGGCTGCGCACGCCGGACAGCCTACCGCAGTTGTTTACTTCCGCGTCGCGGTATTTCGTGTCGTGCAGCGTCCGTTACTGCTGCACCCCATGGCGCACTGTTACCGCCGAGCGACACTTAAAGTAACATTCCAAGCCGAACTTGCACGACCACGCGCTTATGAAATTGAACAATTCATTCGCGAAGAGCTACGTCTAGACCCTCCAGGAAGTGATAGGTATTCACTTCTCTATCACTGGCAGTATCGTCTATATTAAAATGACGACGGAGGAAACACGTGCTGAGGTAGTTCGACAACAAGCATACGGACTCAAGCATCCTGACAGGCATATTGGAGAGATAACGGTACATCACGCTGGTTTCGGTCTTCGTACAATTCTGGTCTTTGAGCTCCCTTTCGAAGTGGCACAAGACGCGGTAGTCGAAGCTTTCCGACCCTACGGCAACGTTGTGGAGCACATCGAGGAAAAATGGATTTCCTTGAGACAGACAAGTTGCTGTCCATGCATCAGCACGGCTTTAGAAAGTATCGCTCCTGCGAAACGCAACTCGCCCTTTTTTCACATGATATCTTGCGAACCGTGGATGAAGGGTATCCTTGACTTACGGAAAGCGTTTGACTCGGTGCAACACTGCAGACTCCTAACTAAGGTACGAGCATACGGGATTGGTTCCCAAGTATGTGAGTGGCTCGAAGACTTCTTTAGTAATAGAACCCAGTACGTTGTCCTCGATGGTGAGTGTTCATCGGACGTGAGGGTATCATCTGGAGTGCCCCAGGGAAGTGTGGTAGGTCCGCTGTTGTTTTCTATCTACATAAATGATCTTTTCGATAGGGTGGATAGCAATGTGCGGCTGTTTCCTAATGACGTTGTGGTGTACGGGAAGGTGTCGTCCTTGAGTGACTGTAGGAGGGTACAAGATCAGTTGGACAGGATTTGTGATTGGTGTAAAGAATGGCAGCTAACTCTAAATATAGATAAATGTAAATTAATGCAGATGAATAGGAAAAAGAATCTCGTAGTGTTTGAATACTCCATTAGTAGTGTAGCGCTTGACACAGTCACGTCGATTAAATATTTGGGCGTAACATTGCAGAGCGATATGAAGTGGAACAAGCATGCCCGCATCTCGTGGTCGTGCGGTAGCGTTCTCGCTTCCCACGCCCGGGTTCCCGGGTTCGATTCCCGGCGGGGTCAGGGATTTTCTCTGCCTCGTGATGGCTGGGTGTTGTGTGATGTCCTTAGGTTAGTTAGGTTTAAGTAGTTCTAAGTTCTAGGGGACTGATGACCATAGCTGTTAAGTCCCATAGTGCTCAGAGCCATTTTGGAACAAGCATGTAATGGCAGTTGTGGGGAAGGCGGATTGTCGTCTTCGGTTCAATGGTAGAATTTTGCGAAGATGTGGTTCATCTGTAAAGGAGACCTCTCATAAAACACTAATACGACCTATTCTTGAGTACTGCTCGAGCGTTTGGGATCCCTGTCAGGTCGGATTGAGGGAGGACATAGAAGCAATTCAGAGACGGGCTGCTAGATTTGTTACTGGTAGGTTTGAGTGTCACGGAAATGCTTCAGGAACTTGGGTGGAAGTCTCTGGAGGAAAGGAGGCGTTCTTTTCGTGAATCGCTACTGAGGAAATTTAGAGAATCAGCATTTGAGGCTGACGCAGTACAATTTTACTGCCGCCAACTTATATTTCGCGGGAAGACCACAAAGATAAGATAAGAGAGATTAGGGCTCGTACAGAGGCACATGGGCAGTCATTTTTCCTTCGTTCTGTTTGGGAGTGCAACAGGGAGAGAAGATGCTAGTTGTGGTACGAGGTACCCTCCGCCACGCACCGTATGGTGGATTGCGGAGTATGTATGTAGATTTAGATGTAGACTTTCACGACATACCACGTGTTGAGTGGTGTCCGCCAAATCAAAATCGAACTCTCCAGACATGTACCTTCCTATCTGCTGATAGGTGGCGTGCGAGCCATCCTTATGTGTGGTGACCAGCGCGGACGTGAGCCGGTTGCTGACAAGAGGGCCATGTTTGGTCAGACTGTCTCCGCCGACGTTTGCTCCAGGTCCCGACCAGTGACTCAGCTCCCAAAGCGACGATCACTTGCTTACCAGACAGCTACGCCACAGCCGTACGCAGCCCCGATGCGTCACTACGGGAAGCGGCGGTCTTCCCCCCCCCCCTCCCCTCCCAGGCACTCCTCACTGGAAATGACGGTGCTGCCACCACGGCCTCACTCACCGGCACCATCTCCTCCGACGGCTACGAAACCGCCGCCCCTCCAGAGCTCGATGACCAGCCCGCCCGCTGCGATGATGAGAGTGCAGTGCCTCCCTCTGCTTTTCTTCAGACGGGCGCGACCTCGGACATTGAACGTCCACATTCTGATACAGAACAGCACCTCCGAAAGCAGCGGTCGCCACGGAGACGGAAGAAGAGGTCAAACACGCTACGACGACACACTTCTTCATGTGGCATCACAGGCAGCAGAGCGGACACAAGACAGTGATCTCCCTTCGACTGCCCTGACGACAGGAGTGGCCGCTCCTGTTGTCCCATCTGAGGAACGATCCTACCCGACGACGATGGATGCTATGGAGGGGGAGTCCCTGGACCCCAATACAGCAGTGTCACCACGACTCGTCCTCGATGAGTGTGACAGTAGCTTGCCACCTGTTCCAGTGTCCTGGGCTGATGATGTCGACGATGGAGCACATCGAGATGGTGGCCCTCCCATCAGTCACTGCCCCTTGGAGGTGCCTGACCCACCTTCACCCAGTGAATGCGGCTACAGTGGCTGCACCAGATGTTACACGCCAGCCGGACATCTCTGCCGGAAGATCTGTGGGGATGGCGGGAGCACGCCCACAACATTACTGCATCGCAATGATGAATCTGGCCACCATTCGGGCTTCCCACAAACTAGCACTGTTTCGAGAGACCATTTATGCTGCTGATGTCGACATTGCCCACCTCCAACAAGTGTTCGTGGCCGATTTCTATGCCCCCACTGGCTATGCAGTACACATCTCCCATGCCTTTGACAGCGGTAGTGGAGTCGTCATCCTCCTCCATTCTGGACTCACCGCCGAAGATGTAGTGTACCTTCCTAATGCCAGAGGTATTGTTTGGCGTCTGCATCTTCAATGTATATGCGCCACCCAGCTCCACTTGACGTCGTGACTGACGCACCTTCGTTGCTGACGAGGTACTGCCGCTTTTAGAGGGTCTTCTGCATGAAATGGTCCTCGGTGGCGATGTCAACTACACACAAGGGCCTGATGACCAACTTACACGTCATTCCCCATGTGCGGCCCTCTCTGTCATCACCGACAGACTTCAGCTTGTTGAGACAAGGACAAAAATTCATGGCACCCACGCAGGTTTCATGTACTATACAGCGCATTCGTCCAGTCGCCTCGATCATATATACCTCACATGTTCACTTGCTGCCGACACTCGACATGCCGAAGTATGGCCTCTGGCTTTCTCTGACAACGCCGCCCACATCTGCAATGTCGGCCTCGCCTGCCAACAGGTGTGGCACAGCCTTGGCCTGTGGAAGTTAAACTTTTCCCACCTGAATGTCCCTGATTGCCGACGGATCGTTGAGGATGCATGGGCTCTCTGTCGTCGACGTCGCCCCACATACACATCCACCTTATCCTGGTGGCTATCCTGCGCGAAACCAGCTCTACACAGGGCACTGATGGGATATGGCAAATACTTCAAAGCCTGACAAGCAGGCACGATGGACTTTAATTACGCAGTGCTTCGCGACTGTACTTCGATGGCATTCTCTCCTGTCCATCAGATGATAGTGCGTCGTGTAAAGCGCAGATCACTTCACTCATGTGATGACGCTTGGAAGGGACCCTTGTGGGATCCTGCACCATATGCCTCACGAAACGCCATCGATGTCCCACCTCCTCACAGTCGATCTCTCATCCATGACATCACCGACGCAGAAGGTCGACGATACACTGTGCAATGCGCCATTGATCATGCTTCCTGTTCTCATTTCCGCCGGCTGTACACTGCCGTCCCACATCCTCTGACCCTAATAGAGGAGACAGCGGCATTAACTGTCAACAGCATGTCAGAGGATGGCTCAAGAACTTCAGGAGCACCTCCGATGAAGTCCTAGATGCTATCAGGGTGGGACCTGCCAACAGGGTCCCTGGACCTGACGGCCTCCCCCTCGAATTTTACAAGTGTTTTAGCTGTCTTTTGATGCTTACTCGGACGTCCATCAGTCGCGAACCGATGTCACCCACAATCCCAGCCACCTTCCATGATGGGATCTTCATCCTGGTCCCTAAGCCACATGGGCGATCACGGATCTGTGATTAGCGGCCCATCACTCTGCTCAACAGTGACATGAAAATTTTTACCCATTTGTTGGCCTCACGACTGAAGAAGGCAGCAGGATACGTCACCTCCCTCGATCAGACTTCGTTGCGTGGTGACAACATCCATACGGCCCTTTGCCATTAGACGGATCACACTCGCGAGGTCATAACATTTGCCTGGCGCCTTAGCATCACTTGACTTCAATCAGGCATTTCACTGTGTCGACCAACCCTCCTGAAATCGGTCCTCCAACACATGCGTTTTGTGGCTCGTATAGAAACAGTGATAATGCGGTTCTTGAACGGCGCGACATAAAGAATACTCGGTAATGGTCGCCTCACCGCGCCTCTAGCGATCGAGCGCTCTGTCAGACAGGGTTGCCCACTTTCCACGATACTGTATGCTTTGCCATTAGAGCCCCTACTCCAGGGTCTTCGCCAACGCCTGATGGGCCTGACATTGCATGGGCACCGCTTCTGTTGTACAGCCTATGCTGACTACGTAGTTCACTACCTCCGCAATGAAGATGATGTTCGCGCGGCTCTGACTTGGGTGGCGACGTATGGGGAGGCATCGGACAGTTCTCTAACATTTCCAAATGGAAATTACTGTTCATTGGTGAGGGTCTACTTGAGCGATATGTAAGTAGGCTGTTTAGGTTTTTATGTTGGTAACGTCACCTAGCGCTCTGTATGAAAATCACTGGCAGTCTGTGGCTGGTGGGCATTGTTGAAATAGTCGCAATTGTAGTGTTGGGCAGTTGGCTGTTAACAGCGCGTAGCGTTGCGCAGTTGGAGGTGAGCCGCCACCAGTGGTGGATGTGGGGAGAGAGATGGCGGAGTTTTGAGAGCGGATGATGTGGACGTGTGTCCATCAGAGACAGTAAATCTGTAAGACTGGATGTCATGAACTGCTATATATATTATGACTTTTGAACACTATTAAGGTAAATACATTGTTTGTTCTCTATGAAAATCTTTCATTTGCTAACTATGCCCATCAGTAGTTAGCGCCTTCAGTAGTTTGAATCTTTTATTTAGCTGGCAGTAGTGGCGCTCGCTGTGTTGCAGTTTTTGAGTAACGAAGAGTTTCGTGAGGTAAGTAATTCATGAAAGGTATAGGTTATTGTTAGGGCCATTCTTTTGTAAGGATTACTGAAAGTCAGATTGCGTTGCGCTAAAAGTACTGTGTGTCAGGTTAAGGACAGTCGTGTATAATTGTTCTAAGGGGACGTTTCAGATATGCCGCTCCTCTAAGTGTGCCCACCAGCATCTGCTGTCTGGGTATTGATCTTATCAATGCCCTCCGTCGTTCAGCGGCAACCAACAATAGACATCTCCTCCAAACGATCAGCGCTGGCCTTGTGGATCACCAGCTTAGATCCGTCAACATTGTACAGCGTGCGCAATACGTGAATGTTTACCACGCATCCCACATGTGGCACAAGTGGTCCCGGTCACAATTATTCTAGCACGTTGTATGTTGATAGCGATTGGATCCTTTTACCGAGATGTTATTTAAAGTTCAATATTCCTCCCTTGCTCTCCCGCGGGAGCGTGGTCGAGTGGGCTTATTCCATGTGGCAGATAGAGATACGGTACTTTTCATTAGCTCCCAACTGAAAATCTGGCGTCGCTGCCCCACGAGTCTGACCAGCATGCTTTTCCATGAATACGCGCCAGTCATCCTACACGCCTTACCACTTTCACGTATACTCCAGACAAAGGCTGTACATGACTCTTTACAAATGTGTCGAACTCCCAACGCCTTCGAACACAAGTTTTCACATGTCGTATGGCGGCGTGTGTGGAACATGCTGGTTATCTGGACACCAGCGTCCAGTCCACCTGGTATATCACCGTCAGCGGCAAACAGGTCAACCAGTTTCGTCTGCACCGCATCCGCCTCTCTGTCTGCACTGTGGTGTAGAGGACAGGGACGCTCATCGACTCTCATGTGGTCCGTCGTCAGACGCCTGGAGGCTCGTGCAGCGTATCTTGGCTTTCCTTACCGGACAGACACCTGCCCAGATCACTTTGGTTCAAAATGCTTCAAATGGCTCTGAGCGGTATGGGACTCAACTGCTGAGGTCATCAGTCCCCTAGAACTTAGAACTACTTAAACCCAACCAACCTAAGGACATCACACAACACCCATGCCCGCCCCCTGGACACAGTGTTTACCGCACTGCCGCCGCGCGCCTCTCGGCCGACCCGCACTCCCACCCAGCGCCGCCTGCCAATACACGGTCCTTGTCCACGTCCTCCATGCTCGCCACTGACGCGGATTTGAAGCGTCGTCCTCCCGAATGCGAGTCCTGAGTGTTAACCACTGCACTACCCCACTCGATCCTTACAGGTCACTTTGTTGTCTGCCGTCTGTCTGTCTTTTAAAAATACTTTTTCACAGGAACGAGTTGACGTATCAAGCTGAAATTTATGTCATGTACGAAGGCCTATGATGTGTTGGTGGTGTACCAAACTGAAGCTTATAAGTCGGTGCAATCGCGAGGCACATCCTTTTGTATCACGTATTTTCTATCTATATCCGAACCCCACTCCAGCGACTCCCGGGTGTGGGTCGTTACCACGGAGTTTGGCAGTGTTTGTTTCAGAGGGTGGCCGGATGCCCTTCCTGTCGCCACCCCGCACCCCCCAGCGTGGGAGCAGTGTACCCCAGCTGTCTGCGTCTAGTGTAAAGCGTGAAATAGTGTCAACGGTTTTGCAAATGTCTGCGAGTCGTGTAACTGACGCTGGGCATGGGGGTCCAGCCCGGTATTCAGCTACAGGGATGTGGAAAACCGCCTAAAAACCACATCCAGGCTGGCCGGCACACTGGCCCCTTTTTTCTGTACTACCTGTTTTTTTTTCTGCCCATGGACAGGAAAGGGGAAACGACAATAAAAATTCTACTTGCCACCACCATTTCTGTTCTAGCAAAAAAGAAAAAAGAAAAAAGAAAATGCACCTCTTCAGGCCTATCCCAAAACAACTGACGTATTGCTACAAGGGTTGGGAAAGGAAGAAAGTAGCGGGGAAGAACATAAAGAGAAGCGATGAAAAAGAAAATAGCTGTGAAAGGGCTTTTGTTTTTTTAGTTTTTTTATTGCACTTTCTGCTTTTTTGTTTTTTGCGTTTTTGTATATATGTATTTAATTTATTTATTTACTTTTGTTAATTATTTCATTTAAAAAAATTGAATTAAATTACTCTATGTACCAGAATTCCAGGAGTCGCTAGCGCCTTCCGATTGGCAGAACATCCAAACGTGTCTTCTCGAAAATTTAATGGAGATTCCTTCTGTAGTGCGTTCAGAACGTGATGTCGGCAAAAAAGTATTGTCATCTCATCGCTTGGACGTTCCAGCTGGAAGGCGGATCATGAAAGGCGCTCCATAGAAAACTGGAAAAGAACTGCTTCTATCTGGGGTTGCGAACAAGTGCACAGTCCAATAACCTAGTTCTGATTTCTCGTCGGTGCCAAAAAGGTAATGGACGGTATGAGCGCGTATCCAATTCACAGCACTAGTTTTTGGTGTGGGGTAATGAATCACATCCGGGAATAAAAGCGTCAGGAAAGTGATCTGGGCCGTCCGGAGTGGCCGTGCGGTTCTAGGCGCTGCAGTCTGAAATCGAGCGACCGCAAGCTACGTCTCATTTCCTAATCTAATTCCCTCAGTATCACCCGATTTAATTCGACTACATTCCATTATCCTCGTTTTGCTTTTGTTGATGTTCATCTTATACCCTCCTTTCAAGGCACTGTCCATTCCGTTCAACTGTTCTTCCAAGTCCTTTGCTGTCTCTGACAGAATTACAATGTCATCGGCGAACCTCAAAGTTTTTACTTCTTCTCCATGAATTTTAATACCTACTCCGAATTTTTCTTTTGTTTCCTTTACTGCTTGCTCAATATACAGATTGAATAACATCGGGGATAGGCTACAACCCTGTCTCACTCCCTTCCCAACCACTGCTTCCCTTTCATGCCCCTCGACTCTTATAACTGCCATCTGCTTTCTGTACAAATTGTAAATAGCCTTTCGCTCCCCGTATTTTACCCCTGCCACCTTCAGAATTTTAAAGAGAGTATTCCAATCAACATTGTCAGAGAAGCTTTTTCTAAGTCTACAAATACTAGAAATGTAGGTTTCCCTTTCCTTAATCTATTTTCCAAGATAAGTCGTAGGGTCAGTATTGCCTCACGTGTTCCAATATTTCTGCGGAATCCAAACTGATCTATCAGTTTTTCCATTCGTCTGTAAAGAATTCGCGTTACTATTTTGCAGCCGTGACTTATTAAACTGATAGTTCGGTAATTTTCACATCTGTCAACACCTGCTTTCTTTGGGATTGGAATTATTATATTCTTCTTGAAGTCTGAGGGTATTTCGCCTGTGTCATACATCCTGTTCACCAGACGGTAGAGTTTTGTCAGGACTGGCTCTCTCAAAGCTGTCAGTAGTTCCAATGGAATTCTGTCTACTGCCGGGGCCTTGTTTCGGCTCAGGTCTTTCAGTGCTCTGTTAAACTCTTCACGCAGTATCATATCTCCCATTTCATCTTCGTCTACATCCTCTTCCCTTTCCATAATATTGTTCTCAAGTACATCGCCCTTGTAATAGTAGTCGACTACAAATGACAAATGAATCGTACAACAATGACTAAGCTATACGTTTGACGTTAAACAAACTTTACTACTCAGTGCGCGTGGGTGTACACCGTGATACTGTTAGTTACGAAAGCCCATCCACCACGGCAAGGTCGTAACACATTGGATGGAAAAAATCGGTTTTTAATTGTCCTGAAGCGAAAAACTGCATAAAAAGCATAAATGACATCAGTTTTTAATTGTCCTGAGGCCAAAAACCACATAAAATGCATGAATCAATATCAAATCGGATTATTAATTTCCGTGTGACTGGCGAAAAACATGTTCAATATGCTGTTCACCGTTTTCTGCAACAAGTTGAAATCGAGAAACAGCATGTTTCGCAACTGATCGAAGTATTTCAGAATGCATGCCTTCACTGCAGCTATGTTTGCAATCGGAACACTGAACACTGAACATCTGTCAGACAGCCCCACAGCCAGAAGTCACACGCGTCGAGATCAGGTGATCGGAACGGCCAGGTCGTAGGCAAATGGCGGCTGATAATTCTATTTCCGAAATGGCGCTTTAGCAGCTGCGTAACTGGATTTGCAATGTGCGGAGGTGCGCCATATTGCATAAAAATGACCCCATCCACACATTCACGGTGGTTGCGCAAAAGTCACTCATAGCGCTTACCAGTGACGGTAAAGTTAACAGGACCAGAAGCACCTGTCTCTTCGAAAAAATATGGCCCTATGATAAATGGTGCCGTAAACCCGCACCACACAGTGACCTTTTCAGGGTGAAGTGGTACTGGTCGATTTGCGTGTGGATCTTCCGTTGCCCATATTCTATCATTCTGTGTATTGACGTATCCTGTCATATGGAACTGGGCTTCGTCTAGCCACATCATCTTCCGCGGCCATTCGATGCGAGCAAAAAATTCTAAAACAAAGGTCTCTCTTGCTGGAAGGTGAACAGGAAGCAACTCGTGCACATCGGTAATTTTGATTGGATAGCAAACAAGGACGTTTCGTAGGATTTTACGCACCGTGGTCGCGGGTACGTCCAATGTTCGGGCAATTCTCCGAGCGCTACCCGTTTGCACACCAGCACTCGTCTCCTCCTGCATTGCTGTGGCCACTGCTTCCACTGACGTCGAACCAATTCGTTTCCTCCCTCTGCCAGGTTTCACACCAAAAGAACCCGTCGTCGAATATCCTAGTCAATTCTTCAGACCCACGGCAGTCTTCAGACCATGCCTTTTCTCAAACCCTTCACTGTCCGGAACTTCTGCAGAGCGACGTGTGCACAGCCGTCATTCTTGTAGTACAGCTTTACAGGCAGAGCGCGATCCTGCATTGAGACAGTCATGGCGAACGTCGCAGACGCGAAAGCAGGAAAAGCCGGGTACCCGGCGTGTTTGTACCAACTTCAGTGGGTCGTGCGCACGACGGGTGTTTTCATTTACGTATTCTGACACATACAGCGCCATCTATTGATCAATTTTTACACTATTTTATTTTCTTGTGCCACACGTTTTCCCCCTTCTCCGATAATAGTCCGGTGCAATTTTACGTCATTCTGACCAGTGGTGTTATTTCTACAGCGTTTTGAAAGTTTAATTATAATCACCCTGTACTTATCTGATGTTCTTTTATGGTGTCAGCTATGTATCGCTCATTAAAGTTCAGGTCGAATGCCATAGTTTCTCTTTTTATTCTTTAAACTATATCTTGAGACGTATGTAAGCAAGCACCTCTCTTCTCAAGGGCCCAGTTTTAGCACCTGTAGAGCAGTACAGGTATATCTGTAAGTTTATAGACCTTCAGTAGAGTATATGTGGAATTTCTATCCTGACGTTTTGCATATAGATACACAGAAATAGTGTTTCATTAATTTCCCCATACCTAATACTGTGCCCTAAATACTAAACGTAATGTTCAATGATCGGCTCGTCAACTCGAATGGTCGGGGCAACACATGTGAGTAAAGATACCCCGCAACGAGGGCGTACCCTTTGAGGGACACTAATGGGCAGTTAACCCAGATACCAACCCTGCACAGAAAAAAATGTGATATTACCAGACAGAATTCCCCTCTGCCCTGCCACACTGACATGCCAATACCGCGCCAAATAGAAGCCAAGTAATGCAAGTAATGTATTCTGACTGGCAGCAACTTCAGTCAGAGCCATTTATTGTGATATCTCAAACGTACTACACTATTCGTCGCTGTTCCCCTTACAGCTTAAGACACAGACTGCTGTAGTTTGTAGGAGCTTACCAGTCTTTCAGAGGAAATGCCCTAACCCGATAATTCATATGAGGTGTTAACACAATTATTTTTTCACGAAACCTTATCGAGCTGTTGCCATTATGCGCTTTATATCCCCTCACTTCTGTTCTTGTCAGTTATTTTGCATCCCAAATAGCTAAACTGCTCTACTACGTTGTCTTACGTCCTTATCTAATTCCCTCAGTATCGGCTGATTTAACTCTGCTGCACGCCATTATCCTTATTTTGCTTTTGGTGATGTTCGTCTTAAAACGTATTTTTATTTGGTTCAAATGGCTCTGAGAACTATGGACTTAACATCTGTGGTCATCAGTCCCCTAGAACTTAGAACTAATTAAACCTAACTAACCTAAGGACATCACACACATCCATGCCCGAGGCAGGATTCGAACCTGCGACCGTAGCAGTCGCGCGGTTCCGGACTGAGCGCCTAGACTATTTTTATTTCTCTTTAGCTGCTCTTCCATATCTTTTGTCGACTTTGGGAGAAATACTATCTTACTGGCAAACCTTAAAAATTTAATTTATCCTCCCTGGACTGTGATTCCTTATCCGAATTTGACCTTGGTTACCTTCGCTGCTTGCAGTATGTGGAGCACAATTATAACACCCTACCAGTATGAGGAATCGACTATAACCGTGTCTGAATCGTTTGTCAACTATTGCCTCATTTTCATATTCTTTCGACCCTTATAACAGCAATCTGGTTTCAGTACATGTGTTATATACCTTTCGCCTGCCCTTCCTCCTGTATTTAATCCCTGATAGCTTCAGGATTCTAAAGACTGTATTCCTGTCAAAATCTGTAAGGTTTCACATATAAGCCCAATGCTTATGTTCTTCGCCATACTGCTATACTACGCAGTTACAACTGTCTCTAATGATCTCTCCAAAGATGGAATGAGGCTGCAATGCCATAGGGCAAAATAAAGCAGCACATGCTGCAAATTCCGAAGCGCATTAAACTACTCTCACAGCCCATTAACACGAAAAAAATCGTATATCGTTTCACACGTGGTCTACGTCTTCCAGTACGATAACACACATCCTTACGCATCTTAGTGAACGACCGTGTCGCAGTGGTAACACCAGTTCACGTCAAATCACCGAAGTTAAGCGCTAACGGGTTTGGATAGCACTTTGATGGGTGACTGTCCAGGTCTGCCGAGCGTTGGCAAGTGGGCTGCACTCAGCCGTAGTGAGGTCAACTGGGGATCTACTCGGCTGCAAAGTAGCGGTTCCGGTCAAGAAAACTGACAACGGCTGGGAGAGTAGTGTGCTGACCACGCGCCCCTCTGTATCTGCACACAGTGACGCCTTCAACTGAGGATGACACGGCGGTCGGTCGGTACCGTTGGGTCTTTCGAGGCCTGTTCGAACGAAGAGAAAGTTACGCACCTAAGAAGACAAAAGTCAGGATTTGTATGTTAAAACATCCTGATCTGACAAAGACATAACGTCTGCCCTATATGTAATCTAATACTGTTATGAAGTGTTCTGAAGATCGCTCCCATAGACAGTGAGAATAGCAGATAAGGAAGCATTCTTCGCACGACCTATATATAAATTAAAATAAAGGAAAGCTTAATCTACACCATCATTCATTCAACATCCAGTGATGGATAAAGGCCTCATCCTAACTTCTACATGAATTCCAAGCTTCAGCTGTACCCATGTCACTCGCTCACCTTTTATCTCATCTGCCTCTGTTTCGTTAGTTCCCTTCTTATCTCTCCGTAGACAGCATAGAAATGCTTCGTCTGTCTGCCTACCGTTCCAGACCATATACATTTCATTTTTATTACAATCCCAGTTACATGTACTACTCGGGTTCGTTCCTTCATCTGCTCGTGTGTTCTCTTATCCCCTACCACCTGCGAGCACATCTACATCTACATTTATACTCCGCAAGCCACCGAACGGTGTGTGGCGGAGGGCACTTTACGTGCCACTGTCATTACCTCCCTTTCCTGCTCCAGTCGCGTATGGTTCGCGGGAAGAACGACTGTCGGAAAGACTCCGTGCGCGCTCGAATCCCTCTAATTTTACATTCGTGATCTCCTCGGGAGGTATAAGTAGGGGGAAGCAATATATTCGATACCTCATCCAGAAACGCACCCTCTCGAAACCTGGCCAACAAGCTACACCGTGATGCAGAGCGCCTCTGTTGCAGAGTCTGCCACTCGAGTTTGCTAAACATCTCCGTAACGCTATCACGCTTACCAAATAACCCTGTAACGAAACGCGCCGCTCTTCTTTGGATCTTCTCTATCTCCTCCGTCAACCCGACGTGGTACGGATCTCACACTGATGACCAATACTCAAGTATAGGTCGAACGAGTGTTTTGTAAGCCATCTCCTTTGTTGATGGACTACATTTTCTAAGGACTCTCCCAATGAATCTCAACCTGGCACCCGCCTTACCAACAATTAATTTTATATGATCATTCCACTTCAAATCGTTTCGTACGCATACTCCCAGATATTTTACAGAAGTAACTGCTACCAGTGTTTGTTCCGCTATCATATAATCATACAATAAAGGATCCTTCTTTCTATGTATTCGCAATACATTACATTTGTCTATGTTAAGGGTCAGTTGCTACTCCCTGCACCAAGTGCCTATCCACTGCAGATCTTCCTGCATTTCGCTGCAATTTTCTAATGCTGCAACTTCTCTGTATACTACAGCATCATCCGCGAAAAGCCGCATGGAACTTCCGACACTATCTACTAGGTCATTTATATATATTGTGAAAAGCAATGGTCCCATAACACTCCCCTGTGGCACGCCAGAGGTTACTTTAACGTCTGTAGACGTCTCTACATTGAGAACCACATGCTGTGTTCTGTTTGCTAAAAACTCCGCAATCCAGCCACACAGCTGGTCTGATATTTCGTAGGCTCTTACTTTGTTTATCAGGCGACAGTGCGGAACTGTATCGAACGCCTTCCGAAAGTCAAGGAAAATGGCATCTACCTGTTAGCGTGTATCTAATATTTTCTCTCATAGATCGCTGTGTTTTTTAATGGCTGCCACGTAAAAGTTTCATATCTCAATGCCACAAGGAGAAATTTGCAGTACGCAATAACTGTAAACCTTCCACTTCACACAGATCGATAGGAACGTTTCGGAATCCATATTTAGTTTGCTACAACCACTCGGGTTACGTCTTTTCCGTCCAGTTGTCTTCAACTCGTCAACCGATTTTGCGAATTGAGTGTCTCATTGTTTTCTTCACGTATGTATTGCTTTGGTCGTCTTGCTACTGACTTTCAAGCCTCCTGTGAGACTTGGTCCGTTACGTTCCCGCATGCTACGAGTATTTTTCATGTAATCACGGTTACGTCTTCCACCATAGTCCTCTCCCCGACGCCTTCGTTTTCCTGTCTCTCCTGACAGCCCCTAATATCCATCCCTCTCTTGTTCGCTGCCTGTTTCTCAGTTAGAGAAGGCTGCTCGGGGTAAGCTGCTTATTAAATCAATAACGCCAGCTGGGTGGGGGGGGAGGTTCTCTCCAGGGCTCACGTGGCCGCGTCACGTGGCAGTCCTCCCCAAAGCGAATGACCCGCCGTAAGGGAGTAGCGGCAAAGGGCACGTACAGAGGGAGCTCAGACACGTTTGCGACTTTATCAGACTGCTTGTAAAACAATAAACTGGTAGCCAAGATCGCAGGAATTCTTTTTATTCCATGATTACCGGTTTCGGCGAAACTAAAGCCGCCGTCATCGGATCTTAGGACACATACAGGTTACAACATCAAGGCAGACAATGGTAATATTAATAGTTGCCTACAACACGCAGGCCTTATAGGCAACTATTAATATTACCATTGTCTGCCTTGATGTTGTAACCTGTATGTGTCCTAAGGTCCGATGACGGCGGCTTTAGTTTCGCCGAAACCGGTAATCATGGAATAAAAAGAATTCCTGCGACCTTGACTACCAGTTTATTGCTTTACAGGCATCTAGATCGCTCCCACATAAGCACAATGTGCTCCCTACATTATCAGACTTCCTTAAGAAAATTGACAAGCAGGCTTGAGAATATCTAAACCTCACAGAGTTAAGATATATGACCCACGGTGTAACGTTTATTCTGTATCCCATACAACACTTGTTCTTTTAAGCACAGGTTGTCCGGCAAAGTTTTTCTTTACAGGTTGTTTACCTGCAGAGATGACAATGTGCTGTAACATGTAGAAATTGAATGCAAAACCATAAAACCGTTCCAAACCTTTTCGCCTTGATGCGTTTCGCCACATCGTGCAGCGTTCCCTAGACTTCCCTTCTTTTCTTTTTTTCAAATTTTTTCGTGCTAAATGAAACTGATATTAAAATCGGCGATATCATGTGGACAGTAATTCATTCCTGTATTGAATACGAAGATGAACTGCATTATTCTCTGTTGTGACATCACCTCTGTGGCAATCGCTGCAATGCGAAATCTAAATAATGCACATAACGTACGTGTTGGATCAGATATAGCCAGATCAAGTGACTCAGCAAAAGCTTGTGACATAGTCCGAATTACTTGTTGACTTCGATGCATACTAGGTAGACTGTGACCACACGGCCGATAACTGACTCACTCCTGCAGCCTGTAACGTCTTTGGCACGTATTCGTACGTACGTTTAGCGCAATATTGCAATTACATTTCAATTACACACAAGACATACTTCAGGCAAAACCTTAGTTTGGCTTGTAAATTTCTGATTCCTTTGTTACCACATTTACTCCTGTGGATACCAGTCAGTGAACCCAATATACACGCCCAGTTTTGCTGTTTCACGTATATGTCAAATTATGCCTTTGTTGGAAGACAGACCTCACGTCTCTCCGTACATTCACTTGCCGATACATCGTGGGACCAGCGCTGTTACTGTATCTTTATATAATAGGGATGACGCATTCAGCTGCATTAATAAGTCATGATGGTCATTGAGGGGTGTAACGTAAGACCGAATTGGACTGCAAATAAAACAAGATCCTACTAATGCAGCTGAAGGTGCCATCTCTACTACCGGCTGGTGCAGGTATGGGGTGGATCCACAGGCACCTCGGTCCGTTCTGCTTTGAAGAGAATACACCCAGAGCACCTGTCAGGTGTGTTGTGATGTCTGCACATTGTCGAGACCGGCTTGTCCGGCATGCGATTCTACCCTACACCTACATCTACATACATACTACGCAAGCCACTGACAGTGCGTGGCGGAGGGTACCCTGTACCACAACTGGTCGTTTCCTATCCTGTTCCACTTGCCGGTAGAGCCTTAATTTCTCGTATCTGTCTTCGTGGTCCTTATCCAAAATGTATGTTGGCGGCAGTAGGATCGTTCTGCGGTCAGCTTCAGATGACGGTTCCCCTTAGCTTTCCTTCGAAATGAATGACGCCTTTCCTCCAGGAACCCCCTGTTAAGCTTCGAAAGCATATACATAATACTTGCACTCTGATCGAACTTGCCGGTAAAAAATCCAGCAGCTCACCTCTGAATTGCTTCGATGTCTTCTTTCAATCCGACCTGGTATGGATACCAAACACTCGAGTACTCAAGAATACGTCCCACCAGCGTCCTACATGCAGTCTCCCTTTGCAGGTGAACCACTCTTTCCTTTAAATAATCCCAATAAACCCAAGTCGACCATTGACTTCCCTACCACAATACTCAGACGCTCGCTCCATTTCATATCGCTTTGCAACCTTACGCTTAGATATTTAAATGACGTGAGTGTGTCAGGCAGCACACTACTAAGCTGTATCCGAACGTTAGCGGTTTCTTTTTCCTACCCATCCGCACTAACTTTCATTTTTCTACATTAAGATCCGGCTGCCATTCATCACTCCAACTAGAAATTTCATCTACGTCATTTTGTATCTACTTACAGTGAATTATCTTCGACACCTTCGTGCACACCACAGCTTCGTCAGGAACAGCAGGTGGCTGCCCACCCTGGCTGCCAGATCATTTACGTATATACAAAACAGCAACGGTCCCACCACACTTCAGTGGGCGCTCCTGATGTTACCCCTGTCTCCAGTGAACACTCGCCGTCGAGCACAACATATTGAAGTATTCGAGCCACTCGCGTATCTGCGAGCGTATTCCGTATGCACTCACCTTCGTTAAGTCTGCAGTGGGGTACCGTGCCGAACGCTTTTTCGGTAATCTTGAAATACGGAATCAGCCTGTTACCCTACACCCATAGTTAGTTTTGTGGCGGCCTTCGTAGCGACAACACTTCGCTGTAGAAACGGCCTACGAAGTCACCGCCACACTTTTAATAGCGGGCCGACCGGTCCGCTGGAACAGTGAACAGAAAGATGAAAACCCAAACACTCTGATTAAATAAAAGTCGGTACTTATCTTTATTAACGAAGATACAGAAACACAGTAGTGAACTCCGTGTCTACAGAAGTCTGTCTAGTTCGAGTCGGAGCGGCTAGGTCAGCGTCGGCTGACGACAAACAACAACTCTGCTGCGATGAACACACAACTGACTAGCAGGTACACAATTCGGTGGCGAGTCTACAACTGAGCGGCGAATCCAGAACTGTCCTAGCGCTCGCGACTCCAGCGCTTAAGAAACCAGAAGCCAGCGGTGGCGCGCGCAGACTTGCGGCGATTTCCTGTATCGCTGGCGCTGCTTATGCGGACGGCGTCCGGACTTTGATGCTGCCAACCTTTTTGGCAGCGGGCTCGGTTGGCATTACTGGCTAGGATATAACAGTTAGCAGTATATCATGTGAGAAAAGAGCAAGCTGGGTTTCGCACGAGCGATACTTTCTAAAGCCGTGCTGATTCGAGGGCGTGAGCTTTTCGGTTTCTAGGAAATTTATTATATTCGTACTCGGAACATGTTGTAGAATTCTGCAGCAATTCGATGTTAAGGAAATTGGTCTGTAATTTTGTGGGGCCGTTCTTTTACCCGTATAATAGGAGTCACAGGCGCTTTGTTCCAGCCGCTTGGCACTTTGCGCTGGTCTACAGATGCGCGATAAATGCAAACTAAGTAAGGGGCCAATAACGTAGAGTGCTCTGTAAAACCGAATTGGGATTCCATTCGGACCTGGCGACGTATTTGTTTTCAACTCTTTCAGTTGTTTCTCTACGCCAGGGATGTTTGTTACTATGTCATCCATACGGGACTCTGCGCGATGGTCAAACGACGGTACATTTATGTCATTCTCCTGTGTTGCTTAAACGTGGAATTCAAAACTTCGGCCTTCCTTTTGCTATCTTCTACTGCCAAACCAGACTGGTCGACAAGTGACTGACTGGAAGCCTTATACCCGCTTGGCAATTTTACATAGGACCAGAATTTTTTTCGGTTTCTCTGCCAGATCTTAAGCCAAGGTATGAGGCCAGTAGCTGTTCTATTCTTTGTGCGTTGATCTTTTCATAGAGGTGCGAATGTCTGCTAATCTTTGCCTGTCGTCATTTGCACGTTCTCTTTTAACCGAGAGTGCAACAGCCTTTCCCTCCTCAGCTTTTTCCGAATTTCTTTCTCAAACCACGGTGGGTCTATTCCGTCCTTCATCCACTTACTAAGGACATACGAGGTATGACTGGAAAGTTTTAAGAATGAATGCGCTTCTGCTTACTGGTTTGGCAGGCAGGTACACACAGGATGGGGAGGGAGTCATTGTCTTGTCCTCGAACGCCCTCTGACAGGAAACTGTGTTTCCTTTATTCAATTCGTTGTGGCAGCCGGTTGAGTGCGGGTCTGTTAGGGCTTGTTGCCGGATTCTGTCAAAAATGGTTCAAATGGCTCTGAGCACTATGGCACTCAACTTCTGAGGTCATCAGTCCCCTAGAACTTAGAACTACTTAAACCTAACCAACCTAAGGACATCACACACACCCATGCCCGAGGCAGGATTCGAACCTGCGACCGTAGCGGTCGCGCGGTTTCAGACCGGATTCTGTCTGCGTGAAAATGGACTTAAAAACAGAGCAACGACTTTGTGTGAAATATTGTTTTAAACTCGGGAAATCGGCTTCTAAGACTTCCGAACTATTAAAAACAGCTTTTGGAGGTAATTGTATGAGCCAGCCAAATGTTTCTGTCTGGTGCAAAAGATTCATTTGAAGATAAACCACGGTCCGGCTGTGTTTGCACCTCAAAAACGAGTGAAAATGTTGCGAAAGTTCGCGACTTGGTGCGATCTGATCGTAGACTTACAATTAGCTGTTTCATTTAAGTTTCTATGCAGTTCAGTCAATTTTAACTGAAGAACTGAACAGGCATCCAGTGTCCGCAAAATTCATTCCAAAAGTGTTGTCAAGTGACCAGAGAGAATACCGACTTGAAGTGGGACTGAAAATGACCCAGTTTTGTTAAATGGGGTAATTACAGGTTGCGAATCGTGAGTATATGGATACGATCCTGAGACCAAAGTGCAGTCTTCGCAGTGGAAGACTCCAGGTTCACCATGACCGAAAAAAGCACAGCATAGTCGGCCGACGGTGAAGACAAGGTTGGTGATTTTTTTTATTCTACCGGTATTGTGCATAATGAATTTACCCCTGGAGGACACAAAGTTAACCAGGAATACTACAAATGTGTCCTTTGAGCGTTTGCGGAAGAAAAGACCTGCATTGTGGAAGGACAGGAGTTGGGTGCTACCTGTACACCGTGACAATGCTCTGGCTCAACGTGCCTTCTCCACCGTTGAATTTTTTATCAAATTCAAAATTCCTGTGCTTCCACAACAACCATATTCAGAGCCCCCTTAACACACTTAAGGAAAAATTTTCCAGGAGTGTTTCCAAAATTGGAAACACCATTGGAGTCGGTGTGTTCAGTCAGAAGGGGACTATTTTGAAGAAGATGCATCACAGTAGCATGTAAGTACCACCATTGTACAATTACAAGGCCATTCTTAAAACGTTCCAATCACACCTCGTACTATTCCAGAACACGATCTACAATCTGCTTAAAATTTGCCCATAATTCCTCTATGGCCATCATTCTGGAACTAAATGACTGCAAAAATGGTTCAAATAGCTCTGAGCACTATGGGACAACATCTGAGGTCATCAGTCCTCTAGAACTTAGAACTATTTAAATCTAACTAACCTAAGGAAATCACACACATCCATGCCTGAGGCAGGATTCGAACCTGCGACTGTAGGGGTCATGCGGTTCCAGACTGAAGCGCCTACAACAGCTCGGTTACACCGGCTGGCCTAAATGACTGCAGTTCATTGTCTAAGTGAGTTGTCAACAACTGCTTGACTGCTCTTTCTAGCAGAAACACTCCCTTAGTTCTCTAGACTGATTCGTTAACTTTCGTAACCGTAGTCGCTATGATACCATGATCACGAATCCCGGTGTCTAGACTGCCATCGATAAGGCCCGGCCTGTTTGTAGCTACAAGGCCCAAGATGCTTCCATTGCCTGTCGGCTGCCGAACTAACTACTCAAGATAGTTTTCGGTAAACGTCATCAAAAGTACTTAACATGATTGTCTGTCTGCACCCCCTGCAATGAATCCATACAACCCCAGTCTATACTCGTTAGATTAAAGCCACCAGCAACTAGTATTGCATGATCTGGGTATTCATGCACAAATGACCAAAGACTTTCTTTGAATGACTCCAGCACTGTCACAGTGGAGTTGAATGGTCGGTAAAAACAACCAACCATTTCTGTTTTGGAAGAACTCAGCTGTGTGGAAACCACTGTTTTCATGCAAGGTGGGGCGGCATCTCATGCCGCTCACCCAGTGGCAGGCCGCTTAATCCAGTCTCTCACGAACTTGTTGCCTCCAGAGATTTTCCAGACGCATCATCTGCAAGATCCCCTGATCTGAATCCATGTGACTTTTGGCTTTGAGCATCTCTAAAAGAACGCGGAGACACGTCCAGTCCCTACCCTGTCTGGTGGCCAGTACACAGGAACACGTTGCTGAGATTGCACTGAAATCGCTGCGAGCAACTCTGTGATCACATTTCCTCGAGATCTCCAGCGCTCGTATTGAAAAAATTGTGTAAGTGACTCTTAATAAGAAGGTGAACATTATGTCTTTCTCACTTGTTTGACATTTTCTGCCCACTTCCTGTTCCTTTTTTACATTCACAGCACCAGATTTGCACTTTGTAAGGAAATTAGTGTTTGACTTCCTGTCGACAACGAGATCATTAGAGACGGAGCACAACTTCGGATTAGGCAAAAATGGGGAAGGAAATCGACCGTGCCCTTCCAAACTAACTGTCCCAGCATTTGTCTGAAGAGATTTAGAAGAGTCACGCAAAACCTAAATCAAGATGGCCGGATGCAGATTTCAACTGTCGTCCTCCCAAATGCGAGTCCAGCGTGCTGACCAATGTGCCACTTCACTTGCTTGCACCTGGCGGTCAAAATTGGAACTAATTTTTCCAGCGTAAATCGATTCCGCACTGACACATTGGAATATCCACCACGTTTCGCAGCCATACGGTAATTATAGCCAACACTCTGAGTAGCTGCACTTTAATTATAACCACCTAGTACATAAGGGGGTTCACATAGTTCATGATAAGCTTTGTTGTGATTTGCAATGTTCGCCATAGATCACTTCGATTATGTCGACGTCTATACTCAGCAAGCCATCTTGCGGTGTGTGGTAGACGGTACTCCATGTACCATTGTCATTTCCCTGCTAACCTGTTCCAGTCGTATATGATACGTATGATGGGCTCGAATCTGTCTAATTTTATCCTGCTGATCTTCCTGCGAGGTATGGGTGGAAGAAATGACACATTGGTTGATTCTTCTAGGAACCCAAGCTTTCGGGATTTTAACAGTGAACCATACCACGATGCACGATGCCTCTCTTGCAGCGTCTGTCACCCGAGTTGGCTGAGCATCTCCGTGATGCTTTCGCTCTTACTAAATTGATCTGCAACGAAACGTGCTACCCTTCTTTGGATCTTATGTATTGAAGTATTGGTCGAGGTACGCTTTTGTTAGCTACCTCCTTCGTTGATGGACTAAATTTCCGGGGGATTCTTCCTATGAATACCAGCCTGGCAACCGAGCGAGGTGGCGCAGTGGCTGGTACACTGGACGCGCATTAGGGAGGACGACGGTTCAATACCGCGTCCGGCCATCCTGATTTAGGTTTTCCGTGATTCCCCTAAATCGCTCGAGGCAAATGCCGGGATGGCTCCTTTGAAAGGGCACGGCCGACTTCCTTCCCTGTTCTCCCCTAATCCGATGAGACCGATGACCTCGCTGTTTGGTCTCTTCCCCCAAACAACCCAACCCAACCAGCCAGGCCTTTCCTGAGATTAGTTTTATCTGGATCGGTAGCACTTTAAGTCCCTCCACACGCATATTCCTGGACGTGAGTGACTGCCGTGATCGTTCGTGTAATCACACAATAACGGGTCTTTCCTTTCACCTACGGTACGCAAAACGTCAGATTTATTTATGTTGAGGGTCAACTGCCAGTCGCTGCACCGGACTTCGACCCTCTGGTGGTCCTGCATTTTCCTACTGTTTTCTGTCGTTGCGACTTCTCCGTGCAGCTCCTAACAGTACCAACTGTGATCAGTTTCATGCGGCTACCGTCGTTAACCAGGTCACATACGAGAGTGGTAATGCTACTGCAAGCGACGAAAGCAACAAAAGTACCTCAGTACGGTCAGCCGAATACCAGTTGAAGGCATTGTTCCAATTAGTACTAAATTTATTATTAGATGTAGTTTAAAACACTACAGGAATAGCTTAATGACAGAAACAACTTTTACATATTCAATGTAAAAATTAATCTATATCGTCCTCTACGTCTTTATCCATTTGAATCTGATATTCAACAAACAACTGAATTATTTCAAATCTCTTTTGACTGGTACAGGCTGGAGTATTGCGTTTTGTGCACTATGTGATCAAAAGTATCCGGACGCCTGGCTGAAAACGACTTGCAAGTTCGTGGTGTTCTCCATCGGCAGTGTTGGAATTCAGTATGGTGTTGGCCCATCCTTAGCCTTGATGACAACCTCCACTCTCGCAGACATATGTTCAGTCAGGTGCTTTTCTTGGGGAATGGCAGCCCATTCTTCACGAAGTGCTGCACTGAGGAGAGGTATCGATGTCGGTCGGTGAGGCCTGGCACTAAGTCGGCGTTGCATAACATCCCAAACGTGTTCTCTAGGATTCAGGTCAGGACCCTGTGCAGGCCAGTCCATTACAGGTACGTTATTATGGTGTAACCACTCCGGCACAGGCCGTGCATTGTGAACAATTCCTCGATCGTGTTGAAAGATTGCTCTTCAACAATGAGAAGCAGGAAGGTGCTTAAAACATCAACGTAGGCCTGTGCTGTGATAGTGCCACGCAAAACAACAAGGGATCAACCCCCCCCCCCTTCCCATGAAAAACACGACCACACCGTAACGCCACCGAATTTTACTGTTGGCTCTACACACGCTGGCAGATGAAATTCACCGGGCATTCGTCATACGTACGCCCTGCCATCGGATCGCCACATTGTATACCGTGATTCGTCACTCCACACAACATTTTTCCACTGTTCCATCGTCCAATGTTTACGCTCCTTACACCAAGCGAGGCGTCGTTTGGCATTTACCGGCGCGATATGTGGCTTATGAGCAGCCGCTCGACCATGAAATCCAAGTTTTCTCTCCTCCCGCCTAACTATCATAGTACTTGCAGTGGACCCTGATGCAGTTTGGAATTCCTGCGTGATGGTTTGAATAGATGTCTGCCTATTACACATTACGACCCTCTTCAGCTGTAGGTGGTCTTTGTCAGTCAGCAGACGAGGTCGACCTGTACGCTTTTGTGCTTTACGTGTCCCTTCACGTTTCCACTTCAGTATCACATGAGAAACAGTGGACCTAGGGGTGTTTAGGAGTGTGGAAATCTCGCGTAGAGATGTATGACACAAGTGACGTCCAATCACCTGACCACGTTCGTAGTCCGTGAGTTCCATGGAGCGGCCCATTCTGCTCTTTCACGATGTCTAACGACTACTGAGGTCGCTAATATGGAGTACCTGTCAGCACAATGCACCTAATATGAAAAACGTATTTCTTTGTGGATGTCCGGATACTTTTGACCACATAGTGTATGTACAGGTAATTGTTTGCAAACATTATGCAGAGGGATATTGCTGCAATTGTGGCGTTTAGTGCTATATACTTGTAAATGTGCCTAAAGGGGGTTGGGTGTGGTCATTAATGTCACAAATTGCATGATTATGTCTGCTGCATCGATAAAGATTTATAGCTTCGTACAGTTTTAGCACTGGAAGTTGCTTTCAACTGGAAAAGCGAAAAGCAGTGTTACATCCATAATTACCTAACTTGTGCTTGTTACGTTGACGGAAAGGTTTTTGTGTCCGCAGCTCGTGGTCGTGCGGTAGCGTTCTCGCTTCCCGCGCCCGGGTTCCCGGGTTCGATTCCCGGCGGGGTCAGGGATTTTCTCTGCCTCGTGATGGCTGGGTGTTGTGTGATGTCCTTAGGTTAGTTAGGTTTAAGTAGTTCTAAGTTCTAGGGGACTGATCACCATCGCTGTTAAGTCCCATAGTGCTCAGAGCCATTTGAACCATTTTTTTAAAGGTTTTTGTTCTTCTGTTTTAAGTCCACATGGCACAATTTAAACATTCGCAATAGAAGTTTCAAGACAGCGACATTGCGAGGTATTTTGTTCGCTGTAAAACATTGAAATATTTCTCATAAAATTTTATATAATGCGTTCTTCACCTAGGAACGGTCTTAAAATTCTTATGCATAGCTGACCCTCATGTAAATACTTAATTGAAGTGTTTCCGCAAGTTTGCATCTGTCATACATACCTTAAGAAACAAGTTACGGAGAATAGCGTTGGTGATCGATATGGGTTTTGTCATTGCTGTAGCTTATTTATTTTATTTATTTAAAGATGTAAACAACACAATGCATAATTCATTCTACTGAGGTAATCGATGCTCCAGTGGTTGTATCATATGTGTAACCTGGATGCTGGATGGTATGTACAGGGCATTAGCAAACCTTTGACTAATCACAAGTAAACTGTTGCAGTCACCATGGGCTGTCATCCCACAGTGTTGCAGAAGTGTATTTGAATAAAGGAGTCAACACATAACACTGTCAGACATAGCAGAACAAAGGAACAACATGTAGACGGAGCGAGGTGGCGCAGTGGTTAGCACACTGGACTCGCATTCGGGAGGACGACGGTTCAATCCTGCGTCCGGCCATCCTGATTTACGTTTTCCGTGATTTCCCTAAATCGCTCCAGGCAAATGACGGGACGGGTCCTTTGGAAGGGCACGGCCGACTTCCTTCCCCGTCCTTCCCTAATCCGATGAGACCGATGACCTCGCTGTTTGGTCTCTTCCTCCAAACAACCCAACCCAACAACATGTAGGCAACCACGGACACTGTTACAAATCAGCTGCATATACCTTAGATGAGAACATCCGTGAAGGAGGAACTTGAAACTTCCCCTTTGTATGTAAAGAATGACGGTGCTGGAAAAAGTCTTACGTTATTTGATTTTCAAACAGCTGAGCAAAACTGAACGTACTCAGACATTTCTCTCTTTTCTTATTCTGATCAACACTAAACTGACACACAATATTTTTAGCGCAACGCAGTCTGACTTTCAATAATCCCTACAAAAGAATGGCCCTGACTAACAATAACCTATACCTTTCATGAATCACTTACCTCACAAAAACCTTTGTTACTCGAACTACTGCAATACAGCGAGCACCAATACTGCCAGCTAAATAAAAGATTCTAATTACTGAAGGCACTAACTAACTACTGATAGGCTTAGTTAGCAAATGAAAGATTTTGATAGAGAACAAACAAAACATACATATCAAATTTCCTTTTTTCTGACGGACACACGTCCAGATCGTCCGCTCATAGTGACCTCTAAAAACTGTGGCCTCTCTCTCCCCACATCCACCACTGCTGGCGGCTCACATCCCATTGCCCAACGCTACACAAGCGAGTATTCCGACAATTGAGTCCAACCAGCCACAGACTGCACACAACGCAGTCAGCAATTTCCATACAGAGCACTACGTGGCGTTACCAACATAAAAACCTAAACAGCCTACTTACAAACATACTGCGCTTGAAACTCGTAATCGTTGATTTAAGTGTCTGAATCAGCATCATGGAAGAATCGAGACTTGCAGGAAATACGACTCCAAAAAATCGAGCTGTGACCATGGAAGCTGATGGTGATGTTAGCGCTTCTCTACATCTACGCCGCCCAATGCTACATACTTTTTTTTTGTACCATCGTGCATGGTCTGCCGGAGACCTTGATTGTACTAATAACTGTTTCGGTTGTTGAGGAAGCGCTCCATCTCGAAAATCACACCGTCCTGATTCCGGAAATGTCTGACACGCAGTGGTATCTTCACCTGAGGAAAGTCGAAAACGACACTTTGTGCCACTTCATCAGAATACCGGGAGTGAGGCAAAATTTGACAGCCAAAAGTTAACAGCACGTGTTAGCCGGGGCGTTGTTGTGGAGCAGACGCCTCCTCGGACTGCTTACTGTGACGCTTTGTCTTGACAGACTCCCACGGCCTCGTCAGCAGGTTTCGTCAGTATGCTCCAGAGACGGTTTGGCCTTTCGACTACACTGTCCTGTCATATTAGTGTGACCACAGACTATGTTCTATGTCAACATGCAACAACCACTCAAAGATGGTACGTCGCAGTACTAGCACTGGAGGAATACATACAGCGGGCGCCCGCACGCGCGCGTGTGTGTGGTGCAGGGGCCAGGGGCGGACGGAGAACACTGCAGTCTTCGTAATGCAGAAGAGGCCGGCCGAAGTGGCCGAGCCGTTCTAGGCGCTACAGTCTGGAGCCGCGCGATCGCTACGGTCTCAGGTTCGAATCCTGCCTCGGGCATTGATGTGTGTGATGTCCTTAGGTTAGTTAGGCTTAAGTAGTTCTAAGTTCTAGGGGACTGATGACCTCAGAAGTTGAGTCCCATAGTGCTCAGGGCCATTTGAGCCAACTTATTTCATTGTCGCCTACACAAACAAAGGTTCTCATACACAAGTCTTGGAGCACCAGGGCTTTCAATTCCACCGACCCAGACCGCAACTTCGCGGTTAATGCCAACTGACAGTTCAAATCTTAATAAAGACCCTAATATTTAAAAAGATACACAACGGACAAATCTAGAACAGAGAAGATTATTTAACTTTTCGTTCCTTATTCCTTTTTCGTTAGTGAAATCTTCACATAGACAGCTTTACATCTAAGAGTGTACTGTTTATTATTCTCCTAGTAGGTTCACGCGTATCCACTGATTTAGTTGTGTCATTCATGCTTGTGGTTCATGTTCATTTCACTGTGTCTTTCACTTACCTTTATGGTAACTCGCCTTCCGCGGCTTGCTTCATAGATCATACCTATTAAATAAAATTACTGCGTGCTAAAGCTGAGCTCTTGTTGTGCTGCTACATATATTTAGTCTCTTCATTCGTTTCTGTAGTTATGTCATGCTAAACATGTATAAACGTTTGGGTTCCGTTCCTCGTTATAAAACAAACTACTTCGCTGGTTCTTCTCAAGTGGCTTGTACTTATACTCTTCTGTAGGTTAGAAGTCGTTTTTCCTTCCAATTCCAAAATTTAGACTTGAACACTCATATGTTCTCTTAAAAATAAGGGTAAAATTAAACTACTGCGAGTAATAGTATTCGTACTTTTCTATATGTTTCGAATAGTTGGCCCTTATGGGCGTCAAAACTAATATTAGCATTGAAAGTCGTACAGATTAAATATATTTATGCAAACACAAAGAAATATATACTTGTATTCATTCCTCTATTCCATTCCTGTAAGGATGTCAATTTCTTGTCCCATCTTTTGTCCGCTCATCTTGATCAACCTGTACCAAAATACTTTGCGAGCTCCGTGCCCATAGACTCTAAATTCCGCTGTTACTTAACTTAATCTACATTGATCAATATACTGTCTTGTCTGACAAATACAAGTACATTCCTTCGCTTCTTATCTGGTAGTAAGAAATATGCACTAGCCCAATTTCCTTTTTATAATCCAGCGTCATTTGCCACATAAATGTACTAGTTTTTTGTTTCACTTAAGTACTGTGCGAAAGGTAGAATAGAACTAGTATATTTGCATTGGTGTGATTTTGTTCTTCAGTCTTGTGCCTGGATGTATGGCCTTACTTTCTCATTACAATTTTTTCGTCGTAGTATTAACTACACAAGCATTGTATCTGCTGTTAGTTTTCTTTACGTTTTTGTACTGGAAGTACTGCAGTGGTTTTGCTTATATTGTTCTGCAGGGTTTGAAGATATAGGTGTCAAAAAATTGCATTGGCCGGTTGTTGTTGTTGTTGTGGTCTTCAGTCCTGAGACTGGTTTGATGCAGCTCTCCATGCTACTCTATCCTGTGCAAACTTCTTCATCTCCCAGTACCTACTGCAACTTGGCCGGTATAATTAACCACTTCTAGTATAACATATCCGTAGCCACCGACTGTGCGTTGTCGGTGACCTCAGTTATATTCACCACTGGATCTGGCTGGGTATCCCCATTGCGGCTTCCCAGTTCCCACTCGGAATCGGGACCGGTTTCGATTGCTGGTAAGTGTTTCTCCCCTGGTTTCCGTGGTGGCAGTCCCATTGTGGATTCTGAAAATTCATTTGCGTACTTTACTGTTGGTGACTATTTGGTGCAAATGGTTCAAATGGCTCTAAGCACTATGGGGCTTAGCCGGCCGTGGTGGCAAAGCGGTTAAAGGCGCTACAGTCTGGAACCGCGCGACCGCTACAGTCGCAGGTTCGAATCCTGCCTCGGGCATGGATGTGTGTGATGTCCTTAGGTTAGTTAGGTTTAAGTAGTTCTAAGTTCTAGGGGACTGATGACCTGAGAAGTTAAGTCCCATAGTGCTCAGAGCCATTTGAACCATTTTTGAACTATGGGACTTAACATCTGAGGTCATCAGTCTCCTAGACTTAGAACTACTTAAAGCTAAGGACATCTCAGACATCTATGCCCGAGGCAGGATTAGAATCTGCTACCGTAGCAGCAGCGCGGTTCCGGACTGAAGCGCATAGAACCACTCGGCCACAGCGGCCGGCGACTATTTGGCGGCGGTCACCTGTGACTTTTATTGTTCTGATCATTCCAGTTGCCGTTACCGTGGTTCGAATAACCAGGGTGACACCTGTCATCATTCCTACGTCTACTTTTATGATTGGATTGATGCCGTCGGCCGGGCCAGGTACTGACAACGACGCAGCCTGCCGTGTGTCAACAAACGCGGGACGCTCGTCACGTACTCGCCCGTCATTGTTGCAGTAACACTGCGAACGGGTGGGCGTAGCGCGTCCTCCGCCCGCACCATTACGATACCCACTCTGGCTATTATTGTTGCTACTAGCCTTCGTATCTTCGTTCATAAGGCAAATAGAATCGTGGACAGACACAAAGTATTCTACATTGGTTTCAGGGACCTGCACCAGTTTTCTGTAATGTGAAATGGAAGTTTTCCTTTCAAAATCTGTAGAACATCACTAAGTTCCACGGGTGCATCGCAAAAACGAGTGCTATTTATGTACTTTTCGAAATATTTTTTTAACGTTTGCTGCCTGATACTGTATGGCTCTGGAGTAAGTATTTATTTTCTTATTCTTTCCTACACATAGCACTCCGTCTTTAGGCCGCAAGTGGCCCATCGGGACCATCCGACCGCCGTGTCATCCTCAATGGAGGATGCGGATAGGAGGGGCGTGTGGTCAGCACACCGCTCTCCCGGTCGTCATGATGGTTTTCTGTGACCAGAGTCGATCCTCAGTTGGCATCACGAGGCTGAGTGCACCCCGAAAAATGGCAACAGCACATGGCGGCCCGGACGGTCACCCATCCAAGTGCCGGCCACACTCAACAGCGCTTCACTTCGGTGACCTGACGGGAACCGGTGTATCCGCTGCGGCAAGGCCGTTGTTCTCCTGCACACAGCACAGCTAGTATTTCGCAAGAGATGCATTTTCAAATTGTGCTAATTGTGTGACAGCACTCTGTCGTCTTGAATACCCAAAGCGCGGCCTCACCTTGCATAAAACCTAATGTGTACTGGATTTGTTGTTGTTCAGACCTAGCTGTAGGCAACGCACTCCTAAAAGCTTTTACGATAATAACTGGATGAATAGATTTTTTTCTGGGGGTGAACACCTGGAATTCTCGGTTTTTTAGAAGACTTTCTTCTAGTATAACTGATGAAAGTGTGGTGTCTGCCCCCATATTTCGTGTAACAGCGTTTTGTGGTACTATGTTTGTGCTAGCTATTGTTCCTTGTGAACATACATTCGCATAAAAAATTGGACTAAGACATAATTACTCTTACCTGTACAGCTACTAACATTCCTTGCTTGGTCCTTAATTTTATTCCATTCTTCTTCTAATTGCTCTAATTGCGTTCTTGTTCGTGTTCGCACATAATCCTATACTTAGGTAGATCCTGTGTAAGTGTTCTTTGTATCTGACGTAACTCAGTTTGTGCCAGGGTTCGGACGGCTGCCCCCGTCGGAGGTTCGAATCCTCCCTTGGGCATGGGTGTGTTGTCTTAGCGTAAGTTAATGTAAGTTAGATTAAGTAGTGTGCAAGCCTACAGAACGATGACCTCAGCAGTGTGATCCCAAAGGAACCTACCCAAATTTCCAATTTTCTCTTGTAAAAATATTCAACTTGTTTTCCATGTTTTATTGCTATGCCATCTACTTGTTTGACTACCTGTTGAACTGTGGACTATAGTGTTGTGTGTTCTAACCGCAATGTCCCAAAATCTTTTCTCACTTTTTAATCTGCCCTATCCTATCTTTTACTGTACTTTCCAGTGTTGAAATATCATTAGTTATTCCTTCTACGTCGCCGCGTATCACTTTAATGACGTGATTCGCAATGTCTGTTTTCAAAGTGTTCTGCGTTGTGAGTGAGATTACTAACATCGTTTGTCAATGCATCTGGCTTAGCAGAAGTGGTATCTGTCTTTTATTTGTTTTCATCAAATCTTTAATCAAGCTTTTGATTGACCTGATCTTCTTTCCTTTTATGTAAAAAAAGGGTCGTGTGTAGGATTTATTACCTCGGAATTAGTATTGCTCTGACGTGGCGTGTCTTGGGCGCGCGACAACATTGCCACCGCTTCCCTGAACATTTTAAACGTTAGTCTCGGCTATAGTATCCAAAGTGTTCTCTTCCTCTGAACCTTCCATGGTTGTTGTTTCAAACTTAGTTTTAACTATAACAACTTGTATAAATATCCAAAATTAAGTAATCTCTTTCTCGTTCGCCATTTTGACAATTTAAACAGTTTAATAATGACGCTTAGCTGTAAATTACCTCTGCTACTGAAAAATGTTTCTTTACAAAGCAATTGCGTCACGTTGAGCGTGTTTGCGATCTCCTGCAAGAATGTTTCCACCGTATTGTGAAACATTTATGTAACGAAAAAAACTACAAAAATAATAAATTTTGAAACTACTAGAGAAGAAACCAGATTCTATGCGTAGCACACAGTGACTCTCATAAAAAGTCTATTCTGCTTCCACACTTAACGCTAACAAGCGCTACAAATGAGTACTGTTACCTGACGTGTTGTTTTGTTGCCGTCGGAAAAATATCAGAATAGGCTTTTTTTTCTAGATTTTTCCGTTCTGGTTTCACTGTATCAGAATTTTGAAAAATATTTCCTTATTACTGTTGTTTTCTCGGCGTCATGCGTTTAGTTGCATATAGCATGAAACTAAAAATGTTGCTTTGTACATATGTGTATAATAAATTTGTGTATACTTACGTCGTGTAAACAGTCGCCAGTGTAAAATCTTCTATGTGATTTGCGTTTACTGGTGAGAGTGGTTAAATTGTTGACTCCTTAGTGAGGGAAAAAAAATTAAATAATTTTGAAAATCTGATACGCCCGCAACTTCTCTATGGAACCGTTAGTCGCAGCACACAAAAGGGATTTACATCAGCGAGAGAGCCAGTAACGGGTTATTTCCTAATGCCATATTTCATGATTATGGTTAGTTTTACGATCGGAAAAAAAAAAAAAATACCCGTCTATCTTCAGATCGGTATGCGAGAGGCAGGGGATTTTCTGATGAGCTGCCCTGGAGAAAATTATTATACCTTTTATGTTTTGACCCTCAAATAGGAAAGTTCAAGACTGCAAGCTCTTGAAAAGGGTGAGAATTATAATCGCTTAATCTTTACGTACCGCGCAAACCGTCATTTCGACACAGTCCAAGCCGTCCAGGAATTAATTCAGACAACGTCAGAAAGATAGAAAATTTTAGTAACTGTGGTAACAAATCACAAAGGGTGTCCCATAGGGTTCAGTTTTGGATCCACTCCTACCCCTTATACGGGGTGAGCATTAATATCGGCGACAAACTGCAGGGACGGATTGCTAACTGGAAATAGAGGAACATGTGTCCGGAAATGCATCGCTGCCACAGCAAATGGCGCTGACGGATGACAGTTCCTCTGACCACGTGCCGTGTGTTCCTTGTGTGTTGCACGTTGTGTGACTGACGCAGCGTACTGTAAGCAGCAGGATGGTCCTGTATTCAAGTCGGGAACAAGCCGAGATGGTGTTGGTGATCACACAACATCTCAAGTCCTTTTTGGCCTTTTGTGAGATCGTGGGTCCTTTCAGAGGAGCGTGTGCATGGAGGCGGCGGACTGTGCGTACACCAGAACTGGATGACCGCGTTCAACTGGATATGGAGACGAATACTAGCAAAACCTACAGGCAAGTGTCTTGCCAACATGGTATAAGCCAGAGTACGATTGTGTGTATCCTGCATGACAACCGCTTCTGTCCCCATCACCTGCAACAACTACAAGCATTCCGCAACGAGTGGAAGGTTTATCAGCAGCGGATGCTATGCAGCTCTCCACTGCGTTCCGGAACCATGTGTTGTAGCTGCACGCAAACCGTCCATTTCTGGACACACGTTCGTAGGATCTCATTTCCTCCATTTCCAGTCATGAATATGTCCCTGCAGTCTGTCGGTTTTATTAATGCCCACCACGTATATGTGAATGACCTTCCACTTAACAGTCAACACGCAGAATTGATACTTTTTTCAGATGGTGCTAGTGTTGTAATAAATCTCATTAGAGAGAAAGCAACACAAGATTAGTAAATGATATTTTCCAAAGAATTATTAAGTGGTTCTCTGTAAAGGGACTCTTCTTAAATTTTGTAAAAACGCACTACATTCGGCTCTGTACAACAAATAGTCACACCAACAATTGAGGTAAACAAGAGTAGTAGACGAGAAAGATTTTCATTCTGCAGCGGAGTGTGCGCTGATATGAAACTTCCTGACACTGTGTGCCGGACCGAGACTCGAACAGGAGTTAGTAAGTAGGGCTACAATGCTCCAAACTTTGGGGGGGGGGGTTACATAATGATGAAAACGTGAACTGGAGGAAGCACTGTTTGTATAGTTGCTAATCTCGGAAACAACCAACCTCCTGACATATATTACATGTCTCCATTTACTAATGTCGCACGGAATAATTTTGTGGGGTAATTCATCACTTAGAAAAAAAGTATTGATGGTACAAAAGCGAGCAGTAAGAATACAATGTGCTATTCACCTACGGCCGTCACGCAACTCTCCAAGGAGCTGGGTTTTATAACTGTGCTGTCACAGTACGTATTTTCGGCAATGAAATTCGTCATCAATTTTCAAAGAACACTGATGTAGGTACATACAACAATAGAGGGAAAAATGATCTTCATTATCCATTGTTAAGGCTGTCAGTTGCTCAGAGAGGAGTTCAGTATGCAGCAATAAAATTTTTTGACCATTTTCCCAAAGTGTCGAACAGATAAAGAAGCAAGTCTTTAAATCTAATTTAAAATCATTTTCCCTGGACAACTCCTCTTTTCCATTGATGAAGTTGTACTTAAAAACTGGCAGCTAGTTAAAAAAGAGGATTTTTAAAAGTGTAACTGCATGAGTAGGAATAATATGATGTGTTCATTAATGTTGACACTGATCATGTATACATATCCTGTATATTGACATTATTTCGATAAAAGAATCGTTCAGATAATCTGTGGAACGTGTTCCTAAATAAGTGCTTTACAGTGTGAATCTGCTGCCCCTACCGCCGTCGTTTTATGCAGTCCACAATATTACAGCTCCCTTCGTAAAGTACGTGCGAAATTTTCATATTCTCTCGCTCGCTAAGAGCAAACTATTAGTCCTTCAGAAAAAAATGAGCTGGACCTTTTTGTAGGAAATTTAATGTAGTTCAATTTTATACTGTGATACGTTTTCACTGGAGATTACTGTTTTATTCAAGAGAAACTAATAAGAGTGATCTTCAAACGCCCCTCCACCCTACACTCATTCCTCTCCAGTGGGGATTTATAGTACATCGTACTTGGCACTCCCTGCTACCATTACACAAAAATTTTCGACTAGACGAACTGTTCCCAATATTGGACCTTTTTCGGTCTCTCATGATTGGGCTACTGCGACGCCAGCATAGTCAGATATTTCGCTAACATCGTTAATTTATACGTGCCTGTGAGGGTAACGAATGAAAATCGATTTTTGTAAACGTTAACTTAAAACTAATTACATTGAGAATTCTATCGAAACTTAACCCTTACAAGGACAGTACTCCCGTAGTCAGAAGGCCTGAAAAATATGACGATGTAATTGTTTATTTTATGCTGTTAGAATTCAAAACACTGTTACGTAAAGCTTACACAATCGTCAGTTTCACAATTTGCAAGTGCTCGACTAAGACGGTGGCGTTATAAGGCCAGTCAGTCGAGACCAAAAAATACGGGAAGTAATTCGAGCAGTCGCAAGTATTTGTGGAGCGGTGGGAGGATGTGCCATGAACAACATGCTAGAAATACTGACCAGTGGGAGCTGAGTGTGGGAGTGGGGATGCGTTTGAAGTTGATCTTCGTACGTTTCTCTTGGACAACTCGAAAACTACGACTGGTAACAATTAAGCAGTCCAGCGGAAAATGTAACTACTTTGCATTTCCTACAAAAAGATTCTCCTCGTTTTATGTACAGAACAGGCTGCGCGTGACGAGCGACAGAATATGAAAGCCTGGCGCTTGGTTTGTGAAGGCCAGGTATAATATTGTGGGCTGCAGAAAACGGCTGCGGGAGGGGCAGCTTGATATTGTCTGCAAATGTGTCGCGAAAGTAAAGATGATGTAACATATTGAAACGTCGTGCCTCATGGTTAAGTTTTACTGCATCATCATGCAATATGTAGTAAGGGATAAACTTTTATGACTAATTATTTTGTGAGCGTTTGTCAGCGAGAAAAAGTTTTGAAAAGTTTGAAATTATCTGAAAAGTTTATTGGAAGCCACTAAGTGAGGTAATTCTTAGTATATGAATATGGTGTCGGTAACTTACAAGGCACGACTATCGCCTCCTCAAGATAAATACAGTTTCTAATTTTAATACGTGATTTGCTGTGTTAAACCTTGAGGTAACATTTCCCCTCTTATTGAGCAGTTTATGTTAGCATTTTAAATTTATAAACTGGATCAATAATTACATGAAATCAAATTTTTGTTGCCCTTGTTATTTTTCATTCTACTTTATTTACCGGAAAATTACCTGTGAAGTTTGGAAATTAATATCTGTAAAAATAAATACGCTACAACCCACTCGCCCAGTCCCCTCCTTGGAGCCTCGCCTGCCTGTGGGAGGTTCTAATAGCCCTTGCGGTCCGCGCAGTGTGGGTGACAGTTGCAGCCGCGGCCGGCAGAGGCGCTGCTATCGCGGCCAGCTGCCGCCTGATGGACAGCGGACAATGGCGGCGGGCGCTTTGTGCCGCTGTCCCCACCACCCGATACCGCACCGACTGCTGGCTAGCAGAGCAAATTTTACTGTGGCCGCCACAACTACCCTGCCAAGAGGTGACACTGAGGTACATTATTTGCTCGTCTCGCTATTTTATCCCTGCCAAGACACACAAAAAGTATGCGGGATTTGATGGTGAAAACTTACGAGAAAGAAAGGTCCGATAATAGAAACCAAAGAATCCGGATAAAGGTGAGTGGATTCCGCAGAAACGTAATTGTCTATATAGATAGTTCACCCATCCCGTGAATCGAGAATTTTGACTATTTTTGCCTGTTACCATTGTCAATGTTGGCAAGATATCAGAATATGTGACATAATAGGCCATATCTTTTGACTGCATTGATCTGGAAGCTTAAATACTGTACATCGCCAAGGGACTACACACTTTAGTATGTGACAGAAATTTCAACTTGATATGTCTACCCGTTCCTGAGAAAAAGGCGTCTTCAACTCACGGACAGCAAGTGTCCTGTCAGTGTTTCATTTTTACAGATTGAGGAACGGAAACGTAAAAACGATGCAACATGCATGGTCCAACAAACCAGACTTTTTCTAGGTAATTGCTAATTTGTGATTACGATCTACCGCTGACTTCAGTATGGAATACTGTCCTAGCTACTGTAGTAACCACCCCACTCCTGTACTTTTCCACTCGAGCGCCCACATACAAAGCCTCGTATCTCCCAAGCTGAGAGCCGTACAACGATACAATTTTACATGTACGTTCCGTGGTATAAATCGAAACTGTAAGTAAAATTTATTACGAATAGAGATAATAGTAAAGAAGTGGTAGACTGATGTCGAAGTTTCACTGCATGAAGATGTAATAAGCGATTAACTTTCTTCCTTTCATTATTTACCGGGGTCGTGTCAGCGAGAAAAAGTTTCGCGAAGGTTTGAAATAATCTGTAGTGTTTGTTGAATGTAGGTAAGTGCTCTCATTGTCAAAGACTCGATGAATACAATCTCGGTAACTTGCAGGCCGTGAGTTAACTCTGCCTCAAAACATACACACTGTTTCTGTGTCCGACCCATCAACGTTGAGCCACACTGCCGCATTGGATGTCGTCTTACATCAGAAGCAAAATGTGCCGGTGGTCCGTTGTGCATGTACCACGTTCCCCAGCCACCTGGACCTTCTGGATAAAGTTGAGCCCAAATGTAGTGGACCTTATCAGAAAGTTCACGCTTACAATACGTTTGCGGTTACTAGAAAAATATTTTTATACTCAAATCGAGGACTTGTAACCAGACATTCGCAAACATCACGCGAAACCTTTTTGTAGAACGAAAATCTGCTGTATAAAAATCAACGTGGATTCTGCAGACATCCTGCGAAACTCAGCTCGCTCCGGTCCTCCATCAAAAAGAAACGCAAAGTACATCTATTTGAAAAAGCAAATAAAAATGCTCTTAACGCCTTTTTAAGAGACAGTCCCACTCCTTCCCCATCTGATCATGTAAGCGTAGAAAAGTTGTGGAATGATTTCAAAGAGACAGCATCGACGGAAATTGAGAGACACATACCGCATAAATTAATAAGTGATGGCACTGGTCCCCCATGGTACACACAGCGGGTCAGATCGATGTTGTAGAAACAACGAAAATGCATGCCAAATTTAAAAGAACGCAAAATTATCAAGATTGGAAAACTTTTGCAGAAGTTACAAATATAGCGTGGACTTAAATGCGAGATGCTTTTAATACTTTCCACAACGAAACTCTGTCTCGTAATCTGGCAGAAAACTCAAAGAGATTCCGGTGATACACATAAAGCACACCATTGGCAAGGCGCAATCAATACCTTCACTGCGCGATTCAAATGGTTCAAATGGCTCTGAGCAGTATGGGACTCAACATCTTAGGTCATAAGTCCCCTAGAACTTAGAACTACTTATACCTAACCAACCTAAGGACATCACACACACCCATGCCCGAGGCAGGATTCGAACCTGCGACCGTAGCAGTCCCGCGGTTCCGGACTGCAGCGCCAGAACCGCACGGCCACCGCGGCCGGCCTCTGCGCGATAACAACGGTCAAGTCACTGATGACGGTGCCGTTAAAGCAGAGTTATTAAACACGTTTTTCCGAAACTCCTTCACCAAAGAAGAAGAAGTAAATATTCCTAAATTCCAATCAAGAACAACTGCCAAGATGAGAAACATAGAATTAGATATCCTAGGTGTACTAAAGCAGCTTAAATCACTTAATAAAGGCAAGGCCTCCGGTCCAGATTGTATATCAGTCAGGTTACTTTCATAGTATGCTGATACAATAGCTCCATATTTAGCAGTTATATACAACCGCTCGATCACAGAAAGGTCAGCACCTAAAGACTGGAAATTGCTCAAGTCACACCAGTACCCAAAAAGGGAAGTAGCAGTAATCCACTGAATTACAGGCCCATATCACTAACTTCGATTTGCAGTAGGGTTTTGGAACATATACTGTATTCGAACATTATGAAGTACCTCGAAGAAAACGATTCATTGATACATAGCACGGTTTCAGAAAATATCGTTCTTGTGAAAACCAACTACCTCTTTATACTCATGAAGTAATGAATGCTGTCGACAGGGCATGTCAGATTAATTCCGTATTTTTAGATTTACCAGAAGGCTTTCGACACCGTTCCTCACAAGCGTTTTCTAACCAAACAGCGTGCCTACAGAATATCGCCTCAGTTGTGCGACTGGATTGGCGATTTCCTGTCAGAAAAAATGGTTCAAATGGCTCTGAGCACTATGGGACTTAACTTCTCAGGTCATCAGTCCCCTAGAACTTAGAACTACTTAAACCTAACTAACCTAAGGACATCACACACATCCATGCCCGAGGCAGGATTCGAACCTGCGACCGTAGCGGTCCCGCGGTTCCAGACTGTAGCGCCTAGAACCGCGCGGCCACCGCGGCCGGCCCTGTGAGAAAGGTCACAGTTCGTAGTGATAGGCGAAAAGTCATCGAGTAAAACAGAAGTAATATCCGGCGTTCCCCAAGGAAGTGATATATGCCCTCTATTGTTCCTGAACTATATTAACGATATAGGAGACAATCTGAGTAGCCCTCTTAGATTGTTTTCAGATGATGCTGTCATTTTCTGTCTTGTAAAGTCATCCGATGATGAAAACGAATGGCAAAATGATTTAGATAAGATGTGTGTATGTTGCGAAAAGTCGCAGTTGACCCTGAATAAAGAAAAGTGTGAAGTTATTCACATGAGTAGTAAAAGAAATCAGCTAAATTTCGATTACGCGTTAAGTCACACAAATCTTAAGGTTGTAAATTAAACTAAATACTTACGGATTACAATTAAAAATAATCTAAATTGGAACGACCACACAGATAGTGTTGTGGATACAGAAAAGCAACGAATGCGATTCACTGGCAGAGCACTTAGAAGGTGCAACAGGTCAACTAAAGAGACTGCTTACACCACGCTTGTCCGCCCTATTCTGGAGTACTGCTGTGCGGTGTGGGATCCGCGTTAGGTGGGACTGACGGATGACATCCAAAAAGTTCAAAGAAGGGCAGCTTGTTTTTTTACTATAGCGAAATAGACGAGATAATGCCAGAGGAATGATACGTGCATTGGAATGACAGTCATTAAAACAAAGGCGTTTTTCGTTGCGACTGGATCTTCTCATGAAATTTCAGTCACCAGTTTTCTCCTCCGATTGCGAAAACATTCTGTTGTCACCCACCTACATAGGGAGAAATGATCGTCACGATAAAATAAGAGCAATCAGGGCTCTCACAGAAAAATTTAAGTGCTCGTTTTTCCCGCGCGCCGTTAGAGAGTGGAACGGTAGAGAGACAGCTTGAAGGTGGTTCACTGAACCCTCTTTATAGTGAATAGCAGAGTAATCACTGAGATGTAGATGTTTCATACTGTAGCAAAAGCCATCATTGTAACGGACACGCCGCTTGCTGCCTACTTTTGGGGATAAACCCTCTACTGGCGTGTTTCTTGTCGACACGCGTGGCCCACCCACAACGCCCCTGCAGTAGGAACCCACCCCCAAGATATATTTTAAAACTTCTGTCTGGCCACTTCATCCACTTGTCCTTTTGAGTTTCACCAGATTCCAATACTCATCTTCTACCCTAAGTAAATTTGGACAGAGTGAAGAAGGCATAAGTGAATTAATTTGCACTTAGCTTTTTGATGTCGTTGAAATTTTGGGCGACGTCTTCCACGCTGCTGCTGCTTCTTGTGGAAGTTGAATAAAAATGGGTTCTGGTAAGAGGTCTGACGTTTGTCTGTAAATAAAAAGTCTTGGCCATGATGTCATTTTCCACCACATGGTTTACTTCCAAATTCTGATTACACTTTCACTACTGGTTACAGTATTCACACATGTTAGTGATGACAACAGTTTTTAGAGCGACCATCAAAACACGCCATTTCCTAACATCCCTGACAACCAAGTGCGTCGTCTGCCTCGAACGTCACAGACCTCATAAAACCTCCTGGTTCAGGTTGCATTTGTTTTGTTCTGGATTTTGTTTGCCACCTTTTGACACAGGTTAATACTACTACAAAAACTAGAAAATGTTAAATTCGTAGGTTGAAAGCAATGCTTACTACATCTATTGGAAATTACTTATAAGAATATGATGTTTATATCGTGTTGATAATGATATACTTAAATTGTCTACGGCGTGTTTTCTAGAAAGGGATGTTTTGCAGTTCTGTCCTTTTCTTCAAATTGGTTACATTTGTTTTATATTCCATATCAGGAATTACAAATAATAAAAGTAGCTTTGGTGTGAACAATTTCGAGAGTCAATGATGGTTTTTGATTCAAAATTACGACGCAATTTTCATATTTCAAATTTAGCTGTTTTCTATTTGGGATGCAACTGACAAAAACTAGGAAGCATTTCAGTGTCTCTATCTCCTAAGTTTTCGGATGAGATATAAAGTTCCAGAGGATGATTTCATTAACTATTTAACAATATTGCACAATTTGTAATTTTCGTCTTTTGGTTCGTTATTGAAATTAACATGTCTGTTTCTATGATGTCAGTGCTCAGAGGTTTGCTTACATGTAATATGCATTTTGTCTGTTCCAAAAATTTATGTTTTCTTGATAACTGTGTACTTGCAAATGTGGTTCTAAGTCTACACTGAAGATCATTTTCGATAAGATGTAAAATCCCTCCTATATTTCTTCTGTATAGAACATATACAGTGTCTACAAATGTTGTCTGTCGAAATATTGTGTGAACAGTTTGAACAGATTGTAAAGCTCAACTAGAAAGATTTAGTGAATCTACCGATACCATGTCCGTAATGGTACACTCTGAACGAGAGTACAGCCCGTATTGGGGGACGATTGGGAAAGTTACCTGCCGTCCCCTTTCATAGGAACCATTTAAGCAATTTAATATATTTCAATTAATGCCTCGAGTAATAGAAAATTCCAGAGTCACAGAAAAATGTAGAAGTTATTTTGCTCTTCAAAAAACCGGGCAAAGGCGGGTAGGGCTCGCGCTCTGTGGACTCCGTGGAAACTTTATTATGTATACACACAGTTCATCTATAGGTTTTGGTGAGTAACGTTGCGAATATCAACACATGCGACGTAAATGGCTGCATCTTGTTACTGCGTTGATTTAGACACTTAATTCTTTTTACTTCGCCAAGGGCGATTCACGGAGAGAGGTGGTGCAGTGGTTAGCGCACTGGACTCGCATTGGGGAGGCCGATAGTTCAAACCCGCTTCTGGCTATTCTGATTTAGGTTTTCCGTGAGTTCCCTAAATCTACATCCAAGGAAATACCGGGATGGTTCCTGTGAAAGGACACGGCCGATTTCGTTCCCGATCCCTTCCAAATGCGATGGGTCTGGTGACCTCGCTGTTTGGTCCCCTCCCCCATATCAATCAACCAAATTCGCCAGGGGATCATAGATCTTAGTACTTGACATAAATTTCAACTTGATAGCTTCATCTGTTGCTGGGAAAAATGGGTCTTAACAGACTGATAGACAGGATCCCGTTTTAACGGACTGAGGTATGGAACACAATAAAGTGACAACTCGGACATCGAGGATGACAGGCCTATTGGTCTTTTACAGTCTGCTAACAAAAGCCATTACGGACCGCCTGAGTCAAAAATTTGACTTTTAGCGACCAATCGAGAAGGCGGGACCCAGAAAAGGTTTCAGTACAACCGACCGTTTCCAAGCAGTACGCGCACAGAGGAATGTGGGGGGTGTAGTGAACCACGTCACATGGCCATAGAGCACCAGAAGGCGTTGGACACAATCGAGACCTAGACCGTAGTGACGACGATCAACAGGGTCCGCATTGACGACAGATGTACCAACTTAATCCGCTACATTTACGCGAGTGCCGCTGTACGTTTGAAAATAGAGAGGGACCGTATCACTGGGAAGGTTCCCCTCAGGAAGGGCGTTACATCAGGAGACGCAGTCTCACCTAAATTATTAATCTTGACTCTGGAGGCTGTTTTGAAGTGCCTATCCTTGTGAAAGGTATCAATGTAGATCGAAAACGTCTCAGCCGTCAATACTTTGCCGATGATGTCATCCTCTTTAGCAGCGACGCAGACGAACTGTCAGCAATCATCCGAGAACTAAAATGATCCATCCCAACCTGTAAGTCTCAAAATCAACCTTCAAAACTTCAAATTCATGAGCCCCGTCAGTTTTACGGCCCCCATCAGAAACCGTGCACTGGAAATAGTAAATGAATAGGTTTGTCTGGAACATAAAATCCAGCTTGTGCAAGATAATCACGACTGCGTGATGTTCATTTACAGAACTGGATATCAACTGGATATCACCCAGCGAACTGATCTCACTTGGATGACTTTCGGTTAGCTCCATTACAACCTCCGCAACATCCCTGACTATCCGTATAAATTTAAAGAGGCAGGTTTATGATACATGCAGTGACAACATATGGGTTCTAAACTATGACACAAGCCGTGCAAATCGACTCCAGGTCTGTCAAAGGACAATAGAGAGAGTAATGCGTGGAGTGAGTCTGAGACACAAGTTCAAGAAAAAAGAGATAAGGAAAAAAAAAAAAAAAACGAGTGGATAGCAAGCCTGAAATACCTCGCAGCAAAGGTCGATATGGGCTGTTTTCAAGAGACCTATGTCCAGGAATGGGTATCTGAAGAAGAAGAAAAAGAAGAAGAAGAAAATCACGGAAAACGTAAATCTGAATGGCCGGGCAGGGATTTGGACCGGAGCCCTGCTAACCTCCGTGGCTTGAGGGATGGCTAGTTGTAGCAGTAGTTGCGGTGGCAGTAAGAGTAGTAGTAAGTTATTTTTGTGAAATTTTGCGTCGTTATAGGCAGAAAACGTGGCATAAAAATGCATTTAACCCAAACTGCGAATAACGCGAGTATTTTTAAATACCGTACGTACTTCCGGCTTGCAAATTCTTTATCTGTTATTACATAAAATGGGATACATATTACACCAATGTATGTTTTATAACAACAAATATTGAAATCAATGACCGAGTGTCGGTGTATTATTTTGTCGAAAAATTATGTGTAAACATCGTGTGGTGGACATCTTGAGATGGGATTCTTGCAGATTTCGCATTGGACACTATATCCATACCTTCTTTCTTGCTGTCATAAAAAGTAAACAGACAAAGGCCTACTTTCAATACGTGCATAAATGTACGAGGGTAATCCCAAAAGTAAGGTCTCCTATTTTTTATAAGTACATAGACCTCTTTATTTCTACATTGGTTATATCAGTTTACAGCTTAAACATTTAGCTATTTTTCGACATAATCACCACTTCTGTCGATTCATTTTTGTAGACGTTGTGGCAGTTTTTGTATGCCCACGTCATACCAGCTCGCCGCCATGCTGTTCAGAAAGTTATGAACCTCTTCTTTCACCTCGTCGTCGGAGCTGAATCGCTTTCCGGCCAAATGTTCTTTTAACCTGCGGAACAGGTGATAGTCACTGGGCGCCAAGTCAGGACTATTGGGTGGGTGGGTGATTATGTTCCACTGAAACTGTTGCAGGAGAACAACGGTTTGACGAGCGATGTGTGGGCGAGCGTTGTCATGGAGAATGTGTACGCCCTTGCTAAACATTCGTCTTCTCCGGTTCTGAATTGCCCGTTTGAGTTTGAGAGTCGAGCAGTACATGCCAGCGTCAATTCTGCGCCCAGCGATTCAGCTCCGACGACGAGGTGAAAGCATGGCGGCGAGCTGGTATGACATGAGCATACAAAACCTGCCACAGCGTCTACAAAAATGCATCGACAGAAATGCTGATTATGTCGAAAAATAGCTAAATGTTCAAGCTGTAAACTGATTTACACCACTGTAGAAATAAACAGGTCTATGTACTTATAAAAAAAATAGGATACCTTACTTTTGGAATTACCCTCGTATGTCAAATGAAATAATTTTCTGGGACAATTGCACATGTAGGCACACAGAATTCAATCTACAGAAACGCGATATGGCCGCTCTAAATAAATGTAGGTAAATGTTGTAAAAATGTGGCTTACGAACAACAGCCTCGCAGTACCTTTAGACTCTGAAGTTCGTTGTGAAGAGCCAGGCACAATTTCAAAACAATGGTAGCATTAATAATATGTATATTTTTAGCACTTTCAGTTGCAAATGATGCGTGATTTCAATCACTTAACGATCATCTTAACAAATCCGATCTGGGGATGACAGCTAAGTAAGGGAAGCTAGGAATTAATTGTGGCACTTTGTAACTGATTGTGCTAAAATAAGAATTTAAAAAAATATAAAATTGCTGCGTATCTTATGACAATGTCGTCTATTATCAGTAGTAGGATTCATAAATATAGCACAAGGAGCAGAAATAGTTTCCACAATCCACAAAGTAAAATTGTTAGCCGTACTCTTGCACAGGAAGGAGTAAGTATGTAGCCACCTCTCTTGTGAATTGAAGGTGCTGGCAAAAATGGACGTTTTAAAAACAAGTTTGAAGTCAATTCTGCTTGCGTTATTTTATTTGACAACTCATTGTACTCCATAGATAAATGCTGAATAGATAATATCTGCAATATTGCATTTAGGCACCGGTAGAAAAAAAAATCCAGTTCTGTAAATGAATATCACGTAGCCATGTTTTCACGGAAAAAATCTGTCTTGTTCGTAAAGTTACTGACAGGATCCTCATCATAGCAGTTTGTTCCGAATATTATGCAAAAAAGAAAAAAGGAGCATTGCGTATGATCACCTTTCTCACTTCGTTCACCATCCTTTTTCTTGCGTGCAACAGTTTAACATCGAATGGCACAACTTCGTTGTGTTGAAAGTACTCTCCAAGACGTAAGGTATCATTCGTGAGCGTTATCAGTCTGGTTATAGGTTGCTGGCAACTACTACCAATATTGAAAATTAAAGAAAACTTCTATATGTTCGAAACTGCTGGGATTGAACAGATACCGTACTAAATACTTATTGACTGTGAATTACATAATTTTTCTAATAGGCTTTTCACAAGATGCGCTGTCACGTTCATATACGTGTAGGGCACGGTGTACCAAGGTGCCCGGCTAGCTCAGTCGGTAGAGCATGAGACTCTTAATCTCAGGGTCGTGGGTTCGAGCCCCACGTTGGGCGAATATTTTTATTCTTTGAAGGGATGTTCGTAGAGTCTTGAACAAAGGTACATTCGAAAGATGCCACTATTTCCCGTGCGGCGCCGTGGCTTAGTTGGTTAAAGCGCCTGTCTAGTAAACAGGAGATCGAGGGTTCGAATCCCTCCGGTGCCTCGTGGGCTTTCTAGTTTTTATATTTCTATGTCTAATAAACCCTCCGAATGACGGAAAAAGACGGAAAGAAGATTAGGGGTTTGACGTATCGTTATATGCTACGGTCGCAGGTTCGAATCCTGCCTCGGGCATGGATGTGTCTGTTGTCCTTGGGTTAGTTAGGTTTAATTAGTTCTCCGAAGTTAAGTCGCATAGTGCTCAGAGCCATTTGAACCATTTGAACATATCGTTATGGACAGCGATAGGACAGCAGTAGGAACCATTGCCACATTTGCGTGTATTGTCTTTAGAAAGCCTATGTCTGGATATTCGTAATCCGAATGTAAGGAAACAGTTGTCTACCTGAATATGAGATCTGGAAAATGTTTTGGATGATGAAACGAAAGACGTTAGCCACTTTTCTATGCATTCAACCAAAAGTTGCTATGACATAAAATGTAAGCTTTCTGTACCTAGTTTGGACAGTGTAATGTTCACGACACTTACCTCAGTCATCAATATAGGTATCTGCATTTATACTCCTAACATGTCGCATATCCAGGTTACAATGTCTTAAGTAGTCCGTGATGACTTTGTAATTTTACATTTTCGGTCACCATGACTTTCGCGCTCGCTGACGAGACGGGCTGCTCTTGTGTAGATCCTGTGTCAGACCTGTGTGGTACAGAGCCCACACTGACGACCAATACTCAAGTGTTTATCGAACGAGAGTTTTGTGAGCTACCTTCTTTTTGGGCAGAGTATATTGCCTGACTATTCTTCTAACGAATCTCAGTGTGGAATCTGTCTTATCTGCGATTTCTCTTATGTGGTCGACCCACTTTGAAAAACTTCTTACGCTTTTTCACAGATATTTAATGAGTGTCACCGCTTCTTGTCAGTCTTCTGAACTCTGCACTTAATCGTACAACACTGGGTAAATTCCTGTCTATTTATGCGCTGTAGGTTACGTTTGTCTGTGATGGTGAACTCCCAATCCCCGCACCAAGCGTGGATTTTCTGCAGGTCTTCTTTGATTTCGCTACAGTTTTTTGGCATTGCGAGTCCTCTGCGTACAACAGTACCATCCGCGAAAAGCCACATGCTACCTCTAGTGTCACCCACTGCATCGTTTATATATATTGTGAAAAGTAATTGTCGTATAACACTCCCTTGGTTTAAAACACAAGTTACTTTCACGTCTGAGGATTTCTCTCCGTTGTCAATGACGTCCTGTGCTCTATTAAAATGGTAAAAAAATGTACAAAAATGTTTTGTTGCCTAGACCGCAGTTTACAATTTTAATATGTTTATGTTGTAACGAAATGACTTTCTGAAGCACATTAAGCACGTGGCGAGGCCACAGCGTCTGACCAGATCAGTATCCACAGCAAACGAGGAGAGAGTAATAAAACTGATCCTTTAATTCTGATCACACATTCCAACTCTCTATAAAATTCTGAGATAATTGATACCAAACTCACATCTGCCAATTAATTAACAAGTCGTCAATCTTAATTACACATTTAATACTATTAAACTAATTTTTCCCAGGTCTACCGAAGTATTGTTTACATAGAGGGTCACCGGTTGAAGGGGCAGAATAATTTTCACATTTCCCATTTATTTTGTACAGAGAACTTGCAAAAGGGAGAAATCTAGCTTGGTTTCCTGACAGTTATTTTGGATCGCAGTTGGTGGTGGCAGAGACATATGCTGCGGAAAAACAATTTATACATCCTTCCAGAGATTTCCAATTCACAGAAGATTTATTGTTGCAACAGTGCATATGGAGTACATGAATTGACTACATTGAATGCCGGACATTTGCCACGCCGGACATTTGCCACACTTGCCCCTTCGCCAGGTATCTGATCCCTCAGGTAAGGGACGCCCTTCCCCGCACTACCTCTGTCCGCTTTCAAACCGCCGTCTCCACATCTTACTCGATACAACCAGTACGTAAGGGACCTTTTTCTTCGACATCTTGGCCAAATACAGAGCTTCTTTTCCGAAATCGAGATATTCATAACTTTTGGGAAACGAAAGCAATACCGACGATTATATCAGTATGTAATTAGTTCTGCCAAGTATAAATATAGATCCCTCTGTCTGTACGGTAGCTTCCTTTCACGCTTACTGATTGCGATAGAAACAGCCCATCGCCATGAGAGCAACAAGAAAGGAACGGTGTAAAGAGAATGCGAATGTACGCTAATCCCTGCATTTGTGCCTACTTTAATTGCTACAACTGCGTGCCCAAAAGACAATAAGGAAAGAAGAAATCGCTATGTGAATGTTCGAAAAGAAGAACGACGTACTCCATATTGATTTACTCTCTAAAATGCGATATCCCTTGCGGCGAAACATTAGTTAATAAAGTGTAGCGGGACAATGTTCAAAACATGACTGAAAATAGAGATAAGAACATCTGCGATTGACATGTCATCTAAAGTCGACGTACAATTTTAAAATGTTAGAAATAAGGAAATGAAGTAATACAGAATGCTATGCTTGTAACGTACGTTGTTGTTCTACATTGTTTAGCTCTGGTATTTACAGGGTCACAGAGAAAGCATCCTAGGTTTTGGAGGGAAAAGCCGTAATTGTAATGATCTCCACTACAACAGAAACAAGAAGCACAACTTAAGGAAAAATAATGTAATGTGTGTTCCAGCTGACAAGCGACATTGAAGCAGGTAGTTCCTGTGACTTAGTATGGGCAGAGGTTATATTGGACAACCGGAATAAATTAATAACTGGCTCCTTTTACCGAACCCCGGTCTCAGGTGAAACAGTTGCTGAACAGTTCAAAGAAAACTTGAGTCTCATCACAAACAGGTACCCCACTCATACAATTATAGTTGGCAGTGACTTCAATCTACCTTCCTTAAGTTGACAAAAATACATTTTCAGACGCTATTGTAGATAGAAAACAACTTCCGTAATTGTTCTAAATGATTTTTTTAAAATTATTTTGAACAATTAGTTCACGAGGCCATTCAAATTGTAAATGGTTACGAAAACATACTTGACCTCTTAGCCACAAATCATCCTGAGCATCACGACGGGTACAGGGATTAGTCAACATACAGTCGTGGGCAGACTCAATTCCGTAACAAAGAACTTCACCAAAACTAAACGCGAAATATATCTTTTAAATTCGGTTGACGTCTTTCTAAGAGACAGTCTCCAATCCTTCCAAACTATGTAAGTGAAGACCATATGTGGCTTAAGTTCAAAGAAATAGCATCGACAGCACTCGAGAAATTCGTACCAAATAAACTAATAAGAGACGGAACTGATCCCCCATGGTACACAAAACACAACAGAAAGCTGATGCAGGAGCACCGAAAATGGCACGTATAATTTAGACGAACGCAAAATCTCCAAGATTGGCGAAGTTTTACTGAGGCTCGAAATTTAGTGCGAATTTCAATGTGAGATGCATTTAATAGTTTCCACAACGAAACTCTCTCAAGAAATGTGGCGGAAAATCCGAAGAGATTCTGGTTCTGTCTTAAGAAAACCAGCGTAAAGGCTCAGTAAGCGATGAGGAGGAGGAGGGGGGGGGGGGGGGGGGAGACACAAGGGACTCAGCCCTTCGGAGCAGGTATAATCGCGGCAAATGCCCGCACGCCGACATTTACGGACCAATAAAAGAAGCGGTTCTGAGCTACCAAATGTCGCCCCTTGCTAAAACATGCATATTAGTATGTGTTGTAACCTGCACGGGTAGTAATGCAGGCATTGTTTCTGGCATCCAGCCGATCGTAGAGTTGGCGAATACTGTCCTGCGATCAGGTCACGTAGTTCCGTGAGAGTCGTTGGTCGACGAGTCACATGCGTCACTTCCCGTCTCATCATATCCCACAAGTGCTCAATTGGAGATAGTGTTGGTGAGGGAGGTTGCTGCACGCCTTGCAGAGCACGTTGAGGTTTTACGGGCAGTGTGTGGGGGAGCATTATCCTGTTGGAATAACACATCACCTCCCTGTTGCAAGAACGGGTCTAACAATATTCTGCACGTACTGAGCGCTGGTTAGCGTCCCCACCAGAGGGTAGATTATAACCCCAACCCCCCCCCCCCCCAGACCATAAGGCCAGGGTCAGGGCTAGAGTGTCTTGGAGGAATGCAGCCTATGAGACAGCACTCACCAGGTCTACGTCGTACGTACGTACGACCATCACTTGCGTGCGGGCACAACCTCAGAATCTGGTTTCATCGCTGAAGACAACGGCGCGCCATTCCATCCTCCAAGTGACCCGCTGATGGTACCAGTCGAATCATGCACGGCGATGCTGTGGCGTCAGTGGGAGACGGGCTAGAGAAGTGCGCGTGCCCCTAGGGGCTGATATAGTCTGTCGGTAAACAGAAGACTGAAGAGCGAGCGAGCGAGTCCCCCCACTCTGCCAACCCAGCTACAAGGCGCTCCTACAGGCTGTTTCACAGCGTAGTGCCGGCCCTGCCGCGGCGCACGCTTCAAATCTGAGACAACGCCGTGTACAGATACGTCTCGGCTGCGTTTAGTTTTAGAGAAATGCATTAAGAGCATAAGGAATACAATACACGATAGCTTCTTCCGAAACACAACATTATAGAGTAAGTAATGTTGTTGTTGTTGTGGTCTTCAGTCCTGAACTGGTTTGATGCAGCTCTCCATGCTACTCTATCCTGTGCAAGCTTCTTCATCTCCCAGTACCTACTGCAGCCTACATCCTTCTGAATCTGCTTAGTGTATTCATCTCTTGGTCTCCCTCTACGATTTTTACCCTCCACGCTGCCCTCCAATACTAAATTGGTGATCCCTTGATGCCTCAGAACATGTCCTACCAACCGATCCCTTCTTCTGGTCAAGTTGTGCCACAAACTTCTCTTCTCCCCAATTCTATTCAATACCTCCTCATTAGTTACGTGATCTACCCACCTTATCTTCAGCATTCTTCTGTAGCACCACATTTCGAAAGCTTCTATTCTCTTCTTGTCCAGACTGGTTATCGTCCATGTTTCACTTCCATACATGGCTACACTCCATACAAATACTTTCAGAAACGACTTCCTGACACTTAACTCTATACTCGATGTTAACAAATTTCTCTTCTTCAGAAACGATTTCCTTGCCATTGCCAGTCTACATTTTATATCCTCTCTACTTCGACCATCATCAGTTATTTTACTCCCTAAATAGCAAAACTCCTTTACTACTTTAAGTGTCTCATTTCCTAATCTAATTCCCTCAGCATCACCCGATTTAATTTGACTACATTCCATTATCCTCGTTTTGCTTTTGTTGATGTTCATCTTATATCCTCCTTTCAAGACACTGTCCATTCCGTTCAACTGCTCTTCCAAGTCCTTTGCTGTCTCTGACAGAATTACAATGTCATCGGCGAACCTCAAAGTTTTTACTTCTTCTCCATGAATTTTAATACCTACTCCGAATTTTTCTTTTGTTTCCTTTACTGCTTGCTCAATATACAGATTGAATAACATTGGGGACAGGCTACAACCCTGTCTCACTCCTTTCCCAATCACTGCTTCCCTTTCATGCCCGTCGACTCTTATAACTGCCATCTGGTTTCTGTACAAATTGTAAATAGCCTTTCGCTCCCTGTATTTTACCCCTGCCACCTTCAGAATTTGAAAGAGAGTATTCCAGTTAACATTGTCAAAAGCTTTCTCTAAGTCTACAAATGCTAGAAACGTAGGTTTGCCTTTTCTTAATCTATTTTCTAAGATAAGTCGTAAGGTTAGTATTGCCTCACGTGTTCCAACATTTCTACGGAATCCAAACTGATCTTCCCCGAGGTCCGCTTCTACCAGTTTTTCCATTCGTTTGTAAAGAATTCGCGTTAGTATTTTGCAGCTGTGACTTATTAAAATGATAGTTCGGTAATTTTCAAATCTGTCAACACCTGCTTTCTTTGGTATTGGAATTATTATATTCTTCTTGAAGTCCGAGGGTATTTCGCCTGTCTCATACATCTTGCTCACCAGATGGTAGAGTTTTGTCATGACTGGCTCTCCCAAGGCCATCAGTAGTTTTAATGGAATGTTGTCTACTCCCGGGGCCTTGTTTCGACTCAGGTCTTTCAGTGATCTGTCAAACTCTTCACGCAGTATCTTATCTCCCATTTCATCTTCATCTACATCCTCTTCCATTTCCATAATACTGTCCTCAAGTACATCGCCCTTGTATAAGCCCTCTATATACTCCTTCCACCTTTCTGCCTTCCCTTCTTTGCTTAGAACTGGGTTGCCATCTCCGGGCGGGGACTACTCAAGAGGACGTCGTTATCAGGAGAAAGAAAACTGGCATTCTACGGATCGGAGCGTGGAATGTCAGATCCCTTAATCGAGCAGGTAGGTTAGAAAATTTTAAAAGGGAAATGGATAGGTTAAAGTTAGATATAGTGGGAATTAGTGAAGTTCGGTGGCAGGAGGAACAAGACTTTTGGTCAGGTGATTACAGGGTTATAAATACAAAATCAAATAGGGGTAATGCAGGAGTAGGTTTAATAATGAATAAAAAAATAGGAGTGCGGGTTACCTACTACAAACAGCATAGTGAACGCATTATTGTGGCCAAGATAGACACAAAGCCCATGCCTACTACAGTACTACAAGTTTATATCCCAACTAGCTCTGCAGATGATGAAGAAATTGATGAAATGTATGACGAGATAAAAGAAATTATTCAGGTAGTGAAGGGAGACGAAAATTTAATAGTCATGGGTCACTGGAATTCGTCAGTAGGAAAAGGGAGAGAAGGAAACATAGTAGGTGAATATGGATTGGGGGGAAGAAATGAAAGAGGAAGCCGCCTTGTAGAATTTTGCACAGAGCATAACTTAATCATAGCTAACACTTGGTTCAAGAATCATAAAAGAAGGTTGTATACCTGGAAGAATCCTGGAGATACTAATAGGTATCAGATAGATTATATAATGGTAAGACAGAGGAACCAGGTTTTAAATTGTAAGACATTTCCAGGGGCAGATGTGGATTCTGACCACAATCTATTGGTTATGAACTGCAGATTGAAACTGAAGAAACTGCAAAAAGGTGGGAATTTAAGGAGATGGGACCTGGATAAACTGAAAGAACCTGAGGTTGTAGAGAGTTTCAGGGAGAGCATAAGGGAACAATTGACAGGAATGTGGGAAAGAAATACAGTAGAAGAACAATGGGTAGCTCTGAGGGATGAAGTAGTGAAGGCAGCAGAGGATCAAGTAGGTAAAAAGACGAGGGCTAATAGAAATCCTTGGGTAACAGAAGAAATATTGAATTTAATTGATGAAAGGAGAAAATATAAAAATGCAGTAAATGAAGCAGGCAAAAGGGAATACAAACGTCTCAAAAATGAGATAGACAGAAAGTGCAAAATGGCTAAGCAGGGATGGCTAGAGGACAAATGTAAGGATGTAGAGGCTTGTCTCACTAGGGGTAAGATAGATACTGCCTACAGGAAAATTAAAGAGACCTTTGGAGAGAAGAGAACCACTTGTATGAATATCAAGAGTAAGTAATATTAACATAATATTAACATAAGAACGGAAGTCAGGATTGTACTACAAACGTAGAATCATGTGAAAGTGTGTTCCTCTATTGCTATTCGTGAAACGAACCCCATATAATGCAATCAATCTGTATAATTTAAGGCTTGCTCTTACTTTGTGTTTCTAGTAAAAGGCAGAAGTTTTCTTCGAAGGACTGCATTGAAACTTAACAATTTTTGGAACACGAAGAGTGTTTAAAAAGTAAGCAGAAATTTATAATTTTGTGTGTTGTATTAGTCCGATTTGCACTACTTTTTTGCCACTGTCTTCGTAAACATGTCGCAAAAGTATGTGTACAATGTTATGCATATTGGGTATTTACTGTGTTGTCAGCTGTAAAAAAGGTTACATGTCTTTCGGTAGCATCAACGATTCTTTTGTATAAAAATCAGATTACAGAATCTGTATTAAATTTTGTTATAGGGATGGAATAAAGTGTATGAAATTTTTGGAAATGTTAAATATTGCTTTTGTTGAGCCTGTTATGAGTGAAGCAAGGGCATACAAGTGGTATAAACATTTCAAAGCAGCCGTTAAAGGACAGCGGTTTTACAAGCATGGATGAGATTAAAAATGCACAGTTAAGAGACAAATAAACTATCCCGAAGAAACAGTTCCTAAAAAATTTCGGAAATTGGAAAAAGCACTAGCGCAAGTGTATAATATGTAATGGGAAATATTTTTATGAGGATAATATTGCTGTAGATTAACAAATAAAGTTCTTACGAAAAACTAAAAATTAATATGCGAACGCTCCTCGTATGTGAAGCTTTTTGCTTAGAAGTCCAGAATCGATGTACATGTTTCTAATAAAATTTCAGCAGAGTTTAGAATAGCTATTGCGCACATATTTCAAGCAATATGTGAATAGTGACCGAGACAAATATTTAGTGTTCCATAAGCATCAAATCGGATCGGTTGGTAGGGCATATTCTGAGGCATTAAGGGATCAGCAATTTAGGGCAGCGTGGAGGGTAAAAATCGCAGAGGGAGACCAAGAGATGAATACACTAAACACATTCAGAAGGATGTAGGTTGCACTAGGTACTGGGAAATGAAGAAGCTTGCACAGGATAGAGTAGCATGGAGAGCTGCATGAAACCAGTCTCTGGACTGAAGACCACAACAACAAGAACAAAAGTATCAAAGGTTTTACGTGATTTTGAAACTGTCTATAACGATCGGTTTCCTCCCAAGATTATTAGTTTTCCTTCGCGGCGATTCCACTAAACCATGCGGCTTATTTTCACGTTCCTTCCGTATGCGTCCTATTCTACGAGGCTGACGTTTGCATACATTGCAGCTCTTTATTGGGACTGGTAATATTAGCCAACAGTTCTTTTTGGGTCGCCTCTTTAATACACGCTGTAGTTACATTAGAGACGATCGAACGGTCGTTACTCCGCAAATACCTCCACTTCTTCGTATTCTGCATATTTTCCTGCAATTCTAGACGATTATCCATCACTTGCGGATATCGAAGTACATTAGCAAGTATACAACGTTAACTCTGACACTGGCAGCTAAGATCCCACGAACACAAACGACGTATATCACTGCACGCCGATCTACACCGGTAGACAGGTAACGGGCAACAGATTTATGGTGCCCCTGTAGGCCGTTCTTCCGGGAAAGGCCACTGCCCCCACCAAAAGCGCTGCTCACTCTTGAGTTTACAGACTATAACCGGTTCGCAACAGTTCGTCTTGACAAGTACGGGCTCGCTTGCCGTCTTACTTGCCGTGTGGTGGCTGTACGGCTGCTGCTGCTGCCATCACAATACGACGGTATTGCCGGACGTGTGTGCTGCGCGGACATAAAGGACCTCGTCTGAGAATCTTCACGTGACCACTGATAAAAGCATCGTTGTACATCTGACGCAGTACGTCCGACTTGTACGACAATTTTCCGAGAGGACTGTCCCCCTCCTTGGAAGCTCACAATTTGACCCATTTCGGTCTCACTCAGTTGCCCACAGGAAACAACCAGATAGTCTCCGTGACGTCGTCTGCTCGCTTCACACGTCTACACTACACCGAGTCTTCTCGCTGTGAGGATTCCCTAATTAATGGGTACATACAGATGACGCTCTGCTAGTTACCCCACTACGCTATTGTTGGTGGACGATGTTGAAACCATTATCAACTATCGGCCAAGTGCCATGTGCCATCATCCATCAAAATCGACGTTGTCTCTCGAGCAGTACTCATTTTCTTCCGACAATATACGGGGTGTTCAAAAATCTCTCCGCAGTGCCGTGTGATTGTTAGCCGCGCGTGCCGTATGCCGCAGTGAATATACCGAAATGAAACTCACGTCAGTGAAATACAAGTTATTAATTTATTGAATATTCATTTTTACTTACAGATTTTCACGTTAGATGTTGAAAGTGTCCCCTCTGTTGTTGAATACACAATTCAGTTCGTGTAATCATGTTTCCAAACACTAGCTGTAACACTTCTTCTGTAAGAGAAGCATTGAAAGTGGATATTGCCCTTTTCAATTCATCGATATATTTGGGACGGTTTTTATAGATAGTTGCTTTCGCTGCACCCCAGAAGAAAAAGTCAGGTGGTACTAGGTCAGGCGATCGTGAAATATGCGATCACCTCGAGAGATGTAATTATTACCAATTTTGAGATCAGAAGGTGCATCTTTGATGTCAGTCATAAATTTTGTTTTTTTTTTCAAATGAAATTTGTAATCCTATTTTTGTTGCCTGCTCTTGTAATAATTCTAGCTGTTTCTGTGCATCAGTGATGTCTTGCGCGATGAGTGTCATGTCGTCAGCAGTGACACTGAAACGCGAGCTGTATGCGCGCTTGCACCATCTTGTTGAAAATAACCGTTCAGACTTTGACTTAACACAAGCTCTCCTACGAATGAATACAGACTATCACTGCAGTATGGTTGTGCGTTTATTGTTTCGTTGAAAAATATGGGACCCACAATCCGACGTCTAGAAATTGCAATCCAAACTCTTATTTTCACATAGTGAAGTGGTTCCTCATGAATACACATATGAGATTTTGCGAGTTCATGTACCCGGATAAATGAAACCATATCTCATCAGTGAAAAACATTTCATTAAGAGTACCCCTCCCATTTTGTTGAACGAAATTTTTGAACCATTCACAACAATGCAGTCTCTTGAGATGATCAGTATTTTTCAGTTCTTCCACGACTGTAACTTTGTATCGGCTAAAGTTCCAGTTTTTTGCTTACAGCTGTGTGGGCCGTTCAGAGACTAACATCGATTTCCTGGGCGAGTTTTCTTGCTGACTTGTTCGGACTCGTGGACATTTTATCGGAAATATCGAGTAGTTTATCCTAGGACAAAACGCTAGGACGACCGCTTCTCGGTGCATCTGTCAGCGAACCCGTACTTCGAAATTTGTTAGTCAAATCTCGCACAGTATCGCGATGTGAGACTGGTCTCTCAGGGAAAACTGAATTAAATGTTTGAAGAATTGAAACTGTGTATTTACCGCCACCTTTGAACACTTGTTCGACTAAAAACACACGTTCTTGAATGTTAAGCATTTTAACAGCGACAAAAACGAGACAAACGAACATAGGAACTAAACTTATACGTTCACGTCAACACCTAACGACACACACACCAACGATACTACTGACGCTGGCTGAGATAAACGAAACAGTGGAATGTTGGGAGAGTCCACTTGAAGGGAAGTAACCCAGGCAGGCGAACAATAATACGGCACTGCGGAGAGACCTTTTGAACATCCCGTATAATGTTCTGGGAAACCGCGCCAATTCGGTCTACGTCACCTGACGGCAAGAACTAAGCCGCACCAGTCGACCTCCAACCTGTGTTAGGTTGGCTACGAGGACCTTTTCGTACACCGCGGAGGTCCACTGCAGTTCGTCGACGGTGTGCCTAAGTTGCCCGGAGAGCAACTCTGTCTGCGACGCCATTCTGTTAACATTTACTAATCCTGTCGGCGTTGCGATGTTCGTTGTGCGTGTAGCATGGTCAGCTCTACCGTCTCATCCCCGTTACCGTGACCGCATTCTGGACCTATGACTAACTTCTTCCGTTAACGGTAATTCATTTTGCGCTCTCTCTAGGGACTGGACTTCATTCTGAAGACGTTAGTGTGTGTGTGTTTCGTTTTTTAGACTTGTCCGGACGTTCTCCCTTTGCTTCTGATGCTTCTTCTTCTTCGCGGATGGATCACTTAGGACCACGCGTAGTCAACATTTGTTGGTCTTCTTTTTCGCCCAGTATTCCCTCATAAGCAACCAATGGGCTAGCTTTCGTTGCGTAGACCACGTATGTCGGTTAGTTTTTCTGTCTTCTTCCTCAAAACCCCGTGTGTTTGTGATTTTTCTGATTTCATTTCTGTCATGTAGATTTGGAGACCCTAATTCTCTCAAGTCTTTTTCCGTCTGTTTGTACCAGTTCGGTCTTGTAGTTTTGTTCTTTAAAAATGTATGGATTTTGTGTGTTAACCTGTTTGAGTCCATACTTTCTAAATGCCCCATGAATTGGATTCTTCTCGTGCGCATTGTGTCTGTTATTTTGGAAATATTTTTATATATTTCTGCATTGGGTTTTGGATAATGCACACCATCTTTAGTTCTTGGTCCTAGGATTTTCCTCATTATTTTACGTTCTTCCACTTCTAATTCCCCTTTTAGTGTTCTGTGTTTAAGGTTTAGTGTCTCAGATGCGTAGAGAGCTTCCGGTTTAATTACTGTTGTGTAGTGTCGTATTTTGCAATTCCACGAGAGACTCTTTTTGTTGTAAAGGTTTTTTGTTAACTGAAACGCCGTCTCTATTTTCTGGACTCTTGATCTGGCAGATTTCTTTTCATTGCAATTTTCTGCAATCCATTCACCTAAATATTTAAATTCTTTTACTCGAGACATGTAGTTATTACCAATTTGATGTCAGTCATAAATTTTGTTTTTTCAAATGAAATTTCTAATCCTATTTTTGCTGCCTGCTATTGTAATAATTCTAGCTGTGTTTGTGCATCGCCAATGTCTTGTGCGATCGGTGCCATGTCGTCAGCAAATGCTGAACAGTCTAATTCTACGCCCTTACGTTTTGGTCCCAATCTGTGTGCTGTTGCACCTGCTTTTCTCCATTCTCCAACAACTTTTTCGAGAGCACAGTTGAAGAGCACTGGGGACAGTACATCCCCTTCTCGTATTCCTGCGTCTATTTCAAATTCCGTGCTAAGTTCTCCCATAAATTTTACTTTGGATTTGGTCTCCATGAGTGTTTCTTTTATGACGTGTCTTTTGATCTAGTCCAAATTCTGCTAATACTTCAAAAAGGCGTTCTCGGTCTATACTGTCATATGCTTTTTTTAAAGTCGACAAACGTGATGACAAAACTTTTGTTTGAAATACTATGCAAATATTTCATCGAGTTTTTCAAGCTAAGAATTTCTTCTACGAATGATCGACCTTTTCTGAATCCACCTCGGTATTCGCCTAGTTTTGAATCCACCTGAGTTTCTACTCGGTTTTGCAGGGCTTTGGACAGAATTTCGTATGTTATTGACAATAAAGAGATTCCACGATAGATGTTGGGGTCTGTTTTACTTCTTTTTTTGTACAGAGGATGTATGATTGCTGTCTTCCAATCTGTGGGGATTTTTTTCAGTTTTCCAGATTTCATGTATAATTTCTTTGATTTTTGCAATAAGATTTTCTCCTGCATTTTTCCATAATTCTGTGATGATTTGGTCTTCTCCTAAAGCTTTGTTATTTTTCAGTGACTGAATTATCTCTTTAATCTGCCGTAAACTTGGTGGCTTTGATCTTCTGCTAATGTTTATTGTTGTACATTTCGGCCAGTCATAAATTTTGTTTTTTCAAATGAAATTTCTAATCCTATTTTTGCTGCCTGCTATTGTAATAATTGTAATAATATTGTAATAATTGCCGCGGCGGCAATTTGGAAACAGTAAGCTTTCCGACAAACGGCGCAATACATTCCGCCGTAAAACGGGGGTGCGATTAAGATATGGAACAAAAGTTACTAAAATATGGCACCGGTCTGGCTGTAAGAATAAGAGAGAACGTAAATTCGCGATAAAATGAGACCACAAATACAAAATAATCCGATGTTTCTCAAATATTAATACTGGTTAGTTACGTGTCCTTTTGTGAAACTCACGAGCGTACACTTCGTTGAGAGGCACGCACGGTCTGTCCTCGCTTGTGGCCTATGTAAAGAAAAGTTGGGGGAAAAAGACATTCATTTTATGTTTAAAGAAATAAACTGAATCGAACTTCGTGAAAGCAGAATAGTTACAGGTTCATGGTCACGAATTGCCATGACCTAAGAAAAAAATTAAATATGATGGCCACAAAAGGAAATAGGTAAGTGCATTCACGTACCTCAGCTATTATGCAGCGTCGTGTCGAAGATCGGCGCCCAATATGAGATTTTGAAAAGAAAATTTTCAAGAAATAACTTGACTGGATTCCAAGGTTGCGGATTCGTTGGACCGTCAATGAAAAACAGTGTCGATACGTTTTTATATGGTGATTATTCAGCATTTCGCACACAACACATTATCATACATCTTTGCAATTCGACCTAAGATAAGGAAACACGACTCTTCGTCGAGAAAAAAAAAATCTGAAGCTGAAGCGGTTCTTTGTTTTTCCGCGTTATCCCTTCGTACAGCTTACATACATCCTCGAAAATAAATATGTTTGAAAATTATTATAATACGTACAGAAAAGAGATAAGGCAGTAAATAAAAATAAAAAAAATGAATATTTAAGTAGTACTTCTTCATGTCCTACGTTAAGTCCATTGCTTGTCTAGCGGTTGTGTTATTGTGGGCGATACTTTAGGAAGCTCGTGGCAGGGCTACCTCTAGTTTGTGTGTCCATTTCTGAACAGACACATTGGGGCGCTATACTGACTTGTATTGGTCTGTAGCTTCGCCGCTGTCCCTTTCTGCTAATTAATTCTTTACTAGGGGACGAAACACTTGCTGTGACAAACGATGTCCGACGCCTGTGAGAGAAGATCTGAAGGTGAGTGATGTACTGTACGAGACGTGCGGACGGCAAAGTGTTAATACTGCGGACAAAAAACGGTGGTAGTTGGTACATTTCCGAAGGCCATTTCTTCCGTCTTTCGGAAACCCGTATTGCTTCAAACTCTCAAGAGGATATTCGATAGAGACTCAAACAACAAATGCTACAATGTCATATCACATTTTCGTAGGATATATTTTTTATACGTGCGCTGTTGTAATATAGTACAGATTCCAAGTCTTTTAATTGTCTGTCATTCTGTCACTTTAAAATTTCAAAATTATTTGGATTCATGTATAATCTTTTTATTGCTGGGACAGTTTATTTCTGCACGGTTACGATTCGGCTCGCCCTTTAAGATGCTTTTAACGTAAATGATGTATTAATATGATTGGTTTTTTTTTAAATATGGATGAATGTTTGTACATAGTGCTCAGTACTGATAATGTTCAGTGCATATTCACCTACTTTTACGATCTGAACGGCAGATTACTTCTAAAGCAGTAAGGTATTATCCAAACAACGCTGTAAAATCGATTGTGATGTATGTTCATTTTACTAATAAAGCAGGCTCTACCTGCGAATAATGTGTCGACTTTAACATTTTGATACTCTATATTACTATGTTAAGAATTTTTCTGAGACGATTTTCTTTTCTCCCTGGTTACAAATCTGAAGACGGTCGTTATCCACAACCAAAACAAGTCGTCACGTTTTAATTGTCTAACGTAAATTTCGGGGTAGGCAGTAAAAGTTGTTGGATAATTTTTTAATTTTAATAATGATAATACTTTATTGATTAGATCGCAGTATGGAACTCAATCTAAGGACGTCCAGGTATCTTCCTGGGCCTTCTGGATCACATCGACAGACAGAGAGAGACACGACATTTGTTTGCGGAATCGATATCGATTCCTGCAGAGATCTTCAGTCTCCAGAAATGCCACAATGACGAGCATGAACCCGGCTACACCTGCACGTTACGGCATTGGCAAACTCTCTGTCGCCTGTCTCTGCCCACTCATCTTTCCACGCGAAAAATGTAACGCGCTTTTGGTTCAGGAGTGTCGTCGGGTGCATTGGAATCGTGAATAAGTAAGCGCCCTTTACGCATTGCGACCTTTGCGATGAGGTCGACGCATTTGTTTTGTTGGGCGCCGTGTTGCGCTGGTATTCAAGGAAAGTTCTCCGAAATCCCATACCGCTACAGCCCAATCACCTTTCCCACAAGAGCCGGCCGCGGTGGTCTCGCGGTTCTAGGCGCGCAGTCCGGAACCGTGCGACTGCTACGGTCGCAGGTTCGAATCCTGCCTCGGGCATGGATGTGTGTGATATCCTTAGGTTAGTTAGGTTTAAGTAGTTCTAAGTTCTAGGGGACTAATGACCACAGCAGTTGAGTCCCATAGTGCTCAGAGCCATTTTTTTCCCACAAGATAAAAGTCGTTGTCCTGCAGTGTAACTGGGCTGTGGAGATCTGTCAGAGCAGTCAAGGAGTTGAAGATCCTGTTTTGTCACAGCTGCATGAGCAACTACAGACCTTCCATGACGTCCACTGCCACTGCGGCAAACGAGGCGTCCTTAGGAAGGCAGTACAGACAATTAGCTACAAGTGCAGACCAAAAGACACATCTAGGAGTCACGCAAATTCGTCAAAAATTGATATTCTTTCAGGTATCGATGGAAAATGGAAAACTGCAAACTTTAGCGGCCGATGGATGAATGTGTGACCCTGCAGCGCAATTTCACTGCGAAGCTGTCGAGGGGATATGTCGACACCAGGGCATAAAATCTGTGCGAATTTCATTCCGTGTACTCAGTTGGACAGTAAATATACCTCGCAAACAGGCGCGTGAGCAATATAAGCAGATGTCAGTATTTGAGGAAGAGAGTATAGTTGGCCTCAAGGACTGGAGTAATCGGCGCATCGCTCGACATTTGAATAGGACCGATGCCACTGTTCGACAATGTTGGCAGGACTGGGTGAACCATGGCCGAACACGTCGTCAAGGAGGATTCAGTCGACCTAGAGAGACGACAGAATGTGAGAACCGAGCAATCTTCACAGAGGCACTCGGGCACGGATTCATCATCATGATCGATCAGACGTGTAACTGGTGTTCCATTAACCCAGAGGGTCATTAACAAGCTGCTCATATAAAGAGGGTTCAGCTCACGGCACGCATTGTAGTGACTACCGTAGACCTCTGTACACCAACAAGCCCCTTTGCAGTGGCATCGGGCGCATTGAGTCTGGAACCTCGTCGATTGGAGTAGAATTGTCTTCGGTGATGAGTCCCGATGATCAGCAAAGACGCGTCCGGAGACGCCACAGACAGCTCAGCCATACTGCCTGTTCATTTCATAGCAGGACCCCTTTGGTTGCATTTGCGGTACCCCTACAGCACAGAGATACATCGACGATGTTCTGCAGCCCGTTTTATTGCCCTTCATCGCAAGCCATCCTGGGCTTACATTCCAGCAAGATACTGCCCGCCCGCACACGGCGAGAGTTTCTACAGCTTGTCTTCCTGCTTGCCAAACCATGCCTTTGCCAGGAAAATCGTTTGGAGCATTATGGCCACAGCTCTCCAACTAGCTCGGGATTTTCGCGATCTGCGCGCCAGTTGGACCAAATTTGGCAATGTATCCCTTACGGTACCAACCTGACTGTCGCCCGTCATGCTGGCCGATAATCAGGATTGATGGTCTTGAGTGCCCATTTCATTTCACAGCGGGACCGCTACAACTCTCTCATTCAGTGCCACACCGAATAACTGCCTGCATAAAGGCGAGAGGTGGACCAGCGCTTTATAGAATTGCTCAATTTGTGAACCTGTTCCTCTTGAATGATTCACCAAATTATTCTGAAATTGTAATCATTTGTTTCTTTGCACATGTGATAATATCTACAGATTTCCGTTCGTTTCAGATAATTAATTCCTTCGTAGTGCGTCGTTACTTTGTCTTAGAGTGTATTTTAGCAGATAGTTGCATAGATTTATTTGAACAAAATATTCGACAAAACATGTGTCCAATATTTATTGGTTACAGAGACACAGCCATTAGAAAGCAGCTCGCACAAAGACTCACAAGAGGCGTTAAGAGAAGACAAAATTTGAAAGTTGAATGAAAAGTAATGCCTTCACCATCGTTAACTGGGCTTGGATGGGAATATTTTAATAAATCAAACGCAGAAATAATCCTTAGAAGGCGATCTTTAGTTACCAATATTCACTTTCCCACATAATCACCAGCCAGTTGGATTCATTTCTGCCAACGATGAACAAGTTTTCTGAAGCCGTCACGGAAGAAGTCGACACTCCGTTTCCACAATCACAGTCTCACAGTTCTCTCAACGTCCGTATCAGAAGCAAAATGATGTCCCTCCAGATTGTCTTTCATTATCGGGAACAGATGGAACTCGGACGGTGCTAAACCTGGACTGTACGGAGGATGCCGTACGGTGGTGAGGTTCAGTCTCTGAAGTTCTGCTGTGAAGTGTGTGGTTTGGCATTGTCACGCTGCAGGAAAACATTTCCCTTTTCCTTTCGGACCCTTGTTAGACGCCGTTTCAGAGTTCGCAGCGTTGTGATGTAACGCTCCGAATTTATTGTTTTTCCAGGATCAAGGAAATCAACATGGATGACACCGTGTGCGTCCCAGAACACTGTGGCCATGATTTTTCCAGCTGAGGCTGCGTCTTGAATTTCTTTTTCTGGGGCGAGTCTTTGTGTTGCATTCCATAGACTGACGTTTCGTCTTTTGCCACATGTGAATGGAGAAAGGCGTCACCTACATTCTCGTAACGCGAGAGCAGTCCCTGGCAAATTTCAAGTCTGTGCGCTTTCATTTCAGGAGTTAGAATCGTGCACAGATATTCCGATAGCCAAGCAAAGGAATAATGTGACCCGCAAAGTCTTGTGAAATGCCGATTGTGCTTGCAATTTCTCTCTCAGTGATACGACGATCGTCCTGAATGAATCTGTCAACATTTTGCTTGTGAAACTCGGTGGTTGCTGTCGCAGGATGTTCCCGCCTCAACATCTTTAAACTTATTCGGCCAGCGATGCACAGTACTCAAATCAACACAGCCACCACAAACTGGTTTCATTCTCTGATGAATCTCATTTGGGGTGACACCTTCTGCTGTCAAGAATACAATGACTGCACATTGCTGAAATCGCATTGACCGACCGCCTGGGCAGGGTCCCACACAACCGCTCAGTGCTGAGGCTTCCCGCAAACTGGAGCTGTAGAGAAGAGGCTACGGAGCAAGCCAGTACCTGCTGCATACCAGTGCTGCCAACTGTTGAAGAGTTACGAAGGTGGAGGCATTACTTTTCAGTCAACCCTCGTATTAAGTTCAAAGAAGACGTGATATGTTGCACCTCCTGCTCCAATCCACTCTCGAATTCTAATGACAACACAGCTCGTAGTTTGTTTCTTTTCTTTTTCTTTTTTAGTTCGTCTTGGCATTCTCTTATGAGAGCAGCTATATTCATAATTCGTAAGACCCAATAGCACTTTTTGTTTGTGGACTTCGCATTCCAACCGCCTCCCCCGGCAATAATCAGAAAAGAGTGAAACCTGGGAACTTTGATGGCCAAGAAACGTCACCATTTTCCATCTTCTGACTAGAATGTTCAGGGGTCGTCTCATGCTGGAAGAACCGCTCAGTGCTCGGAGCCAAAGGGACCTCTTCCATAAATGCCTTTGTTTCTTTCGCACTCTGTTGATTTGCAAGTTCAGATGACGTACGGCTGCTGTACACTCCCGCGCCAGTCTCACGCAGTTTGGCGAAAACACGACGAAACGCTCTCGAACCTCGCACTCTGCAGTTATAACTTCGTCTGCCATACTCTCTGCAAGTAGCGTTTCCATTCCAAAACGCACACACACACACACACAATCAGTTATGCAAACTCGGCACAAGTTCGAAATTTCAACTTAAAAAAGATACAATCGATAAATAAACCCATAGCAACTGGAGTCCCAAGAGACGAAATAAATACTTATCACTGTAACCAGAAGTAATAATTTAACGAAAAATAAGACAGATGTTACATTCATCATCAGCCTCTTAAAATATTTACCATATCTCCTGAAACCATCAGTATATATTTTAATCGCATCAGCGCAATTGTTCTTAATGTGTTATGGATATTTGGCTTTCACGTTGCAAGAAGTAAGTAGTGGAGAAAAAGTATTTTCAAAGTGCTACTTACTCCAATGAACTGTATCCTGTCGCAGTATTAACACTTTGCCGTCCGCAAACGTCTCGTACAGATTTATTCGCTTGGCGCCGGCAGCGCTAATTCGGATTACTTCGCTTGTCGCCGCCGGCCGTTAAAATGGGTTAAATGGCTCTGAGCACTATGGGACTTAACTTCTAAGGTCATCAGTCACCTAGAACTTAGAACTACTTAAACCTAACTAACCTAAGGACATCACACACATCCATGCCCGAGGTAGGATTCGAACCTGCGACCGTAGCAGTCCCGCGGTTCCAGACTGTAGCGCCTTTAACCGCTTGGTCACACCAGCCGGCACCGCCGGCCGTTCTTGACGTTATCGAGAGATTATAAATTGTTACGTTTTACTAATCTCATCGTTAGTTCTCCTAACTTCTCAACCCTGTTCCCCTACTTTCATCAAATTTCGAAGATAAACAAATTTTGTATTCATTTACGTATGTATGTTTCATATATTTGTTTATTTGTATTGTCTTTGGTACTTCATATTTCTCTTTCATATGATATGCAGCAAAAGTGTCTCCAAGATGTAACGCAACTCCACAAGACTTGCGCATTAAGTTTATTGTTCTTTTCTTACTACTAAATTAAACAGTGAACAGCAATCCCAGGACGCAACGAGCCGACTGTTACGATGAGTCTCACGCCGCTTGGCCGGTCGGCAGCGCCAGCGATTTGCGCCGCATAACATTGTCAGAGACAGTAAAGGTCCTTTAATAGCAGCTGAACGGAATGGACAGTGCCTTGAAAGGAGGATATAAGATGAACATCAACAAAAGCAAAACGAGGGTAATGGAATGTAGTCGAATTAAGTCGGGTGACGCTGAGGGAATTAGATTAGGAAATGAGACACTTAAAGTAGTAAAGGAGTTTTGCTATTTAGGGAGTAAAATAACTGATGATGGTCGAAGTAGAGAGGATATAAAATGTAGACTGGCAATGGCAAGGAAAGCGTTTCTGAAGAAGAGAAATTTGTTAACATCGGGTATAGATTTAAGTGTGAGGAAGTCGTTTCTGAAAGTATTTGTATGGAGTGTAGCCATGTATGGAAGTGAAACGTGGACGATTAATAGTTTGGACAAGAAGAGAACAGAAGCTTTCGAAATGTGGTGCTACAGAAGAATGCTGAAGATTAGATGGGTAGATCACGTAACTTCGGTAGTCCGCCACTTACCGCCACTGCATTCACAGATGGAGCGCCGGAAGAATCTTTAATTGACAGCACGCACGAAGGCAGTTAAACAATATAATCCTGTCCTCACGTACCCTGCGCGAGCAATACGTCGGCTGGTTGCAGTATATTCGTAGCATCGCCATTTAAAGGCAGTTCTTGAAATTAGTAAGTAAGCTTTTCGGGATAGTTTGCGTCTGTCTTCATGTGTCTGCCAGTTCAGCGTCCGCTTTGCATATTCTTGTCTCTGCTTGTCCGTACTCTTTTATCCCTCTACTGGTCCTTCCATTGCCAGATATCAGAATATCAGATGGCCTACTAGCCCAGATCTTTGTGATAATGATCTTCCATAGGCGGTACGGCACTGTCCGATTCTGCCCTCTGCTTTGACCCGTGACGTCATCAAGATGGGGACACCCCTGTTTCTAGCATATGCAATACGGCGACCATGACGACTATTAGTCCCATTTGCATAATAGTAAATCCAATACGCCATTATATCACTGTAACGTAAGGTACATGTATGCAGCGTTAATACTATCATAAACATGTTAAATAACTTCAAAATGGAAGTACAAATGTGGAAGTTTTTCACCAACCCCGAAGGCGGAAATTGTGTCGTCGAACGCTTACAGCATGTTACTAGATTTTCTCACATTTCTGTAGCATTTTCTCATTAACACCGCATGAGGTATAGTTTATTTCGTTAACTCTAATAACTGTGTCGTTCTGTTACTATCAGGTGAAAAACTGAAACAGTTGTGACGCCCGTTATAGCCATACAGTATTTGAAAATGGAGTTGTAACTCCGAATCGCGTTGGACAGCAATTAAAAAATAAAAATAAAATGACTGATGATGGAATATTATTAATTAATAATCAGTAACTCAGAAGTTAATCACAGAGACCCCATTAGTTAATGTCTCTTAACAACATGGCAGAACTATATCAAAACCTAACGACACGAAAATAACTAGAGCTCACTCCACGACACCTATAACTTCGTATAAACCACTAAATACGAACTTCAATTATCAACAACAAGAAATTGCAGAAGACTACGACTTACAGAAACAAACTATACTTTTTACAATAAAGACCAAAAATACGTAAAAACATACTTAACACCCAGTCAGCTGACAAATCTTGGTTTACACACATGCGCACACACACACACACACACACACACACACACACACACACACACACACACACATCAAAATAAATATTACTGAAACCCACTAAAAACACCGCCACACACACAAGCCCCTGTTCTGAGAAGCATAGACTTCGCTCGGTTTCATACATTTCGTGCACTATTCACACTTCACACATTCCGCCAAGAGGCCGTGCAACTGGATAAATTTAATTGTGGGCGCGATATTGCCCCTTATAGCAGCAACCGACGAACGAGTAGTAAATTTCGTTGTAAGATCCATACATAGTACCCAACGAGAACCACCTTCACAATAGTACCGAACGAAACACAAAAAAGCTTCTGAATCATTAACAACTCGACGAACTAACAGTGACAAGACCGAAAACAAAACAGCAGTCAATAACTAACGACCTGGAAATAACTCGCAGTCAAGACGCGAAACACAAACTCCGAAAACATCCAGTAACACACGATAACAAGTCTGATGCCGCAGTAACACCACTCACAACAGTTCACAAAAATAACCAACCCACGCTCGACTGCGGCACCACTCACTCCAGCACGCCCTCTGCAGACAGTCTATTTAAAACACGTCGCGCCTCAGTGACGTCAAACGAGACAGTTACGTCACGGGACCAGAGCAGACTGGTGGAACCGAACACTTCCGTTGACCCCTTCCACAGACTTCTGGACTCACACCCGGGAAGTCACCAGTTCAGATCCCCGTCTACATACAGATGCAGGACTTCCGTTCTTTCCCTAAATCGCTTAAGGCGAGTCTCGGGATTGTTCCTTTGACAGAACACTTCCAATGTCCTTCCGCAGACCGAGCTGACCCCGTCGTCGACGGGACGCTAAACCCCAACTTTCCATTCCCTTTCGATAGCTTCTTTCCCCACCTGTTCTCTTTTAGCGCTTCTACGTTTCACACATTATAGTATCAATTCTAGATATCATTATAGATGTAGATATGATACGGTGTGAAGAATTTGACAGTGCTGAAAGACCTAAGTCGAAACAAGGCCCCGGGAGTAGACAACATTCCATTAAAACTACTGGTAGCCTTCGGAGAGCCAGTCCTGACAAAACTCTACCATCTGGTGAGCAAGATGTATGAGACAGGCGAAATACCCTCGGACTTCAAGAAGAATATAATAATTCCAATCCCAAAGAAAGCAGGTGTTGACAGATGTGAAAATTACCGAACTATCAGTTTAATAAGTCACGGCTGCAAAATACTAACGCGAATTCTTTACAGACGAAAGGAAAAACTGGTAGAAGCGGACCTCGGGGAACATCAGTTTGGATTCCGTAGAAATATTGGAACACGTGAGGCAATACTGACCCTACGACTTATCTTAGAAAATAGATTAAGGAAAGACAAACCTACGTTTCTAGCATTTGTAGACTTAGAGAAAGCTTTTGACAATGTTCACTGGAATACTCTCTTTCAAATTCTGAAGGTGGCAGGGGTAAAATACAGGGAACGAAAGGCTATTTACAATTTGTACAGAAACCAGATGGCAGTTATAAGAGTCGAGGGGCATGGAAGGGAAGCAGTGGTTGAGAAGGGAGTGAGACAGGGTTGTAGCCTCTCCCCGATGTTATTCAATCTGTATATTGAGCAAGCAGTAAAGGAAACAAAAGAAAAATTCGGAGTAGGTATTAAAATCCAGGGGAAGAAATAAAAACTTTGAGGTTTGCCGATGACTTTGTAATTCTGTCAGAGACAGCAAAGGACTTGGACGAGCAGTTGAACCGAATGGATAGTGTCTTTAAAAGAGGATATAAGATGAACATCAGCAAAAGCAAAACGAGGATAATGGAATGTAGTCGAATTAAGTCGGGTGATGCTGTGGGAATTAGGTTAGGAAATGAGACACTTAAAGTAGTAAAGGAGTTTTGCTATTTGGGGAGCAAAATAACTTATGATGGTCGAAGTAGAGAGGATATAAAATGTAGACTGGCAATGGCAAGGAAAGCATTTCTGAAGAAGAGAAATTTGTTAACATCGAGTATAGATTTACATGTCAGGAAGTCGTTTCTGAAAGTATTTGTATGGAGTGTAGCCATGTATGGAAGTGAAACGTGGACGATAAATAATTTGGACAAGAAGAGAATAGGAGCTTTCGTAATGTAGTGCTACAGAAGAATGTTGAAGATTAGGTGGGTAGATCACATAACTAATGAGGAGGTATTGAATAGGAGTGGGAAGAAGAGAAGTTTGTGGCACAACTTGACTAGATGAAGGGATCGGTTGGTAGGACATGGTCTGAGGCATTAAGGGATCACAAATTTAGCATTTGAGGGCAGCGTGGAAGGTAAAAATCGTATAGGGAGACCAAGAGATGAATACACCAAACAGATTCAGAAGGTTGTAGGCTGCAGTAGGTACTGGGAGATGAAGAAGCTTGCACAGGATAGAATAGCATGGAGTGCTGCATCAAACCAGTCTCAGGACTGAAGGCCCCAACAACAATGAAGGAAATCACGCGAAAATCGCTTGACTTATAAGTGTAAATCCTGTGGTGAAGAGAAGATCAAAGAAAAGTCCAGATGGAAGTGTGTCACGATTTTTCCCATGTCTATAAGGCGCGCATTAATAGAGATGAACAAGTACAGCATGTTCAAGTATGTCACCCAGTATCCTTGGCATTGGATGGTTTCACGAATAGACATCTTATTAGTCTTTAAAAAGCCAATGTTTACTACAAGGAAAGCACATAACAACATGTAATATACCCCATGACTGGCCGTGCTTTTTCATCCGAGACTTAACAGATATGAAGACAAGCCGTCCGTGGATTACCTTAGCCAGTCATGACATAGGATTTCCTCCTACCTGTTTGGCCGTAAGGTCTCATAGTTGATGTCCTTCGCAGAAGCAATATCAGCACCATCGGAGTCTCTGGAATGTGCAAATCTATGTCCTGATGAAGCGGAAAGTTATTACTTGAAATAACGTTCGTGGATGCCCTTAAGATGCATTTATTTATGAAAACACTGTAATGTGATGATAAACGTTAATTATTAACTGAAAATTAGCAATTTCTTGAAAGCTTGTTCTTACGACAGTGCTAGATGGACAGACATGCTATCGGCGACTGGAGATGGTGGCGCGCAGTCTAGATGTTGTACGTACTGTCGTGGAACGTCGTAACTGTTCGTACAATTTCGTTGTCTCAAACATTGTACTTTTATTTACTGAAATGACTACTATCCTGTGTCGTAGTAGTGTTTGAGTTGTAGGCTTCTCCTCATATCAGTACTAAACCTTCTTTAAACAAAATCACTTGCTCTGAGACAGGTTGGTCCAGCGTGGGAAACTTCCTGCTGCTATGCATTCTGCAGCTCTGCTTGACGTCACTGAATGCTAATGATATCTGCAGCCGCGATATAAACCTCTAAATCTGGAAAATAAGGAAATGAAATGCAATGGAAAAATAATGGGTACCTTACAGTCACATTGCTGGAGGTAATAAGTAGGACTGAGTTGTCAATTGCTCGACAGCTCTCTTGTTATGGTTTCCAGAACGGTTGTTGCATATTAGCAAGAAATATATTTAAAAATTCCTATTTTGTCGAAAACTGACAGTCTGAGCCCGTGGCTGTGTACAAAATATAGGTTGACTCTTACGTAGAAGATAGCAGCATCCAGCTACTTCTTAGAATGCTATTTATTTATTTAAATAGGGCCGTTACAGCTTTCGAACCGATACATTCATCTTCAGACGGGTCGCTCACGTTACGATACGTTTTACATTAGCTTTCTCTTTTTGTTTACCAGCTAATGAAATTTCCTTCGGGTGGTGGTGTTGTACAACCAAAACAAGATGTGAGACAATGTCTTTTTAACTTTAATTGTGCCCACAGCGTTTTTAAGTGATGTAAGTAACGAAAACATCTTCCGTCTAATAATTTGTTTACATCACTTAAAATCGTTCTGAGGCGCAATTAAAATTAAGAAGACACTGTCTCACATCTTGTTTTGGTTGTACAGCACCACCACTCCAAGGAAACGTCATGAGTTGGGAAACAAAAATTGAAAGCTAATGTAAAATGTAATAATTTTTTTCATGATGCCACAGCCTTAATGCATTTCTTTAAAGTCAGTACCGCCATTAGACTGTTTCTTTTTATTTGCAGTGTTACATTTACACGATCGTGATTTCGGCTTTACAATGGCGAAATCGTGATCGTGTAAATGTAATACTGCAAATAAAAAGAAACAATCTAATGGCGGTACTGACTTTAAAGAAATGTAAAATGTATCTTAACGTGAACTAGCCGTCTGGAGGTGAACGTATCGGTTCGAAACCGGTAACGGCGCTATTTGAATAAATAAATAAATAGTATTCTAAAAAGTGGCTGGTTGCTGTTATGTTGTATGTAAGAATCAACCTATAAAAGATATTCTTTGTTTCTGTTGTATTACACTTAAAATACAACTAATCTCTCAGGTTTCCTCCTAACTAACTGCGACCGGTCTCTTAGGAGTAGCTGGAAGTTCTCTAGCTGCAAATAAAACGTAAAAAAATGGATGCTTCGGCCGGGAATCGAACCCGGGCCACCTGCGTGGCAGGCGAGCATTCTGCCACTTTTTTAAATTCTGAAATAGTTACAACAACATCGTGAAATTGCTTATTGTACTGACATAGTCCTAAAGATAATCTTCTACATTACTGGATGCCTTTGCGAAAACGAAACATTTCTTGAAAGTGATGTTTCTCGTTTGATAGTACGTGTTTTTCACAGATCAGATTGTCTCTCGTTTTTCCATGTTCTGAATCGCATCATCGAAAATCGGAGTTCACTTGACGGTTCTCCTGAGGAAGTTGGCGTGTGTATCATAGTAACTGTTGAAGCGTAGTAGCTCGTAGTGCTGGTCGGAGATGTACGTCCAAAAGTCTCCTTCGCTCCTTTCTTTACTGGACAGCAGGTAAAATACAACTTGTCCCTTCAACCAGTTGACGGCATTGTTTTTAGGGACGGGTTGAGTTCTTCTTCCGGGTATAAAAGGCACGTTGGCGTTATCAAATACGGCGGTTTTGTCTGCATAGTTGCGAATTTTTTTCTGATGGAGAACCATATGTTATTTGCATTTCCACAGACAAATTGATGTTCATCTGTGTCAATCAGGTTGCAAGTGGTACACAAAGGAGAGTCCGCCAGATGAATGGAATGTAGTCTGGAGTTCGTTGGAAATTTCCTGTTCACAAAATAATACCACAATGACCGCACTTTTGTTGGTAAATACAGGTGGTGGATGTTCCTCCAGATATCATGCCAAGAGTGACCGACGCATTTTTGGTCTGAAAGTTCATTGAGTTATGGTAGATTTTCTTGATTTTGATGACATCTTTCTCGTGTGTTTCTACGGAGAAATGTTGTGGGTGGTAAAGTTCATTTGGGATGTGGTGAACGTCTATTGGGGCATCCTGGCTGGCCGGCGCTATTTCATTTAACAGAGATGCGGCGACACTATTCACTGACCACTCCCATTGTTTATACGTTTTGCAGACGTACAATGCTTGTCCTTTATTGCAATCCACCGTTCTCAGTCGGTAGAGTCAACGTTTGGTACTTGACTTTGAACAAGTGGCCGCGGCTGACGAAGTGGCCAAAAGCAGCCAAAATCCTGTTCGCCACTTCCCTCGGCATTGGCAGGGCTTGCGCCACGTAATTTAATTTAGAGCATATATAGATGGTCACGAGAGCCACTCTTGGTATCTCGTCAAGAGTACGGAGATTGTGCTGACGTATATAGGCACGAATGCTGTTGAGGATTCTTCTGTAATTAACTGCGTTGGTCTGCCGAATATTCCTTGTATATTTCACCAAAAGGCATGTCATGGTGACAGTTTCCTTTATTGGTCCACGAATGGGAACTCCTAATCCGCTTCCAATATTAATTAAGCCAGACTTATTTCTATACAGTTTCGCACCAGACACTAGTTCATATTTGTTTATTATGTCCAGTGCTTTCTTTATCTCGTCGTTGTCTTTGGCAATAAATGCAACGTCATCGGCATATGCCCTGCAGACAATCCTACGGCCGTGTGTAGTGAGTCCTTGGAGGTTGTGGCTCAGGAGAAAAAGTAATGGATCGATTGCTATTGCAAAGAGTGACATAGACATCGGGCACCCTTGTCGCACCGAAATTTCATTGCAATAGGCCTACTGGATTGACCGTTTACCATGTTTGTCGATGTTGACTTCTGCAGCAGATTTTTAATAATATCGATAAAACATTGCGGAAAGTTCATGGCACACATGGTGTGAAAAAGATAAGCATGATCGATTCTGTCGAATGCTCCAATGATACGATGGCGCACTTCATTTTACAGGCTCCAGAGGTGGAAGTAATATCTCTGTAGTCGCACAGTGTGTGGTAGATGGACCTGCCTTTTCCTTCGCTCAACTGAAAATGATCCAGTGACTGTGTTCAGTACTGATTTTAATCCTTCATTTATGATGCAGGCAAATATTTTATAGTCAGAGTTTAGGAAAGTTATAGGCCTGAGATTTGTTACCGAGTTTCCTGCAGGATGTTTTAGGGATTAGAACTATGGTGTGGGACGCCATTGGCGGGATTCGTTACAGATACACGTTAATTTGGGAATCAGCTGCCTTCTGAACATTTGATAAAACTCCGCCGGAATGCCGTCGGGCCCAGAAGAGTTGTTTTCCGAGCTTCGTGTTACAGCGTCTGCGACCTCTTCTCCTGTAATTTGAGGTAACAGGTTGTTTGCTTCTACCGGGTCGAGCCTGCGTGTGAATCCCGTCATGAAGTCACTGTCCGCCTGGATATCCTTTGTTGTATTGCCTAATAACTCCGTTAAGTATTTGTGAATTTCGTTCGTGATGTCACTTTGCTGCGTCAGTAATCTGCCGTCAGAAGATCTTAGTTCGGTTATTATTTTCCTACATTGCCCCTTCCTCTCATTCATCACATGATATATAGAGGTTTGTTCTCCTTGTACGGCATCGTGAAGTCTTGCTCTTGCTTGATGACCCTCCGGCTGTTTCCGTTTCAGTCCGAGAAGTTTAGCCTGAATTCGTTCCATTTCCACGTAGTTGGCATTTACTGACACATCAGATTGGTACAGGTCACGAAGGACTTGCAAGAAATATTCTACCGTCTGTTTTTACCAAACGTTTTTCTCGCGATTTATTATCGCGGGTTTCACACATTTCATCCACCATGTCAGTGCCGAGGTATATGAAGTGAATTTGTTCTCGCACGCGGTCCATACGTTATTGATATTTCATGGTATTCAGGGTATTTTAGGTGTTCCACGTTCAACTTCCACTAGCCTCGTCCCCTGTACGTTTCTTGCCGTTTTTAAGTTCATGGTACATGTGTATGCAAATGTTCAAATGTGTGTGAAATCCTATGGGACTTAACTGCTAAGTCATTAGTCCTTAAGCTTACACGCTATTTAACCAAAATCATCCTGAGAACAAACACACACACGCACCCATGCCCGAGGGAGGACTCTAACCTCCGCCGGGACCAGCCGGACAGTCCACGACTGCAGCGCCCCAGACCGCTCGGCTAATCCTGCGCGGCACATGTGTATGCAGGCAGCGTGATCCGAAAAGATAGTGGGCCATAACTGTGTTTGGAGGACGTGCGTTTTCAAAAATTCAAATGGCCCTGAGGACTATGGGACTCAACTGCTGTGGTCATCAGTCCCCTAGAACTTAGAACTACTTAAACCTAACTAACCTAAGGACGTCACACACATCCATGCCCGAGGCAGGATTCAAACCTGCGACCGTAGCAGTCGCACGGTTCCGGACTGCGCGCTTAGAACCGCGAGACCACCGCAGGCGGCCGTGCGTTTTCAAGTCGACTGTTACACAAATCCTGTCGATACGACTGGCGGAATGATTCGTAGTGTGAGTGAAACCCGGCAGTGCACCGTTCTTGAGCTCCCAGGTGTCAACCAAGCGGAGTTCTGTAATTACGACTCCGAGTTCTGCACAGTTATTAAAATGCGGCGTCTGGTCTTTTGGAGACAGCACACAATTATAGTCACCTCCAAAACTGATATGCTCGTAGCGGCCACCGAAAAGGGGAACTATATCATCTTTATAAAATTCAGCTCTTCGCCTCCTGTTCCCGGTGCCAGATGGTGCATAGATATTCATAAGACGCGTATTGTGAATGGTGACTGCTGGACCTCTAGCGTTTGCCAGTTTCTCGACATCTTTGATGATGATTCCTTCTTTAGTGAGTATCGCCGTTCCGAGGTCACGGTCGTTCCCTGGATTTACGACTGCATTGTAACCTGTGATGGCATCCAGTCTAATATCAATAGCATAATAACATCAATATCGGCGGCATGGAGCATATCTTGCAAGTCCTTAAGGTTTAATTCGCTACGGATCTTGTTTATATTCAGCGTCCCGATTCCATAAGCTTGTAATGAAGTCGTGATTAATTATCAAAGTCGTTATGGCTCACTGTCGACGAAGCCTAAGGTTTTCCACGTAGTGAACGAGACGAAGTCTTCTCATTTGCTTGTCTTTCTGCACTGGAATCTATCCTCCTGGTAGGTGTGACACGTCCTTCATTTTCTCGTCTGCGGGAAATTCTTCAGTGTCATCTGCCCAGTTTCTCGTATCACTGCGTTGAGACAACTGTATCTCTGCCCCACGTGGAGAAGGAGTCCTGTTCTTCGTTTCCTTATTTGTGGACCGTTTCGCTTCGCCATCCTGTTGCGTCTGCGTTTTCACTTTTCCGAAGTCGTCTTTCCCCGCTGTGTGCGGGGTCTGTGGGTTTACGTCAAAATTGACAGATGTCATGCCACTGATTTTGCGACCGATTCGTTGTGCCTTTTCACGCACCGATTGTACCTTTTGGGGAGATCAGATGGAGCTATCCTCCGTTTTTTATGCTTTTTGGGAGAAGATCAGGATTTCTGCCGTTCCTCATCCTCGGAAGCCTTGATGGGATCTTGTGCAGCATCTTTTGGAAGACATCCTGCTTCTGTGATGGGCGCCGCTGCAGGCGACGGAACGACAGTCGTTCCTTCAGTAGAGCTAGTGGTCACTGACAAGCCTTGGCCGTCGTCTTTTCTGTCGCCACTGCTCACCGCTGCGAAACTCGATGTCGTGACAGTGTGGCCACGGGTGGCCGTAGCATATGTCACTGGTAGGACCGTCATCGTCAGGGGAGGGGCTGCTTCCCTCGCCAGTACCTGCGTCACTCTCCTCTGTATACATCACAATAGCTCTATAACCGCATACGTAAATATACGAGCAAATGTGCTGCTGAAGATCTATTTTTATTTGCCTGACGCCATTTAAAGCTGGAAACGTTTGAAAGGTGGTCCACTTCTTCATAACATTACTAATGACCTTCCCGTATGCTTTGAGGACGCAATTAATCTGTTCCGCACTTATTTCAAAGGGAAGTTCAAAAATCCGGACAGTTCTAATCCCGAAACCTGCATGATCAACTTTGACATCACCGACGTTTCCATCACAGTGATTAAATTTAAAAGATCCGCCACATCCTTCAATAATCTTATCACAGCATTCAGCATTCACCATCTTTACATAAACTGAGCTACTCACAATCGATGAGTTGATCCCAATTATAGCCTATCAGCGAAACTGATCTTTACTACAGGTTGTTTATAATTGAATATCGGGGTTTTAACGCTTTATAATATTTATTACATTAAACTTACAGTTATAAATGATATGTCAAATGAAAGAGCAACTCAAAACAGATTTACCAAGAACCTTATAAATGTTCAATATGAGCACTGGCATAGCGAAGTACGCGATTGGTTGAACTTCAGTGTCCCCAAGCGCTGGATAGGCTGCAAGGGGACCAATGACGGGGCTTGCGTTGCATGGCCTCCACGTTCACCCGACCTAACGCCATGCGATTTTTTCCTTTGGGGCTTCATCAAGGATCGCGTGTACTTGCCTCTGCTACCAGCAGACCTCCCTGAATTAAGAAACCGGATTGAAGCAGCTGTTGCTAGAATCACTGAAGACGCACTTATCAATGTTTGGGAAGAACTCGGCTATAGACTTGATGTGTGCCGTGTGACAAATGGTGCTCACATTGAACATTTATAAGGTTCTTGGTAAAACTGTTTGAGTTGCTCTTTCATTTGACATATCATTTAAAGCTGTAAGTTTAATGTAATAAATATTATAAAGCGTTAAAACCCCGATATTTATTTATAAACACCCTGCACATCGGGCAAGAACTGTTCTACTTGGAATGCTCTAGATCATACAAAGCGTTCATCAAACGTGAACTTCAAAGTATCTTTCCGAAGCGGTTGCGTCATATTCATGTTAGATTCATTTTCAATTATACAATTGACGTGTAAGCCGCAAGAGCGCCCACTTACTCGTCATTCCGGGGTTCGATTCCCGGCGGGGTCAGGGATTTTCTCTGCCTCGTGGTGACTGGCTGTTGTGTGATGTCCTTAGGTTAGTTAGGTTTAAGTAGTTCTAAGTTCTAGGGGACTGATAACCATAGATGTTAAATCCTATAGTGCTCAGAGCCATTTGAACCAACTTACTTGTCAGCACGCGGCCGGCCGCAGCGAGGACGTAAACAAGGCCCGTCCGCTCAGCTCGCCCTCCGAAGCACGACTAAATTGACAATATTCATCGAGAACTACACGAAAGCTGGTAGTGGTTGACGTTGCTAACCAGAGATATTGCTCCTAACCAACTGCGACCGGTCTCTAGGGAGTAGGTACAAGTTCTCTAGCTGAGAATAAAAAGAAAAAATGATGCATCGGCCGGGAATCGAACCCGGGCCGCCCGCGTGGCAGGCGAGCATTCTACCACTGAACCACCGATGCTACATGTTTTAAATAGCGTGTAGCTACGTCACAAACGTGGTCGTTGCGCTGAGTCATGTTCGCTGGGTCCGACGCTGCTTTCTCTGCGCCCGCCGTAATGCTGGTCACAAATTAAAAAAAAAAATCTGTTAGTGATGCTTCCGTCAAAGCCCATCCTCTCAGATCTTCTGTTACCACATATGAAGTGTGACAAAATCCATTAACTGTGCACATAACACCAGCATCATTATGTCTACTCCAAAGAACATGTACACGACACAGGCAAACTACTCACCTCGGAGTAACAGCGACAGGAACGCAGGTCGGTATAGCTACACTTGCGGACAGCGCTGGAAATCGGGCGAAAGGGGGGGAGGAGCAATTTTACAGGGATGATGAGGTTACCGAATTCATTTGCTGAAACAGGAACCCTGAAACGAAAAAAAATTCAATGACTAAGTAAAACCAGTCGAATAAATTAGTGCTACAAAAATATGATAATCCAGGCTAACACAGGAATAGAATTCAGCATTGTAACAAATATTATTCTCTCCGTAAAGAAAAAGGTTTTGCTGTTGCCAGATAACGAATACAAGCTGTAACACAAGGGATAAAAAATGGTTCAAATGGCTCTGAGCACTATGCGACTTAACTTCTGAGGTCATCAGTCCCTTAGAACTTAGAACTAATTAAACCAAACTAACCTACGGACATCACACACATCCATGCCCGAGGCAGTATTCGAACCTGCGACCGTAGCGGTCACGCGGTTGCCACTCCGGCCGGCCTAACACAAGAAAGTACAGAATATCTACGCAAAAGTCAACCGGTTTAGGAGGAACTTACGTGTTGCGAAGTCGAAATCATTTGGAGGTAAATAAAGAATTTTCTTCTCCTTAATGTTCATCGCGACGAAATTACACTCTCACAAGTAAGACAAAAAAATCTGATGTACATGTACAGGCAAAAAAATTATTCCAAGTTCAGAAATACTGGATGATTTCCAAGCTTGTTTGCGTGGCCATCCTCCGCAGCGAGGAGCCATCCTGTAAGTTGGTAAGTGTGCTACGAACAGCGTGCAGAATGGCCTGTAGGTGGCAGCATAGTGCAGATGCACACATACCGTCGCAGTATCAGTATAAAGATGGCCGCCCCACTTGCGACTTGCACCAGGGAAGAACAGCGTTCTGTTATTCGGTTTTTGCGTAGTGAGGGTGTGAAACCTATTGAAATTCATTGACGAATGAAGGTTCAGTACGGTAATGCGCTTTTGTCACAGCAGCAAGTCTACGAACGGAGTAGAAAGTTCGCAAATGGTGTGACTTCAGTGGAAGGTGCTCCTCGTCCAGGTCAGGCACAACGAGTTGTGACTCCACAGAACATTGCAGCAGTTGGAGCCATAGTGAAGGAAAACCGCCGAGTGACACTGAATGACATTGCAGCATGTTCACAGATTTGTCATGGGTCAGCACACCACATTGTGCATGATGTGCTCCAGTTTCACAAAGTGTCTGCAAGATGGGTGCCACGGCAGCTGACTCCTGATGTGAGGGAATGACGTGTTGATGCTTGTGAACAACTTCTTCGGCGCTTTGAACGAGAAGGTGATGGCTTCCTTCCAAGCGTCGTTACTGGGGATGAAACCTGGGTTCACGTCCACGAACGGAAACGAATAGAGCGAGCAAGGAACGGCACCATTTCTCATCACCAAAACCAAAGAAGTTCCGAACAGAACTATCGGCAGGGAAGGTTATGCTGACTCTCTTTTGGCACGAAAAAGGTGTCATTTTGGAGCATTACATGCCTAGAGGGACCACTGTCACCAGCGCATCATATACAGATCTCCTAAAAAATCATCTGCGGCCTGCAATCAAATCAAAGCGACGTGGATTGCTGTCAGCAGGTGTCCTTTTGCAACATGACAATGCAAGGCCCTAGACTGCCCGTACAACAATTTCAACAATCACAGACCTGCATTTTGAGTGTCTTCCTCAATCACGATACTCACCAGATCTTGCCCCAAGTGATTTCCATATGTCTGGACCACTCAGAGACGCATTGGGAGGAAAGAAGTTTCGTTCTGATGAAGAGGTACGCCACGCGGTGCACGAGTGGTTGTGTGGACTACCAAAAGATTTTTTTTTTCTAAAGGAATTTATGCACTTTGTAAGCGCTGGAGGACTTGTATTGAGCGTGGTCGAGATTATGTTGAAAAGTGATACAGCTTTGTACCAATTCTGCACAATAAATAATATTTTTTAAAAATTTTAGGTTTTCGTTCGTAAAAACCGCGTTTTCTAGCTGCTTTGTGTTTTATGTCTCCCAGATGCATTTCGGCTTTTTCACTTTAAGCCATCATCAGTGGGATAGTTCGTGTTTTTGGTTGGCATCTGCGTTTCCTCTCATCTGGTGACAAACTGGAGGTCGCACTAAAACTCTCTTTACGAAACATAAGCGTGTTTTTACGTTCCGAACTTTTTTCATCACATTATTTACCTTGTTTGACCTTATTGTTCTGGTACACTATAGCTCTTCTGTCACTAGCTGCTATAGATATATGATTTCAGCTATCACTTTATCAAACATCATCTCCTAGCGAGCAGGCTGGGTGGAGGGGGGGGGGGGGTTGGCTTACAAAAATAATTACCACAGTCGCAATGATCGGCCTTTACAATAGAATAATGTCACCTCAATCTTTTCTATTGATTCATTTTCCTGAAAACGAAAAGCCAATTGTTCATCGCATTTGTATGGCGACTTGCATCTCAACTGTGCTGGCTGTGGTGTTGCAGGAAAGGACGCAGCATCTCCAATACGACCACAGAAAGTAAGGCACTGTGGTCTGGAAACAAACTTGCCGACTGTAGGCGACGTTACTTTTCATATCTACTCTGGGCGTGCAGCTGCGACTCGTGGCAATCAGCTTTTCTGCCCTGTGTATCTATGGCTGTGACGTACCTCCTCTTCTGAATTACGGTGATTGTCTCCTGCCCAGCTAATGTGCGAAACCTCTGAGAACGTTAGGTTCAGAGTGTTCCGAGATAATGTGCCGTGAGTCAAGAGCTCGGAGGGTGGGCGCAAGTAACGGCATTTTGTGACGTTCCATTGGGAGTAGAGCAGAGAAACCGTTTCTCCCAGGAACTCGACTTTCGTGTGCCAATTCATGGAAGACAACTAGTCGTCCGAAGACCAATCAGTTTACTATGACGACTTAGAACAAATTATGTTCTTGCCCGTTCTGGCATACTGTCCCGCCGGCAGGTAAATGTAGTATCAACATAAGACTGCACAGCCAACTAGTTGCAAATTAGTGTTTGGTAAACTGACTTAGGTTTCGATACCTACTGAGGGTGTCTGCGTCAGAATGAAATTTTGATGAGCTCTATAAAATAATACATAGAAAATTTGGTATGACAAAAAACACATTAACCAAGATGACGATTGTCACGCGGTACAAAGGTTACTTACATAAAATTAAATTGCGAAAAAGCAGTGGTCCGATTTTAGAACAGTTACGCTCAAGTCAAAAATAAAATAAAACTAAACAAAGCGTTCCAGCCTTTGGGACGTGTGCCTAGCTAGGAACAACATCAGACTGATTGGCGCAATGGATTACATTACTGCAGCAAAAACAATACAAGTTGCGCCGCCTATCGGGTGCGGACAGTAACATGCGACCATTTGAAAAATTGTGTTGTTTTTTGTTGTTGTGGTCTTCAGTCCTGAGACTGGTTTGATGCAGCTCTCCATGCTACTCTATCCTGTGCAAGCTTCTTCATCACCCAGTACCTACTGCAACCCACGTCCTTCTGAATCTGCTTAGTGTATTCATCTCTTGGTCTCCCTCTACGATTTTTACCCTCCACGCTGCTAAATTGGTGATCCCTTGATGCCTCAGAACATGTCCTACCAACCGATCCCTTCTACTAGTCAAGTTGTGCCACAAACTCTTCCCCAGTCCTATTCAATACCTCCTCATTAGTTATGTGATCTACCCATCTAATCTTCAGCACTCTTCTGCACCACCACATTTCAAAAGCTTCTATTCTCTTCTTGTCTAAACTATTTATCGTCCATGTTTCACTTCCATACATGGCTACACTCAATACAAATACTTTCAGAAACGACTTCCTGACACTTAAATCTATACTCAATGTTAACAAATTTCTCTTCTTCAGAAACGCTTTCCTTGCCATTGCCAGTCTACATTTTATATCCTCTCTACTTCGACCATCATCAGTTATTTTACTCCCTAAATAGCAAAACTCCTTTACTACTTTAAGTGTCTCATTTCCTAACCTAATTCCCACAGCATCACCCGACTTAATTCGACTACATTCCATTATCCTCGTTTTGCTTTTGCTGATGTTCATCTTATACCCTCCTTTCAAGACACTATCCATTCCGTTCAACTGCTCTTCCAAGTCCTTTGCTGTCTCTGACAGAATTACAATGTCATCGGCAAACCTCAAAGTTTTTATTTCTTCTCCATGGATTTTAATACCTACTCCGAATTGTTCTTTTGTTTCCTTTACTGCTTACTCAATATACAGATTGAATAACATCGGGGAGAGGCTACAACCCTGCCTCACTCCCTTCCCAACCACTGCTTCTCTTTCGTGTCCCTCGACTATTATAACTGCCATCTGGTTTCTGTACAAATTGTAAATAACCTTTCGCTCCCTGTGTTTTACCCCTGCCACCTTCAGAATTTGAAAGAAAGTATTCCAGTCAACACTGTCAAAAGCTTTCTGTAAGTCTGCAAATGCTAGAAACGTAGGTTTGCCTTTCCTTAATCCAGCTTCTAAGATAAGTCGTAGGGTCAGTATTGCCTCACGTGTCCCAATATTTCTACGGAATCCAAACTGATGTTCCCCGAGGTCGGCTTCTACTAGTTTTTCCATTCGTCTGTAAAGAATTCGCGTTAGTATTTTGCAGCCGTGACTTATTAAACTGATAGTTCGATAATTTTCACATCTGTCAACACCTGCTTTCTTTGGGATTGAAATTATTATATTCTTCTTGAAGTCTGTGGGTATTTCGCCTGTCTCATATATCTTGCTCACCAGATGGTAGAGTTTTGTCAGGACTGGCTCTCCCAAGGCTGTCAGTAGTTTTAATGGAATGTTGTCTACTCCCGGGGCCTTGTTTCGACTCAGGTCTTTCAGTGCTCTGTCAAACTCTTCACGCAGTATCATATCTCCCATTTCATCTTCATCTACATTCTCTTCCATTTCCATAATATTGTCCTCAAATACATCGCCCTTGTATAGACCCTCTACATACTCCTTCCACCTTTCTGCTTTCCCTTCCTTGCCTCGAACTGGGTTTCCATCTGAGCTCTTGATATTCATCCAAGTGGTTCTCTTTTCTCCAAAGGTCTCTTTAATTTTCCTGTAGGCAGTATCTACCTTACCCTAGTGAGACAAGCCTCTACATCCTTACATTTGTCCTCTAGCCATGCCTGTTTAGCCATTTTGCACTTACTGTCGATCTCATTTTTGAGACGTTTGTATTCCTTTTTGCCGGCTTCATTTACTGCATTTTTATATATTCTCCTTTCATCAATTAAGTTCAATATTTCTTCTGTTACCCAAGGATTTCTAGCGGCCCTCGTCTTTTTACCTATTTTATCCTCTGCTGCCTTCACTAATTCATCCCTCAAAGGTACCCATTCTTCTTCTACTGTATTTCTTTCCCCCATTCCTGTCAATTGTTCCCCTATGCTCTCCTGGAAACTCAGTTTATCCAGGTCCCATCTCCTTAAATTCCCACCTTTTTGCAGTTCCTTCAGTTTAATCTATAGTTCATAACCACTAGATTGTGCTCAGAGTCCACATCTGCCCCTGGAAATGTCTTACAATTTAAAACCTGGTTCCGAAATCTCTATCTTACCGTTATATAATCGATCTGAAACCTGTCACTATCTCCAGGCTTTTTCCATGTAAACAACCTCCTTTTATGATTCTTGAACCAAGTGTTAGCTATGATTAAGTTGTGCTCTGCGCATAATTCTACCTGGCGGCTTCTTCTTTCATTTCTGCCCCCCCAATCCATATTCACCTACTATGTTTCCTTCTCTCCCTTTTCCAACTACCTAATTCCAGTCACCCATGACTATTAAATTTTCGTCTCCCTTCACTACCTGAATCATTTCTTTTATTTCATCATAAATTTATTCAGTTTCTTCGTCATCTGCAGAGCTAGTTGGAATATAAACTTGTACTACTGTGGTAGGCGTGGGCTTCGTGTCTATCTTGGCCACAATAATGCGTTCACTATGCTGTTTGTAGTAGCTTACCCGCACTGCTTTGTTTTTATTCATTATTAAACCTACTCCTGCATTACCCCTATTTGATGTTGTATTTATAACCCTGTATTCACCTGACCAAACGTCTTGTTCCTCCTGCCACCGAACTTCACTAATTCCCACTATATCTAACTTTAACCTATCCATTTCCCTTTTTAAATTTTCTAACCTACCTGCTCGATTAGAGGATCTGACATTCCACGCTCCGATCCGTAGAACGCCAGTTTTCTTTCTCCTGATAACGTCGTCCTCTTGAGTAGTGCCCGCCCGGAGATCCGAATGGGGGACTATTTTACCTCCGGAATATTTTACCCAAGAGAACGCCATCATCATTTAACCATACAGTAAAGCTGCATGCCCTCGGGAAAAATTACGGCTGTAGTTTCCCCTTGCTTTCAGCCGTTCGCAGTACCAGCACAGCAAGGCCGTTTTGGTTAGTGTTACAAAGCCAGTTCAGTCAATCATCCAGACTGTTGGCCCTGCAACTACTGAAAAGGCTGCTGTCCCTCTTCAGGAACCACACGTTTGTCTGGCCTCTCAACAGATACCCCTCCGTTGTGGTTGCACCTACGGTACGGCTATCTGTATCGCTGAGGCACGCAAGCCTCCCCACCAACGGCAAGGGGGGAGGTGAAACATTATAACAGAAATAATTGAAAAATACGACAGGAAATTTTAAAAACAATTAGAAAGGACGAGAGCGTAATGTATTACTGAAAATAGACAGTAATAACAGAAATTTCTATTACGTAAAGGACAGAATGATATAGTCTTTCTTATTTACAGACAGCTGTACAATCCAGAAAATATTTGCTTGAAGGTAACTTTAGTAGCACATATCCGTGAGATTCGAAGAAAATGATGTTCCGGAACCACAGGCAGGAAGGTATATTTATTTTTATAAAGGAAACAAAATTCCACGAGCAGTGCATTGAAAACGATTGAAAAAAATTTTCTTACGTTGTTGAAGCTGTTCATTGATGATGAGGCCATCGTTCTTAGAAATATGTTTGAAAATCTCCTGTTCTTCCAGTACATCGAGCCTACGACCTTTCTTTTCTGAATGTAAAATGGAAATTCAGTTTCGGTTTGTGTCCGGAAATTAGCAGATGACCAGCAAAAGTTGAATTGTGTACATTAGTTCCTCTTTTTCGCAATAAATGTTCCTTGCACTTGCCATTAAAACAACTTCTAGTTTGGCCTATGTAAGAAACGGGACACGTATCACAAGTGATTTTATACAACGTATGACTTGTGTATAGGAGCGACTGTGAACTTGAGACTGTGAATGGGATTTTTTTTTTTTTTTTTGTTCGTGGAAAAGGTAACTTTGAATCCATATGACTACAAATTAATACGAAATCGGGCCTGAAAATGGAATCCAGAAAATATTTTGTACTCGTTACTTTTCCAGGAACAGTAACTTGCAAAAAAATCTCATTTACAATGACAGTCAAGTCCACAGTTGGTCCTACACACAATCCAGGAGTGTATAAAATCACTTGTGATACGTGTCCCGCTTATTGTGTAGGACAAACTGGAAGGTCATGTGGTGTCAGGTGCAAGGAACAATTATTTGGAAAACGAGGCAGTAATGTACACAATTCCTCTTTCGCTGATCCTCTGCTGATTTCCAGACACTAGCGTTGAAGACATTTCCATGTTACATGGAGGAAAGAAAGGTGGTAAGTTCGACATACTCTAAGAGCTGCAGATTTTCAAGCATACTTCTAAGAACCATGGCCTCATCCTCAGTCAATAGTTACAACTACGTAACAAAAATTTTTTCAATGGCTCCAATCCAAAGCGCGAGGAATTTTGCTTCCTTTATTTTTGCTGTATTTTCTTGCCTTTGGTTCCTAAACATCACTTTCTTCGAATCTCATAGATATGTGCTACTAAAGGTACCTTCATGCAAATATTTTCCGAATTATGCAGCTGTCAATAAAAAAAATTCTGTGTTGTTCTGTCCTTTACGTAATAGTAATTTCTGTAAAGCCTAATAAATGGATCTTATTTATACTTAACCTGTCTGACTACCGTGTATTTTCAATAATATATTAAGCTCTCTTCCTTTATGTTTGTTTTTAAAGTTAATCGTCTTGTTTTTCAGTTGTTTTCGTTATAATTTCTCAAACGGGCACATATCAGTGTACGCGCCCGACAGGCGGCGCAACTTGTATTGTTCTCGCTGCAGCAATTTAAGCCTCTGGGCCGGTCAGTCTGAGGTTGTTCCTAGCTCGGCACAAGTGCCAAAGGCTGCAACGTTTTGTTTTATTTTTACTTGAGCATAGCTGCTCTAAAATTGGGCCATTGCCTTCTGGCAAGATAATTTTACGCAAGTAACCTTTGCACATCATAAAAATGGTCATTTTGGTTTATGTTTTTTGTCATGCTTAATTTTCTATGTATTTTATCGGGTTTCTCAGAGTTTCATTGTGACGAAGACACCATTAGCAGGTGTCTAAACCAAGGTCAAGGCTGCAAACAGTAATCTGCAACCGGTTGGCTGTAAAATTCTATGTTGAAACTAGTATACGGTCGCTGCGTAACAGTCATGTTTAAAACTGTAAATGTAGTACTGAAAAGTGCGTAAACACTTAACCCAGTAAGTACACTAGGCGAACTTCAAAATACTTATGATGATAATTTTGGCTCATCGTGTTGTTTTTGTTCTCGCTTGGGAAAAAAAGGTCCAGAAACTGTTACTAACTTGGCATTGAAACATGATCTTTCTTGTCACGCAGAGTTCTACTGTCACATTATCAAATACAGCGTTGATTGACAGTGACTGACCGTTGAGACTGCACAAACCAATTGCCTCTGAATGAAAATTTCGTCTGCACAGCGATAGCCCTTACATACTTGTGTATCAATGACAGTTAAATCATTGGTAACCGCCGTTTTCCCTTTCACAGTGAAGAATTAAATATTCACAAAGTTTTAAATGTGTTGTGAAACTTTGAGTCCAGTCACTTATTAAAATGCAAAGTATAGGTAAATTCTCTCAGTATTTCAGTCGCTTTCATTCATAAACATTCCAATGCTGAAGTGTTATTAATTCGTCCATAAAGATTTCTTCAGAACCATGCTGAAGGTTGTAAAAGTTGGAAATGTTTACATTTTGAATAATCGACAGTGTTGTTCTACCGTATTTTCCAGATATCTCTACAGTAAGAATTTGCGGCTTTTATTCAAAAACTGAATAACACAACCCAATTTCCGCCTTTCTGGATTTGAAACGACAGAACTGTCCAAACTGAAATATGCTTTCACGAAGTTACGAATCGCATGATTTCGTAATTTAGTGTATAAAATGAGACGATAAAGTTAGTCGTCTGCAGTTCATTACATTACTTCAAATGGGTCGCATAATTCACTTGAAAAGTGTCTTCGACTATATTAAACTGGTATCGGGCATTTCAATATACACCTCTCGTAAGCAGGCAGCAACATCTCGACATGAACAGGAAGTTCATTTTACGAGTAGGTTCTCTTGTGGTAGTGCCAGCACATCTCCGCACAGAAATACTGTACAAAGAGAGATGGCAGCTTTAGAAAGTTTTTACGAAATGCAGACACACTTGCAGATGATCAGCGTGTGGAGCATACGTTCACAGCTGCCTCTAAACATAAATATATGTAATGTTACTCAAGCAACTAGAAGAAAAGATCCGGTTCGAGTACACTATGGTGATTAAACCGAGAAAACAGTCCGAACCTTAAAGTGTATCAGAGTTAGTTTGTGGAGTGTCTAGCGTTAAAAGGTTTTTGACTTTCACATTTAACCAAATATAACATTGATGATGATGATGATAATTTATGGCAATGTTTGCCGACAAGATAAAGAATGCCACCTTTAACACTAGATTGCGTACTCACGGCAGTTCTCCTTGGCCGTTTTTTGGCACGACTTGAAAAGAGAGAAAAATTAATGAATGATGCGTCGGTTCTCGATTGTGTTCAGGAGACGTACAGACTGACTGCGCGAAAATACACTCCTGGAAATGGAAAAAAGAACACATTGACACCGGTGTGTCAGACCCACCATACTTGCTCCGGACACTGCGAGTGGGCTGTACAAGCAATGATCACACGCACGGCACAACGGACACACCAGGAACCGCGGTGTTGGCCGTCGAATGGCGCTAGCTGCGCAGCATCTGTGCACCGCCGCCGTCAGTGTCAGCCAGTTTGCCGTGGCATACGGAGCTCCATCGCAGTCTTTAACACTGGTAGCATGCCGCGACAGCGTGGACGTGAACCGTATGTGCAGTTGACGGACTTTGAGCGAGGGCGTATAGTGGGCATGCGGGAGGCCGGGTGGACGTACCGCCGAATTGCTCAACACGTGGGGCGTGAGGTCTCCACAGTACATCGATGTTGTCGCCAGTGGTCGGCGGAAGGTGCACGTGCCCGTCGACCTGGGACCGGACCGCAGCGACGCACGGATGCACGCCAAGACCGTAGGATCCTACGCAGTGCCGTAGGGGACCGCACCGCCACTTCCCAGCAAATTAGGGACACTGTTGCTCCTGGGGTATCGGCGAGGACCATTCGCAACCGTCTCCATGAAGCTGGGCTACGGTCCCGCACACCGTTAGGCCGTCTTCCGCTCACGCCCCAACATCGTGCAGCCCGCCTCCAGTGGTGTCGCGACAGGCGTGAATGGAGGGACGAATGGAGACGTGTCGTCTTCAGCGATGAGAGTCGCTTCTGCCTTGGTGCCAATGATGGTCGTATGCGTGTTTGGCGCCGTGCAGGTGAGCGCCACAATCAGGACTGCATACGACCGAGGCACACAGGGCCAACACCCGGCATCATGGTGTGGGGAGCGATCTCCTACACTGGCCGTACACCACTGGTGATCGTCGAGGGGACACTGAATAGTGCACGGTACATCCAAACCGTCATCGAACCCATCGTTCTACCATTGCTAGACCGGCAAGGGAACTTGCTGTTCCAACAGGACAATGCACGTCCGTATGTATCCCGTGCCACCCAACGTGCTCTAGAAGGTGTAAGTCAACTACCCTGGCCAGCAAGATCTCCGGATCTGTCCCCCCATTGAGCATGTTTGGGACTGGATGAAGCGTCGTCTCACGCGGTCTGCACGTCCAGCACAAACGCTGGTCCAACTGAGGCGCCAGGTGGAAATGGCATGGCAAGCCGTTCCACAGGACTACATCCAGCATCTCTACGATCGTCTCCATGGGAGAATAGCAGCCTGCATTGCTGCGAAAGGTGGATATACACTGTACTAGTGCCGACATTGTGCATGCTCTGTTGCCTGTGTCTATGTGCCTGTGGTTCTGTCAGTGTGATCATGTGATGTATCTGACCCCAAGAATGTGTCAATAAAGTTGCCCCTTCCTGGGACAATGAATTCACGGTGTTCTTATTTCAATTTCCAGGAGTGTAGTTTCTCAAATGACCTCTTAACCCGGATTGCTTTCACGCAATCAGACTCTTCAGTGAAAGTACCTAAGGGACCTATTTGAATAATAATAAGAAAAAATTGGAAATGAATGCAAAACAGTGAAATTTTGTAGAAAAAAAAGTCTGATCGGAAATTGAACACATTAATGGTCTCCCAAATACAATCGAGACACCGCGTTAAAGAACGAACCTGTAACAAAGTTCATTTAAACATAAACATTATTTGTGGTTAATTTAAAGAAAAGAATAAGCATAGATTTTCTGTACAGTGGAGCATCAATATATTCTCAAAGAACGAAGGCGTTAAACTATAAACATTAACAAATTTACAATGAATACAAAACTTACATTTTTATGTTTTTCTCATACATGGAGCATACAACAATCGCTGCTTTTGTATGTGTGATATTTTGTAAAAATTAAATGTCCTGGCGTGCGCGTAAGTATTTTTTATCGTCACAAAGTTTACAAAAGCGTTTTGTTTTTCTTGGTGATAACGTGGTTTTTCACACTAAAAGAAATATAACTTGTAGCGGTGCTACACAACACGTCTTAACAAGTCGGCGACCAAACATCAAAGGTAGTGAAGTAAATGTTAACATATCGGCGACCAGAAGTACAACTAACTATAAAGACTCTAGAATTTTCCTAACAAATGATAAACTGTTCTTTCTTCTGTTTCGCAGCTTCTTGCTATCAAGCGCTGCGGCAATGATTTTAAGTATCTGCGCCCAGCGAGCCATAGTGTTTAAAAGTACCTTTTAAACGCTGGCCGCGCGTCTTGGTATAGGCGCACGTTATAAACAGATTTCGTTTCTTTACTCTCGCGTTTTCATGCTTAGTATCATTACAAACTACAGCTCGATGGCTGTCCTTTTCTCATATGCAAAATGTCTGAAATCCAATAATATCACAAGTGATTTGTGGTAGAGCGACCACAAAAATATAGCTGTAGGCAAGGAGGTTGTTAGACACACATTTTTTTGGGAAAATCTTCTACATCTACATTTATACTCCGCAAGCCACCCAACGGTGTGTGGCGGAGGGCACTTTACGTGCCACTGTCAGTACCTCCCTTTCCTGTTCCAGTCGCGTACGGTTCGCGGGAAGAACGACTGCCGGAAAGCCTCCGTGCGCGCTCGAGTTTCTCTAATTTTACATTCGTGATCTCCCCGGGAGGTATAAGCAGGGGGAAGCAATATATTCGATACGTCATCCAGAAACGCACCCTCTCGAGACCTGGAGAGCAAGCTACACCGCGATGCAGAACGCCTCTCTTGCAGTCTGACACTCGAGTTTGCTAAACATCTCCGTAACGCTATCACGCTTACCAAATAACCCTGTGACGAAACGCACCGCCCTTCTTTGGATCTTCTCTATCTCCTCTGTCAACCCGACCTGGTACGGATCCCACACTGAGGAGCAATAGTCAAGTATAGGTCGAACGAGTGTTTTGTAAGCCACCGCCTTTGTTGATGGACATTTTCTAAGGACTCTCCCAATGAATCTCAACCTGATACCCGCCTTACCAACAATTAATTCTATATGATCATTCCACTTCAAATCGTCCCGTACGCATACTCCCAAATATTTTACAGAAGTAACTGCTACCAGTGTTTGTTCCGCTATCATATAATCATACAATAAAGGATCCTTCTTCCTATGTATTCGCAATACATTACACTTGTCTATGTTAAGGGTCAGTTGCCACTCCCTGCATCAAGTTCCTATCCGCTGGAGATCTTCCTGCATTTCGCTGCAATTTTCTAATGCTGCAACTTCTCTGTATACTGCAGCATCATCCGCGAAAAGCCGCATGGAACTTCCGACACTTATCTTAAGTAAGTACAGGGTGGCGCAGATGGATCGGGTGGTTTTAAAATACTTGTCAAACTGTCAATTGTAAAGGTATTGGATTGAAATAAAGTGCAAAACGTGTAGTTACAATGGAAGTTTATTAACAAAAAAATAGTAATGTTAGTTTTTAAAAATTACATCCATCAAATGCCCTCCTTCTCGAGCGACGCATTCTTGGAGTCGGTCCTTAACGTTCCGCATTGCCCGCTCAAGCACATCACCAGGAATTGATGTGATTTCGGTGTGAATTGCTGCCTTCAACTCCTGAATGGTCCGGGGTTTGTTCATGTAGACCCTTGCTTTTAAATAGCCCCATAAGAAAAAGTCACATACCGTGAGGTCCGGCGAGCGAGGGGCCCAATGGACATCTCCATTACGGGAAATCAAACGGCCAGGGAACAGAGCGCGTACAGCTTGCATTGATATCCTAGCGGTATGTGCAGTTGCCCCGTCTTGTTGGAACCACATATTGCCCATGTCGTAATTGTTCTCTTCAAGTTGTGGGAGAAGAAAATCTTCAATCATGTTCACATAACGCTGCGAATTAACAGTAACCGCCTGCTCCCTTTCATTTTCAAAAAAGTAAGGACCAATTATCCCTACCTTAGAAACCCCACACCAAACCGTCACTTTGTCACTATGGAGAGGCCGTTGGTGTAGATCTCTTGGGTTAGTGTCGGCCCAGTAACGGCAATTTTGCTTGTTTACGTATCCGTTAATGTGAAAGTGAGCCTCGTCAGACATCATGATAATCAGGTTTACATCTTCCAATAACTCCAACATCTGTTGGCTAAACTGAAGCCTTTGAAGATGGTCTGTTGGGAGAATTTTCTGTACCAACAGGATTTTATAGGGGTGGAATTTCAGTTCTTCGTTAAGAATCCTTTGAAGGCTCCGACGTGACATTCCAAGAGCTTGAGCACGACGTCTCGTTGATCGACGTGGGCTCGCAGTGACATCGCGTCTCACACGCTCCACGTTCTCAGGCGTTGTTATTGTTGGCGGTCTAGGCGTCCATTTTGGAGCACATGAACCAGTAGTGCGGAAATTATGCACCCAACTCAATATCGTATCTCGCTTAGGAACACTACCGCGAGGTGGGATGTTGAAACGCCGGCGAAAGGCACGCGTCACAGCAACAATTGACTCGTTATTGCGTATGAACTCTTCCACTGCGAAAACACGATGCTCAACGGACCACGTAGCCATCGCGACTGACTGCCAGCCTGCAACTGAAACTTCCCATCCCCCCCCACCACAGGACGAAGTCGCCGAACACCTGGCTCCCCCCCTCCAGACGTACAGTCCACTTCAAAACCACCCGATCCATCTGCGCCACCCTGTATAATCTACGCTAGAAATACACGGTTCACTCAAATTAATGTGATCATCGCCTATGTACGATGTCACCGTGTAATAACGACTCACAGATGACACGTGAGAGATCTAGCAGGGGGGGGGGGTATATAAAGCGTGACGTGGGGAGGGGGGACGTGGAAAACAGTGCAGCCGTTGTAATGCGGAGACGGAGCGATTTATCTGACGTCCAGGACGGCACGATTATTGGTTTTCGGGCCAAGGGTGGAAGCATCTCCGAAACTGTTAAGTTCGGAAACAGTTCGCGTGCCACTGTTGTTGAAGCATGCCGTGTATGGCAACTCGGAGCAGTCGAAAACCGGCGCCGAGGCAGCCGAAGTGGACCGCGACAGGGGAGAACGTCGGCTGTGGAGTTAAGGCCGGTTCCCACTACAGCGCGGCAGCGCGTCGTGCGGCAACGGCAGCGGCAAGCGTTTTCCGCGTTGACGCGCCGGCTCGCGGAATCGGCGTTCCCACCTGGAAGCGGCAGACGCTAGCGGTAGCCAATGACGGACTGCCACTGAGGTACGGGGAGGGACCCACTGAAACTCCCGGTGCGTTTGAAAAACTATATCTTACACCTACATGGAGGAAAGACGAAGTTGGGTGTACAGGGAGTACAATGTACTCTTTCACATATTCTATTATGCATGTTTTCTCATTTCACCATAAACAGATTTCATGACTACCGTTCATCATTGTTCACTATCTAGCACATTGCTTAAGAATCATGAAAGAATAATACATATTTGGAACAAAGTTTTCGAAACCAGATTTTAAATTATAAGACATTTACCGGTGCAGACGCAAACCTACAATACTTTATTAGTTACGAGCTGCAGTTTACAACTAACGAGACAGTAAACGGTAGCAAATTAAGGAAATGGAACTTGAATAAGTCAAGACCCACAGTTTTTCGATAATCTGAAAGTTAGCGTAATGCAACGACTGACTGAAACAGAGGAAGGAATCCGCTAGAATACGAATGGATATCTTTGAGAAAAGAAGTGGTGAATGCAGCAGAGTATGAGAACGGGAAGAAGGTACAGTAGAAATCGTTAGATAAAATGTGAAATATTAAATCTGACAAGAGGTAAAAATACAAAAATGCAGCAAATAAAGTAGGCCATTGGAAATAGAAATGTCTAAACATGACGTTGACAGAAAGTCCAAAATTGCAACGTGATTTTGCACTTGGAAAACATAAGGGAATGAAAATGAGAAAGAACAAAGAAAACTTTGCTCAAAGGAGAAGCAACTGTCAAGAACTCATTTGGCAAGCCAGAACTAAGCAAATAAGAGAAGGCTAGATAGTGGAAGGAATATGTAGACAGGAGAGGGGGAGGGGTTGTACAAACTAACATAAGTACAATGTTAGATTCCTGTGAGATGTCTGAACACGCAAGGCAATACTGATCCTACCACTTAACTAAGTGGACACACTGAAGAACAGCGAAACTGTGTTTATAGCATTTGCATGTTTAGAGAAAGGTTTTGACAATCTTAATTAAAACATTCTTTGAAGCTCTGGAGATGTCATCGATAAAACACAGGGACACAAGATTATCTACAACTTGTACAGAAACCAAACTGCATTTCTAAGACTTCAATGACTTGAAAGGGAAGCAGTAATTGAGAAGGCAGAAGTAGAGAGGATATAAAATGAAGACTGTGAATAGCAAGAAAAGCGTTCTGAAAAAGAAAATTTGTTCACATGGAATATAAATTGTAATGATTGGGTACTATTTTACGAAGGTATTTGTGTGGAGTGCAGCCTTGTAAGTGAAACGTGGGCGATGAACAGTTCTGTCGAGAAGACAATTGACGCTTTCAAAACGTGGTGATCAATAAGAATGCTGAAGATTAGACATGAGGATTGTATAACTAAAGAAGAGGTACGGATTTAAATAGAGTAGGAAGAGGAAATTACGGCACAACTTTGACTACAAGAGGGGTAAGTTGACAGGACATATTATGAGGCGTCAAAGAGTGAGGACAAAGGGGTTGGGTGATAGTATTCTGATTATAATCATTTGTTCAAATGCTATTCTACTATTTTATCTGTTAATGTAAGCAGTGAATTTAGTCTTCCATGCACTCCTCCACAAAACATTTAAACCAAAACTGAAATCAGCTGAACACCAAACCTTTCAACCACTGTCTGACAACTACTGCACTTTCAACTTTCTATAACTATCACTGGCTAGCCCCACACATATACAGATATAAGGAGAACAGAAATAAACAAACAATTTCAGCATATAATTCTTTAGGTTGGCAACATGTACATAAACAAACCAAACAGGAAGGGGCATGAGGTGAACACACTGTAGTTACGACTTCAAATCAGTGTTTTCGGTAAAATGTCTACAGCTAGTGACAGAAGAAAAAAGAGCAAACATGAAAATGTGCTTATGTTCCATAATCTAAGTTTTAGTTCAACCTCCAGCATGTGACCAGGTGAGGGGAAACGTATATGTCCGCCAAAAACTCGATTCACTGTAAGTAATCAGTTATGCATTTAAAACAAAACTGAATCATTCTAGATTCCACCGAAAATGCCTTAAAGTAAAAGGCGAAACGCGCCTTGAACCAATAAAGTACACTCGATAAAGAAAAAAAACCTTTGTTACTTACCAAAGGAAATAATCAATACCTGTAGATACTTAGCAAATTACATCTTATGACATACCAGCAAATTAGTTTCTGTTTAACTTCTCATTCCACACGCTATTAACTGCTGTTTAAAAAAAAAAAAATCATCTATCCCTTCTGAAAAACTGTAGTATCTCGGTAGATAAACAGATTTTGGATATTTATCATGCGACGAAATACATGACTTTTTACAAGTTATCGTTTGCAAAAAAACGCTTTTAGATTTCTTGAACCGTTTACGAAATTTGCGGTTGATACAACCACATGGTTTACGACGAGCAGGACGAAGTATCGGTCGCGTCGCAAGCGACCCGCGCACGGTCACCGCACAGCCCATCCGCCGACATATCATTCAATATCTCGAGAACGGTGATAGCTATCGTTCTGCTCTCAGCTTTAAAAGCAATTTCGATATGTTGACTAAATTTCATACGCAATAATGTATTACCTAAAATGAACTGTACGCAAAGTCCACGCAATGCGTTTTTACCTCTGCACACTCATTAAAATTTCGTGTAAAGGTTTACGTAAATGCGATACAGCACGTAACCACGACGAATATCTAAAAGAAATTCGGCCCTTTATCGAGAGAAGATATCAGGCTGTAACATGCCCAAGAATCAAATTTTTCTACCGAATAGTTTCCTTGGAATCGGATGATAAGTATTTCATAGCTGCCGCCGCGTCCGCGCCAGCGGTTCGGCGAAAGTTCTTGTGGCCCGGGGTTGCGTACCTGACGTCACGCTCAGCGCGTTCTGTGATTGGCGGCGCGCACCTGTGGCGCGTCACGCGGCAGCGGAAGCGGTTCGACATGAGCAAACCGCAACGCAGAGCCCACCGCGCCTTGCCGCTGACGCCGTTTCCATGGCAACCACGCCGCTGACGCGCGGTTTTGACGCGCGGCAGCCCTAGTGGGAACAGGCCTTTACGAGCGGGCGAGTAGGCGTGCAAATGTGGGAGCAGCTGACCGCTGCCGACACCTAGTCTCCTCAGCGACCGTTGCCGCGCGCGGGTCTCTCCAGCAAACGCTCTGTCCGCACACCCGTGCCGACTGCTCTTCATCGCCGACGAAGGATGGACTTTTGCATGCCAGTAACGCAACTGGGCATCCACTGACAAGGGGGGGCCACGACGTTTGGAACGCTGATTTACTGCAAACTTCGTACACTCGCAGTACTCCACGAGGACAACAAAATGTGTTAGCAGTAGCGCGTACTTCTCAAGCCTTATTGAGAAACTCGCAACATAATTTCGGTCGTCAAATATATACAGCAGTGCGTGGCCGTTTTTACCAGGAAGCGGCGGCAGCCGAGTGGTAGCCGGCACGGTAGCTCAGTGTGTTTGGTCAGACGGCTACCTGCCCTCTGCAATAGAAAAAAAAACTGAGTTAATCGATCAACAACGACCTGAAACGTGTCTTTCGACGTCCGCCCCGAGCAGATAAAACGGAGTGGGTAGCGATCAAGCGCCGTAATCGCTCGGTCGCTGGATCGAGTCCCATTGGTCTTTTTTTTAATTTCTAACACAGTCATTTCCTTTACTATTTATATTACAATTGATATAATGGGAAAAATACGTGTAATCGGATGAACTTTTATTAAATTTACAATGTTATTTGGCAGTCTACAAACTTTTATTATCACAAATAATACGACGGTAGTTCAATAAGTAATGCAACACATTTTTTTCTGAAACAGGGGTTGTTTTATTCAGCATTGAAATACACCAGGTCATTCCCCAATCTTTTAGCTACACAACACTATTTTTCAACGTAATCTCCATTCAATGCTACGGCCTTACGCCACCTTGAAATGAGGGCCTGTATGCCTGCACGGTACCATTCCACTGGTCGATGTCGGAGCCAACGTCGTACTGCATCAATAACTTCTTGATCATCCGCGTAGTGCGTCCCACGGATTGCGTCCTTCATTGGGCCAAACATATGGAAATCCGACGGTGCGAGATCGGGGCTGTAGGGTGCATGAGGAAGAACAGTCCACTGAAGTTTTGTGAGCTCCTCTCGGGTGCGAAGACTTGTGCGAGGTCTTGCGTTGTCATGAAGAAGGAGAAGTTCGTTCAGATTTTTGTGCCTACGAACACGCTGAAGTCGTTTCTTCAATTTCTGAAGAGTAGCACAATACACTTCAGAGTTGATCGTTTGACCGTGGGGAAGGACATCGAACAGAATAACCCCTTCAGCGTCCCAGAAGACTGTAACCATGACTTTACCGGCTGAGGGTATGGCTTTAAACTTTTTCTTGGTAGGGGAGTGGGTGTGGCGCCACTCCATTGATTGCCGTTTTGTTTCAGGTTCGAAGTGATGAACCCATGTTTCATCGCCTGTAACAATCTTTGACAAGAAATTGTCACCCTCAGCCACATGACGAGCAAGCAATTCCGCACAGATGGTTCTCCTTTGCTCTTTATGGTGTTCGGTTAGACAACGAGGGACCCAGCGGGAACATACCTTTGAATATCCCAACTGGTGAACAATTGTGACAGCACTACCAACAGAGATGTCAATGATGGTGATCCGTCGATCATCTCGAACGAGTGTGTTTGCACGCTCCGCCATTGCAGGAGTCACAGCTGTGCACGGCCGGCCCGCACGCGGGAGATCAGACAGTCTTGCTTGACCTTGCGGCGATGATGACACACGCTTTGCCCAACGACTCACCGTGCTTTTGTCCACTGCCAGATCACCGTAGACATTCTGCAAACGCCTATGAATATCTGAGATGCCCTGGTTTTCCGCCAAAAGAAACTCGATCACTGCCCGTTGTTTGCAACGCACATCCGTTACAGACGCCATTTTAACAGCTCCGTACAGCGCTGCCACCTGTCGGAAGTCAATGAAACTATACGAGACGAAGCGGGAGTGTTTGAAAATATTCCACAAGAAATTTCCGGTTTTTTCAACCAAAATTGGCCGAGAAAAAAAATGTGTTGCATTACTTATTGAACTGCCCTCGTATAATATTCATAACTATTGATTAGTAAACGACCAAACGCATAAAGTGATTGTTGTGTATATAGTTCCGCGTAGTCAGCGCGTACACAACTTTCCCACTAGAGCGCGCCCCGCTAAGCAGAACAGCGCAGGCGCAGCACTCGTCCGTCTCCACACTACGAGATGGCGCTGCCTTAGAGACGGACCAAATTCTGCTTCCGCCGATCCGCGTATTAATATGTAACACAGCCATTGAGATTGCTCCTAACGTAGAACCTTTTCTCCTTGTGGATCACACCCGCGCAGTGATACATAAACGCGCCAGGTATTATAACGAGTGTACAGACCTCCGATTAGTCAGTCTGCATTAGTGTGTAGTCAAGTTTCAGTCTGCGCCTAATAAGATTACCATATTCCTGTACATAGCCATGAAGATAAATGTATAGACACTTTGTCAAGTATCAGAGATATGTGAGAATAAGATTAACGTACCAAGACCAAAGGAACTTCAGATTGTCAGTTGTGAACAGCATCCAGAACCAAGTTACGTAATGTCTACGCTTTTTATTATTTTAATAAATGTGTGTGAAAATTAATCAAGTTCTGTTTAAAGTTGGTCACCGTCAATCTGCTACTGTAAGCGTGCAAGTGGCATTTCTATCGTCTGACCTAACGGCAGAAGATAAACACGCCACGATAAGACCACGAGACATATTGCTGACACTCGCCTACTTCGTTAGAGCGACAAGTCAAATAATCTGATGGTGTGCGTACTGAAGGTCTTACAGTACGCACACCAGAGTGATACTGAAAATGTATGCTTGTCCGTGTCTTCAAAATTGTTCGTATTTAATCGAAAAAGAACGAGAAATTGCTTCTCGTGAAGACGCTATTAAAATACACTCGATACTGCATGATCGATTATCAGCGCCGATATTTGAGGAAATGCTGCGTGATGCATCGTTTGCGTCCAAATTATCAGCTGTAAGAGAGGTTTCTGAAAATGTTAACGAGGTTTGCTTTTCCACGGAAAACCTCAAAAGACCTAGCGAATGCGGAAACAGCATTTATTCAATGCAGCTGGTGCCGTTTAACTTTGTTTTCCATGTTTTTACGAAAAATACCATTCTGACATTGTTCGCCTAATGTTGAAAGCGACGATTAATTGTACATCTTTCCAAATCCGTCTGTGCCGGTCAAAACTTGCAGGTAACAAGTCGTTTCGGGCTCCTTTCAGGTATAAGGGATTTCTCAAATCACGGACAAGCATACATTTTCAGTATCACTTTATACGTTTGGTCGTTTACTAGTCAATAGTTATGAATATTACATTATTTGTGATAAAAAAATTTGTAGACTGCCAAATAACATTGTAAATTTAATAAAAGTTCATCCGATTACACGTATTTTACCCATTATATCAATTGTAATATAAATAGTAAAGGAAATGACTGTGTTAGAAATTTAAAAAAAGTCAATGGGACTCGATCCAGCGACCGAGCGATTACGGCGCTTGATCGCTACCCACTCCGTTTTATCTGCTCGGGGCGGACGTCGAAAGACACCAGTTTCAGGTCGTTGTTGATCGATTAACTCAGTTTTTTTTTATTACAGATGGCAGCTAACCCTCTGACCAAACACACTGAGCTACCGTGCCGGCTACCACTCGGCTGCCGCCGCTTCCTGGTAAAAACGGCCACGCACTGCTGTATATATTTGACGACCGAAATTATCTTGCGATTTTCTCAGTAACGCTTGAGAAGTACGCGCTACTGCTAACACATTTTGTTGTCCTAATGGAGTACTGCGAGTGTGGGAAGTTTGCAGTCAATCCGCGTTCCAAACGTCGTGGCCCCCCCTTGTCAGTGGCGGCAGCTGGCCTATTCAGATCAAACACGCTTCATGCTCCATTGGGCAGTGTCTTGGTGTCTACGGCGTGCAACGTGTGAAAGCAGACACGCCGCAACAGTTTTCGTGGAATTTCCTACATGATCTAGTCATTCTCGAAGGCAGAACCGATCAACACAAGCATCCATCTATGCATGAGAAGCATGTCCACCCCCACGTGCAGTTTGTTTTGCCTCGTCTCGATGGCATCTACCAGCAGGACAATGCAGTGTGTGACACAGTGCGTTGTTCGAAGAGCACCAGGTTGAGTTTACCGAACTCCCCTGGCCATCAAACCGCCCAGACTTAAAACCCAATCGAGAATCGGTTCGCGCCATGGATCCTCAACGAAGAAATCCAACGCAGCTGGCCACAGCACTCGAACTGGTGTGGCTCCTCATCCCTGTCGGCACTATCGAGAACCCCCCCGGCTGTCTTTCCGCACGTCCCGCGGCAATGTGTGAGCTGCGAAAGACGATTATTCAGGTTTTTCACAGGTGGTCACATAAATGTGACTGGAAAGTGCAGGCTGCTTGCCAAGTTTCATCCGATAAATTCTTGGGTAATATTCGTCGGTGTAGGACTCTCACCAAGTTCGATGGACAGAAGAGATAGATAAGATTCAAAGTTGAGCCACAAGATTCGCCATAGTCTTCTTTAGTCGCCGCGAGAGTGCCACACGGATGTCCAACAACCTCTACAAACTGCCAACTGTGCCCATGTTCCGTGGCGAATGAAGGAGCTGTTACGTCCTCCAACACACGCCGATGAGCCAAAGCATCATAGCCATCTTACTAACTGCGTACTAGTACACCTTTAGAAAGCAATGCCGCAGCGCGTCTGCGTGAATAGTATCCGATAATTCCTTGGTACGATTCTGGAAGTATATGCCGATATACACTACGTGATCCAAAGTATTCGGACACCCATAAAAACGTACATTGTTCATATTAGGTGCTGCCTCCTACTTCCAGGTATTCCACATCAGCGACCTCAGTAGTCATTGGACATCGTGAGAGAGCAGAAAGGGGCGCTCCGCGGAACTCACGGACTTCGAACGTGGTCCGTGGATTGCGTGTCGTTTCTGTCATACGTCTTTACGCGAGATTTCCATACTGCTAAACATCCCTAGGTCCACTGTTTCCGATGTGATAGTCAAGAAACGTGAAGGGACACGTACGGCACAAAAGCGTAGAGGCCGATGTCGCCTGTTGACTGACGGTTGAAGAGGGTCGTAATGTGTAATAGACATCTATCCGGACCATCACACAGGAATTCCAAACTGCATTATGATCCACTCCAAGTACTATGATAGTTAGGCATTTCATGGTCGAGCGGCTTCTCATAAGCGACACGTCACGCAGATAAATGCCAAAGGAAGCCTCGCTTGGTGTAAGGAGCGTAAACATTGGACGACTGAACAGTGAGAAAACGTTGTGTGGAGTGACGAATCACGGTACACAATGCCCGGTGAACGTCATCTGCCAGCGTGTGTTGTGTCAACAGTAAAATTCGGAGGCGGAGGTGTTATGATGTGGTTGTGTTCTTCGTGGAGGGGGCTTGCACCCTTTGTTGTTTCGCGTGGCACTATCACAGCACAGGCCTACAATCATCTTTTAAACACCTTCTTGCTTCCCACTTTTGAAGAGCAATTCGGGGATGGCGATTGCTTCTTTCCTGTGACGGACTGGTTACATGACAACAACATCCCTGTAATGGACTGGCCTGCACAGAGTCCTGACCTGAATCCTATAGAACATGTTTGGGATGTTTTGGAACGCCGACTTCGCGCCAGGCCTCACCGACCGACATCGATATCTCTCCTCAGTGCAGCACTGAGTGAAGAATGAGATGCCATTCCGCAAGAAACCTTCCAGCACCTGCGAGAGTGGAAGCTGTCATCAAGGCTAAGAGCGGGCCAACACCACACTGAATTCCAGCATTACCGATGGAGTGGAAGCTGTCATCAAGTCTAAGAGCGGGGCAACACCACACTGAATTCCAGCATTACCGATGGAGAGCACCACGAACTTTTAGCTCGTTTTCAGCCAGGTGTCCGGATAATTTTCATCACGTAGTGTATACCTACGCAGATGTGACGCATTTCCCGTAAATTACGATTTGGTGGTTTGTGGGAGCAAAGATGGTTCCTGGCAGCGTCCCAGATGTGTTCCATTAGGTTCATTTTCGCCGAATCTGGTGACCAAGACATCGACCACCAGTGTAGCACGGTTCTGAGCTTGTATCACGGACAGTTATCCTGCTGGAAGAAGCCGTCGCTAACAGGGGCAGACATCCAGCGTGAAGGTATGCAGATGGTCGTCATTAGCGTTCACATTGTCCATATCTGTCACGGTGCTTTCACACCCGTCCTATGGCAGCCCAGGCAACATAGTAATTCTGCCCCTAAGCAAAAGGAATCCACGAGTGTGGAACGGCACTATTGCTGACAAATCGCTGGAAACAGTATCTACCGTCAAATATCTAGGAGTAACTATCCAGACAGATCTTAAGTGGAATGACCACATAAAACAAATAGTAAGAAAAGCAGACGGCAGACTGAGATTCAGAGGAAGAATCTTCAGGAAACGTAACTTATCCACGAAGGGATTATAAGGCTCTTTTCGACCGATTCTTAAATACTGTTCATCCGTATGAGATCCCTACCACGTGGCACTGATGGAAGAGACAGAGAAGATCTAACGAAGAGCGGGCGTGTTTCGACACAGGATCGTTTAGTCCACGCGAAAGCGTTATGGATGGTAAACAAACCCTGGTGGCAGGCGGTACAAGGGACGTGTTGTGTACCAAGTAAAGTTGTACTACTGAAATTTCGAGAGAGCACTTTCCGGAGAGAGTCAGGCAACATAACTACCTCACACACCCATCTTGGGAAATGATCATGACGAGAAAATTCGTGAAATTAGAGCCAAAACAGAGGCTAACCGACAATCATTCTTCCCATGTCGCGAGTGGAACAGGGAAGTTGTGATCAACTAGTGATAGCAGATATGCCCTCCGGCACACACCGTTAGGTGGCTTCCGGAGTATGATGTATGTGTAGTTCTAGATGCACACGTACATGGAAATTACGACCGGTGGAATGTGTGCGCTGTTCGCAACAAGGATGACACGCACGTTGAGCGAAACATTAGTTTCCCGTATGAGGTACTACTGTCGGCATATGGAAACTAATTTCTGAACCGAAAGGTAAATAAACAGAACCACAGATACCGGTCAGACGTCAACCATCACAGGATGTGTAAGCTTTCTATTAAATTATTGTCAGTATGAGAGAAAACCTTATCCTCATGTATCTTCTTGAAATGTAGAATTTGAAATAAGGAAAACGAATCTAATTAAATGTCAAAAGAATCTAATTGTGTGCTCAGTGAAAACTATATAACTAAAACTCAGTACCGAAGCACTCTATAAACGATACGCAATATCAATAACAATATCGACAAAAATAAATTACTGCTCTTCTCAGAAGAAAATAACTGCTTGAAATTATCAACACTACCCACTGAAAATTAATGTATTTGTTTGCACAGACACCTGACAATCCTGACTACCCACTGTTTGCACAAGAATGCGAGGAGAGATCTCCCCTGAAATGAAAGTGACTTACCTCCTGTTCAGGATGTTCTTGTGTCTGGAGTACTGCCGTTCTCCAAAGTAAACACAAATCAGCAGGTGCAGCCGCTAAAGATAAATAGTCTACTCCAAGTCTCTGAATCAGAAATAATTTATTGTTTCGTGTGGTGTAAGGTGCAATGGACACACGATAAAAATTCAGAATTTGCTGTGAACCACGGAATTGGGTTTTACTTTAAGGAACATAATTTTTGAGAAATCAAACTCTGGTTATTAACAAAAAGACTGTTCAGAATAAGAAGACTCTAACAACTGCGAAATTCTGTCATCACAAAAATTACAAACATACCTTTAAAATTCCTCCAAACTTTTCTCTATCAATCTTAATACTTTCTTGTTCATTATAAAGTATTCTAGACAGATTCTCCCAGAGCCACAGAAACACACCTCAGTCTCTCAAGGATTCAGTTGTGCACTACTAAACCTCAAACAAGACTGCCACGGCGCTGCGCAATTGACTGACTATCAAGTCATCCACAGATAAAACTGAACACAGAGTCAAGGATCTTATTCACTACTCATGCGGTGCGCTCATTCATCTTTGTCTCAGTAGAGTAGAGGTCAATTACACTCCTGGAAATGGAAAAAAGAACACATTGACACCGGTGTGTCAGACCCACCATACTTGCTCCGGACACTGCGAGAGGGCTGTACAAGCAATGATCACACGCACGGCACAGCGGTCACACCAGGAACCGCGGTGTTGGCCGTCGAATGGCGCTAGCTGCGCAGCATTTGTGCACCGCCGCCGTCAGTGTCAGCCAGTTTGCCGTGGCATACGGAGCTCCATCGCAGTCTTTAACACTGCTAGCATGCCGCGACAGCGTGGACGTGAACCGTATGTGCAGTTGACGGACTTTGAGCGAGGGCATATAGTGGGCATACGGGAGGCCGGGTGGACGTACCGCCGAATTGCTCAACACGTGGGGCGTGAGGTCTCCACAGTACATCGATGTTGTCGCCAGTGGTCGGCGGAAGGTGCACGTGCCCGTCGACCTGGGACCGGACCGCAGCGACGCACGGATGCACGCCAAGACCGTAGGATCCCACGCAGTGCCGTAGGGGACCGCACCGCCACTTCCCAGCAAATTAGGGACACTGTTGCTCCTGGGGTATCGGCGAGGACCATTCGCAACCGTCTCCATGAAGCTGGGCTACGGTCCCGCACACCGTTAGGCCGTCTTCCGCTCACGCCCCAACATCGTGCAGCCCGCCTCCAGTGGTGTCGCGACAGGCGTGAATGGAGGGACGAATGGAGACGTGTCGTCTTCAGCGATGAGAGTCGCTTCTGCCTTGGTGCCAATGATGGTCGTATGCGTGTTTGGCGCCGTGCAGGTGAGCGCCACAATCAGGACTGCATACGACCGAGGCACACAGGGCCAACACCCGGCATCATGGTGTGGGGAGCGATCTCCTACACTGGCCGTACACCACTGGTGATCGTCGAGGGGACACTGAATAGTGCACGGTACATCCAAACCGTCATCGAACCCATCGTTCTACCATTCCTAGACCGGCAAGGGAACTTGCTGTTCCAACAGGACAATGCACGTCCGCATGTATCCCGTGCCACCCAACGTGCTCTAGAAGGTGTACGTCAACTACCCTGGCCAGCAAGATCTCCGGATCTGTCCCCCATTGAGCATGTTTGGGACTGGATGAAGCGTCGTCTCACGCGGTCTGCACGTCCAGCACGAACGCTGGTCCAACTGAGGCGCCAGGGGGAAATGGCATGGCAAGCCGTTCCACAGGACTACATCCAGCATCTCTACGATCGTCTCCATGGGAGAATAGCAGCCTGCATTGCTGCGAAAGGTGGATATACACTGTACTAGTGCCGACATTGTGCATGCTCTGTTGCCTGTGTCTATGTGCCTGTGGTTCTGTCAGTGTGATCATGTGATGTATCTGACCCCGGGAATGTGTCAATAAAGTTTCCCCTTCCTGGGACAATGAATTCACGGTGTTCTTATTTCAATTTCCAGGAGTGTATTTACAATATCTGAAAACATGTGAGAGTAATAGAGATGGATCCATTGAAGATATCTGACGCACGGAAAGTGCTGGTCGGGTGTGGAGTAGGGAGGCTCTCGTATTGTTGGGCTGTCCTCCACTCAGGCTGGCCGCGGGGTTTCAGGCGCCTTGCCACGGTTCACGCGGCTCGCCCGTCGGAGGTTCGAGTCCTCTCTCGGGCACGGGAGTGTGTGTGTGTTGTCCTTAGCGAAAGTTAGTTGAAGTTGGATAAAGTAGTGTGTAAGCCTAGGGACGGACGACCTTAGCAGTTTGGTCACATAGGAACTTACCACAAACTTCCAGTTTCCATTCAGGGTGCACTAACAGCAAGCAGTTATCTGACATTGGCGAATGATGATATGCTGCTGTCATTACTGTCTGGAGACGGCACATTTGAAACTTTCTTTCTGTACAATGGTACCCCACCCCATTATGGGTTAGTTGTCGGGGCATACCTGGATCTCCAGTTTCCCTGTAGATGGATAGGTTTTATTCGACGAGCGGGGGGAGAAGACCTGGGACTCCCACTCGACCAGCCTCTATTTTAACTGATAATGAGGCGAGCTTGGTTTGTGTGTTACGGTTTCCTATGACATCGGGACTTCTTTTATCAATACTTGGTGTGAGATTTTAAGGTCTTGTAGATTGGCTTGTTCACCCATTATTTTTAAGCAGTCATCTAGCCACTGTTCTCTGTCCTCTTTTTCACTGTGTCTGTACTGGTATTTTATCCTTGGTTTCATCTAGTTATTTTGCAGTGTTTTGTCTGAATTCTATGGACAGTCTAGTAATGAATCATCTGATGTGTTACGCAAGGGCGTGCTGAAAAGTAGTGCCTCTGAACTTTTTATGTGAAAGCTTATATATTCTTCAAGTCTGGATATTTAGCTCTCGACATAGTCACTCTGGACGAACACATTGCTCTCAACCATAGATGGGTAGCTCAGATGGTAAGAGGGTTAACCAGACCTCTGTAATAAAAAAAAACTGAGTTCATGGATCAATCACGAACTTAAACGGTTGTCTTACGACGTCCGCCCCGAGCATATGCAACGAACGTAAACGAACAAAATGAGATTAAAAAACTGGTAGAGCACTTGCCTGTGAAAGGCAAAGGTCCCAAGTTCGAGTCTCGGTGCGGCACACAGTTTTAATCTGCCAGGAAGTTTCATATCAGGGCACACTCCGCTGCAGAGTGAAAATCTCATTCTATTTGCGTTTTGTTTTACATTGTCATAATGAAGGGAAGGGTGCTCCACTGCGTGGAACAACTCTTCGAATTCGAAACAATATTGCACCACGCTGTTTCTCAGGCACCGACATACACTCCTGGAAATGGAAAAAAGAACACATTGACACCTGTGTGTCAGGCCCACCATACTTGCTCCGGACACTGCGAGAGGGCTGTACAAGCAATGATCACACGCACGGCACAGCGGACACACCAGGAACCGCGGTGTTGGCCGTCGAATGGCGCTAGCTGCGCAGCATTTGTGCACCGCCGCCGTCAGTGTCAGCCAGTTTGCCGTGGCATACGGAGCTCCATCGCAGTCTTTAACACTGGTAGCATGCCGCGACAGCGTGGACGTGAACCGTATGTGCAGTTGACGGACTTTGAGCGAGGGCGTATAGTGGGCATGCGGGAGGCCGGGTGGACGTACCGCCGAATTGCTCAACACGTGGGGCGTGAGGTCTCCACAGTACATCGATGTTGTCGGCGGAAGGTGCACGTGCCCGTCGACCTGGGACCGGACCGCAGCGACGCACGGATGCACGCCAAGACCGTGGGATCCTACGCAGTGCCGTAGGGGACCGCACCGCCACTTCCCAGCAAATTAGGGACACTGTTGCTCCTGGGGTATCGGCGAGGACCATTCGCAACCGTCTCCATGAAGCTGGGCTACGGTCCCGCACACCGTTAGGCCGTCTTCCGCTCACGCCCCAACATCGTGCAGCCCGCCTCCAGTGGTGTCGCGACAGGCGTGAATGGAGGGACGAATGGAGACGTGTCGTCTTCAGCGATGAGAGTCGCTTCTGCCTTGGTGCCAATGATGGTCGTATGCGTGTTTGGCGCCGTGCAGGTGAGCGCCACAATCAGGACTGCATACGACCGAGGCACACAGGGCCAACACCCGGCATCATGGTGTGGGGAGCGATCTCCTACACTGGCCGTACACCACTGGTGATCGTCGAGGGGACACTGAATAGTGCACGGTACATCCAAACCGTCATCGAACCCATCGTTCTACCATTCCTAGACCGGCAAGGGAACTTGCTGTTCCAACAGGACAATGCACGTCCGCATGTATCCCGTGCCACCCAACGTGCTCTAGAAGGTGTACGTCAACTACCCTGGCCAGCAAGATCTCCGGATCTGTCCCCCATTGAGCATGTTTGGGACTGGATGAAGCGTCGTCTCACGCGGTCTGCACGTCCAGCACGAACGCTGGTCCAACTGAGGCGCCAGGTGGAAATGGCATGGCAAGCCGTTCCACAGGACTACGTCCAGCATCTCTACGATCGTCTCCATGGGAGAATAGCAGCCTGCATTGCTGCGAAAGGTGGATATACACTGTACTAGTGCCGACATTGTGCATGCTCTGTTGCCTGTGTCTATGTGCCTGTGGTTGTCAGTGTGATCATGTGATGTATCTGACCCCAGGAATGTGTCAATAAAGTTTCCCCTTCCTGGGACAATGAATTCACGGTGTTCTTATTTCAATTTCCAGGAGTGTAGTTACGTTCACCCCGCCATGTTACGTGCTTCGGAGCCCTTTGGTGGCAGGGGACTGCAAATATATAATGCCAAATAAATGCGTAGAATGGTTTTTGTATATAAAAAGCTTTAAGAGTTTTGACATAAAAATTCGGAGACATAACTTTTCGCCGCACCCTGGTGTCTTAAATGCTCGTTCGTTGTTACATGAGGGTTATAAACTTCTTTTTATTTTAATAATTTTCCACCACGCTCGTCTTTATTTTATGCAAGGACGCTGATGACCTCGTTCTTTAGCGCCCTAAAACCATAACCATCGTCATCGGGAGATGTAAAGGTCGTACTGATTGGCTGTGTCCCTTTAAAAATAAACAAAATCACTTTTCTATATAGCAAGAACAAAGAGTTGCTGATTAATAGGATCAACGGTTCATTAGTTGTTGGCCATGTCAGAATGTCCTTGTAAAACCCATCGTTCTTGTGAGGGATGTACCGAATCACCTTGCTGATGTGTTGCACATTCTTTGAATAATAGCTATTTTCTGAGTGCAAGCTTTCCAAGTTGGCAACTATAGCTTGCCAATATCCATTCGGAGAGTTTTAATAGTCTGAAGCCGTTCCTTAGAAGTTCACTGATGTTCGCGTATGGCACCATGGTTTTTGGTGATTTTCAGCTGTACACAGTGTGAAAGTTGGCTGACTGCAAAAGATTGTTTTTGTTCTTTAGGTACACTTTCTCCGATGACTACAGAAAGTGCATTTTTCTTATAATATTTTGTTCACCATCGTTTATAATCTTTAATGTCTTCGGCTTTATCAGTGGTACAATGAATTTACCACACTTACTTGATTCTGCAGTCTTCCTGGCATATTTTTCAGGTGGGAAGACTCGCTCGATTTCTCGCAAACATTCTTTATAACACCGAAATCTCGATCACAGGGATGGAAAGTGTGTCCCGTAATTGGAAAAACTGACTCACAGATTCGAGTAGTAACAGTTTGAGGAGAGAAAAAACGAATGACGGCGTGATTACGGTTTTGCCCCGAACTACCATCTACTTGAAGGAAAAGATGTCTTATTCTGTTTGGAACATAACCATTTATATACAGTTGAATGAACGTACATACACTACTTCATGCGGAGTGATCTGATGGCTCGTTCTCCTGCAGATATGACATACTTCTTCCGTTGTGATGTGTTGAATGTCAGTCACGTGTATTTCTTCTTCAGAAGCACCTTCTCTCCTCTATGTTGAATGTGATGTTTGGTAATGTTCAGTTCTTTCAGGTGCATTTGCACTTGTCTATAGCAGTTGGCTTTTGTCTCTCTGTTCCAAAAATAGTTAAAAAGTCGTTTCAAAATTGGTTCAAATGGCTCTGAGCACTATGGGACTTAACATCTTAGGTTATCAGTCCCCTAGAACTTGGAACTACTTAAACCTAACTAACCTAAGGACACCACACACATCCATGCCCGAGGCAGGATTCGAACCTGCGACCGTAGCAGTCCCGCGATTCCAGACTGAAGCGCCTAGAACCGCACAGCCACCGCGGCCGGCAAAAGTCGTTTCAGGATTCTAGTATTCGGTAAGCGAGAAATGTGGCCAATACACGTAAACGTTCTTTTTCGCATGGTATCAACAAGAGATTCACTTTCTTGGTAAACTACCGAAGTGACCAAGAGTATACATCGACCATTAACCTGGTGCTCTTTACTGATAATTGTTCGGAGTACGGTACTCTTCTATCGGCTTTCTGCAATTTATAAGTTGTTACTTGAGTGTTTAATTTAAATAATGTATCACTTGCACATGTTTCCTCCGGTTTAATGGTGGAGGATACTGCTGAAGTTTCACACTTGTTCTAAGAGATCTTCTCCGTATGTTGGCCGAGCAGTTGTCTGTGATCGCTTTAGTTTCAGTGTTCCAGTATTTCTTGATGCTCTGTTATTGGCATTTCAAGTAATAATCTCACCAAGATATTTAAACTTCTTCACCATCTTAATGTTCTGAGCATTATCGAGTGTAATATGGGTTGTGTCAACTGGGAAGGTGGGCATCATTTCAGTTTTCTCAAAAGAAATTTGCAACCGAACCTTTGGCTCTAATCGTTAGTTCTTCTATCTGGAACTTTGCCCTTTGGACTAATAGTTCGAGTTCTTCTGTCTGGAACTTTGCTTTATCCATACTGTTTGCTAACAATAACACATGTTCTGCAAATGTACGACAGTTAAGTCTAATCTTTCATCCAGACTTACAGATGGTGGACGTACCTTGTCCCATTCGCGCATGAAGTTCTCCAGCACACAATTAAACAGTACTGGAGACAATCTATCGCCTTGTCGAAGTCCAGTACGAATCTTAAAAGGTTCAGAGAGTTTATTTTTTCTAAGGATGACCGCAATGAGATTAATAAATTTCTGATGTAAATCAAATTCTGTATGGATACACGGCAGAGATTAACGATGGATACTATAATTGGTTTTTTTAAAAAATCGACTAGCTTCTTGTTCCTGACACTTCGGTGTTTCACTTTACATTTAAGACTAATAATTTGATCTGGGCAGTTTCGTCCTAGGCGAAAACCTGCTCCATATTAATCTAATTCAAGTCTGTTTATGAATTCTGGGATACAGAACCTCAGAAAATTTTGTAAGTAGTATCCAGCAAAGATATGCCTCTATATCCAATTTGGATATTTGGATCCAATGTGTTCTCCTTTCTTGTGTAGTGGATGGATTATTGAAACATTCCATTCCTGGCAATTTCTCAGTATTCCAAATTTCAGTAATATGTCTACGTAAATTCAGAATAATCTGGGCATTTGCATGCTTCCAAAGTTCTACCGCTAATTGATCATCACCCTCCGCCTTATAATTCCGAAGTGAATTAATCGCTGCTTGTACTTCGTCTGATTGTAGGGTTCTAACATTTTCTAGATGCGTTCTATTTCTCGGATAAAGGTCAAATTCCAAATACTGTTCAGGTTCCGCACTATTTAGTAATTGTTTGACGTATTCAGCCAAAATCATTGAACTGTCATACCTGTTAGGTGCTGTCTTTCTGTTCACATCCTTCATCATAAGAATAGATGGAGTAGATTTCGATTGGTACTGTTTAAATGCTTGAATAGTAATCCCTCATCTTGTGGCGACCCAAAGCCTACTCGATAGATTTCGGTGAGTCCTGATGAAACTTCGTTTTGACCCTTCTAATTTCGTTAGCCGTTGATCGTCTAGCATTTATTAGATTCTCCCTGGAACTTTCCGCTCTCTTTCGTGATCACTTAACCGAGAACCCCTTTAAAAACAAACGATTCAGTTAGGTACGCGGTGAAGATCAGAAATCTTGCTCACCTCAGGAAACGGGTTGTTGTTGCTTGAGTTCGCGTTCCAGTACCTGTGCTGCTTAAAACCCATGAAGAGTGGATGAAGCGTGAAGCAGGAAAAAACGACCTTACATTGTGCTGGCCAAAACGTTGAGCACAATATTTAGTCTTTATGTGCTATCATCTGCATTTGTCTTGTTCTGTATAAAATGTCGCATAACATGAAAATGAATAAAATTACGCTCAAATGAAAGGCCCCAAAATTTTTCTCGTGTTATTCTCTGTCTATCTGAGCTGTCATGTTGAAAGTGCTAATTTTAAAAAAATATATTATTTCTTTCTTTTATGCGTACAGTTATGGATGTATCTTTTGTTGGTTCAAGAATGAAAAGGATATGAATGATGTATTTCGTTGTGGCTCAATCGTAAGACGTAATTTCAGTGAAGGTACATGACATTTATTACAATGTCTGTAGAACGGGTATTACTCGTAATCCTGGATATAATTGTAATCACATTAAAAGATGGTGTCAAAATTAGTGTGGCTAATACTGATTGCTAGATCGTAAGCATGGTCCAGTTGGTGAATATTGGTACAACTCAGCATTACTTTTGCTAGAAAGTGCATTCTTAATTACCAGCTACTGCCATAGTTCCCCAACAAGTGAAAAATTCATAATGTGGTAGACTGAGTTAAAGGTAACACTCATAGGCAATACTGCGACGTTCTTTAATCATGAGACGACTTTGTGTAAATGTTATGGATGAGTAACAGTCTGTTTGTACTTCAGTCCATAACTTTGATCTTTCAAAATTAGTACACAAAGTAATTCGATTAATAACTGATAAACGAATAGATAGAAGTGAATTTATTACGATAACGAACTTAACTACTGCTTAAATGACAGTATATTTGATTAACCAGTGACTGAATGACATTACTTCATTGACATTAAACCATATGGTCTCTCTAGGCTATTTTAAAAAGGAATAGGAAAAAAACTAAAAAAATTAATTAGAAAAAGATGATAAAAAGTGGCAGAGATGAAGAAATTGTTAGATGATGTTCAGACTCGTGGAATTAAACGATTTTTATGTGGATCCGATTCCGTAATTAATAAAATTCCCATAAGCGATTCACAACCTTTGAGATATTCCTCTGACTTAATACTTAATACTAACTTCGGTGATTGTGGGAAAATAAATATACTCGCGTTTGAGGACGATATATATTTCTCTTGTCCTGAGAATATCTGATTTGCTATATAGCTGACGTTCTTTCCCACAAACACTTCAGTGCTTTTTTTTTATATTTCTGTTTTTCATAACTGACTTACAGAAAAGCTACCAAGTCAATAACAACGAAGCATACCAGAATGACAGATAAAAATACAGCTATTCTTAGAACAGCTGATATTACGTTCTGTTAGACGGATTGACTGCCGCATGTAAGTTCTGGTATTTCATCTTTTAAATTAACAACAATTTGCTAATACATAAAGTGATCGGCAGCAGGCCAGGCTCGAAACCGACGTCGCATCTCACTGGGACCGTCATTAAAGTTTTGCATCGTGTGTGGATTGAACAATCGAGAAGTGATACAATTTTTTTTAAATAACATCGAATTGGTAGGTGGTAAATGATCGATGTGTTCAATGGAGAGCATGATACTGAAACAGGTGACGAATGGATATATAATGTATGAGAAAAAATATTAGGAAGAAGAGAATGTCAAAGTTGACTGACAAGGATAGAAAATCAATAAAGTCTACATCTTTTAACGTCAGTAGCCTATTGTGTACGTATAATAATATATATGTATACAAAGAAAGACTTTGTATGACGCACTTCACCAAACGAAATCAACATTTCAATTTCATGGGTTTTGTTGTTGTGTGATGTGATGCGAAGTGGAATTATGCTTTCATGTGAATACAGCAAAGTGAGTGAGTGTAAGTCGTTATAACATTCGGACCTGAGCCTTTCACATGCAGTACCCTCTGGGTTCTGAATCATGATGTTGTTCCTAAGTCCATGGAAATCAGAAGACTTATTTGCGAGTTATGTAGTACAAGTGCTTTCATAGTGTGGTGAAATTGGAACGTCAATTGCTTCATTATTGTCGACCAATAAGTTTATATAATCAGTCAACACTTTTTGCACCGCACAGCTAATGAGACATCATGTTGATCCACAACTTTGTCATTATTATTGAAATTAATGGTCCATGAATGTCAAAAATTTGAAAGTTCTCGAACAACATTTCTCTGAAATCTAATTAATGTCTTCACTTTTGTCTTTAATTACTCAATCTCCACTAACTGGTAGATTTAATTGTATATAATGTATCATCATCCCTTGTTTTACTGATATTATTGTAGTCTCTAGCAATCATTTCATAAGATTTTGCAGCTGACGTGAATCACATTATGCAGTACTGAAATGTCTTGTGATTTAACATTCCAGGTGAGGAATTGAAGAAACAAACTGATGAACGTACCCTGACTGGTGAGACTGCCGTGGCGTGATGTTGGCGGCGTCCTGTAGTCGTCAGCTGTTGCGAGAGGAACCCATGGCTCGATCGACACCTGTCCAGCTAACATCGGCATGAATGCCCTCTGTCGACAAAACTCGAAACAGGAAAACGTTTTACGAGTCCTGCTTAGTTTTTCATCTGAACGACTCTCTACATTCATTGCCAGACGAAAACAATATGCGAGAGATGTAAGTGTAAATAATTTTTAAAATTGTAAGACACCTATCAATATAAATGAAATTTGAAAGGTTCGCAATACGTTTGTTGTTTTTGGTTTTAAGTGTCCACACACGTATTTGATAATTGTAATTAAATCGTAAAACTAATCGTACTCCATTGATCTCTGAATGGAGTAAAAGTAATCTCTGAACAGGTGGTACAAACTTTTTTAATGTTGATACATGCCACTTGCCAATAGATTTGTCAGTTTCGATGTTCTCTAATTAAAATGTGCAAGTATGCACTTGTTTCGCAATCACAGTTCTCTGTAAATGTTCGATAACATGGACATCTTTCTAGGGATCTAGTTGCACTGTAGACGATTTCTAACAGCTTGTATTGCTTCTTAAATATTATGTCCTCCCTTGTTTTCGTGAATCTTTGTAAGAATCCTTTATCTCTGCTATTTGGTTAGAGAAAACTGTTTTATATTTAAAAATTGATTTATGCAGATGAATGCAATGATTTTTAGTGTGTTGAATGGAGTTAGTAAGCTTGTAGTTAATAAGATGAGACATTGTCCCTTTAATGTTGTTATTGTTAAAGGCATTACCAAGGCCGGCCGGAGTGGCCGTGCGGTTCTAGGCGCTACAATCTGGAACCGCGAGACCACTACGGTCGCAGGTTCGAATCCTGCCTCGGGCATGGATGTGTGTGATGTCCTTAGGTTAGCTAGGTTTAAGTAGTTCTAAGTTCTAGGGGGACTGATGACCACAGATGTTAAGCCCCATAGTGCTCAGAGCCATTTGAACCATTTTTGCATTACCAAGGTACGGTACTTCAACAAGAGAACGTAAACATTGACGCAAAACTGAAGGTTTAGATGGTTCATAGGGAAGCTGATGGAATAACTTATTACGGAAAGCTATTTTTTAAGCTACGATAAAGAACATTGAAACTATTCAGACGATCGCCGAGGTCTCAAATTGCGTGCACGGAGCTGTCAGCTTTGGGAAAGAATGGTAAAGATTATTCCTCCTTATGCAAGAGCTAATAGTAAGTGGGGAGGATGCAGAATTAAGAGGAGGGCAGTGAGTGCGGCAGCGGTAGCGCCGGAAACACGCAGCACGGCGCCTCTGATTAGCTGGGCGGAATACGGCAGCCGGCCGGCTAATGACGGGCCTGGGTTTCTGAACTGCACTGCCGCGTTGCGCAACGGCTCTCCGATTGGAGAGCACGAGGCGATGCACAGGAAGGAGCAGGAAACACGCAATGAACACGGTGCGTCAGTAAACAGGTACGAATTGGGTTTCAAAGTAATACCTGACAAAAGCGTCTTAAGTCCGACGAAAGCTTTAAACGTGACGCTGAACTACACCTAACGTAGAATTTTAACAGCAGTATCAGTCTGAGTAATGATGATTATTTTTCAGGAAGAGTCGTTGTCCCCACTGCTGTTCGTCGTCGCCTCCAGCCACCGGTCAACTATCTTACAGAAAACAAACTTTATCAAATAGTGAGAAATGTTCAGAAAATATTCCATTTGACGTACATCATGACCTGAAGCTGCACCGAAAATATGAATTTTAAATTCAGTCTCTGGCGAATGTAGCCCGAATCGTCAACATTGACACCGTCATAGATTTCGGCTTCGACAAGTTGAGAGCTGGCATGAGCCCCCTCTCATATTTCTATCTTACGATTCTCCTCTCTAATGCCATGCGGTGAAAAGTTGCTATTCCTTCACACGCGGACTTCCCACGCAGCGTCTCTCGTCACCCAGATGGTCCGGTGGCAGGCGTGTTCTGCTGATCTGGAAAGGGTTTAGCCGACGGGTGTGAGGGAGTCGAATGGATGCTGTCCAGACGCCGACATTGTCATAAGAGTGGGGGCGACACGCCCACAGGGGCCTGGAGGAGCGACTGGGGTTAGAGATTCCGTAACTTCGCAGAAACTTAGTGAAAACACTTTCTGGCGGGCTACCAGCGAGGCGTGGGAATGACTTGTGTTCCCAGGCAGTCTTGCCGGGCAAATTCCCGCGTTTTCTGCAAAATCGTAACTGTGATTGGCTTGCTCAGGGGATAGCTCCCTGACGTAGCAAAATCGGCGCAGAAATTGGCGCCAAGAATCTCCATTGGTGGAATGGTAGTGCTCCGGCAATAGAGTCGAATTTTCCGTCGGTTTTCGAGTTGCTGATTGGAACGTTTAACCACGGCCACTCTCGTGGGGGCGGGAATGTTCTGTGTTCGGCTTGTACGGGTGCTCTTGAGAGAGTCGGCTCTCGCCTTTCGGTCGGAGTAGGTTACAAGACTGAGTGAGCTCTCGCTGCTCTGGACAGCCTTCCTTCCGTTGGCTGTCTAATATACTTTCATTTAATTGTAATTGTTTCACAAAGTTGCTGAAGTTTCGACTTCAACGTAACTTTCCGAGTACAGTTGGCAATTGAGCGTTCTGCGTACAAGCGGCCTATGTTGTCCGTCTTGAGCAGCTTTGGCGAAAGTTGACTGTATCGGAGTTACTCTGTGACTTCTCTTGTTAAAATGAATCACTGCACCGTCAGTGATTGTGTAGCGAGCTTTCTTCGTCTCCCTCAGAGGCGCATTTGTGTTGCTAGGAAGTCTTTAGTCTGGAATAACCAGACCAGGATAATTTGTTTCAGGCTATACTCGCGACATTAACACCACAACGACGGGACATGGAAGCAACCAGCCATCGCCTCTGGTATGCCAGATCATGTCCTTGCAGTTAAGAAGACAGCTTGGTAATGTACATCCGCAGCACCGGCAAATCAGGGAATTTTGCTACGTGATTATCAGAGCTCAACAGAGCGCGCCTGTTCGTCTTTCCTAACTTTGTTCTCTCTTGGGTGTTCATTCTCTGAGTTCTCGCTACTGTAGTAGCAATTAATGTTGGGTTGGCTCGTGGTTTCTCTTAAGATTTGAGTTGCAAGGAATTGGCTCCACATACCACTTGGTCATAATTGTCACAATCTAGTTCATGGACAACCTCACCTTCACAGCATTTATTTGAGTATCTAATTTGATGTATTGTAAATGTTTCATGTGTTTTGTTTATTATTTTGAGTTTAGCCATAATAAATCAAATTGTTATTTTGGACAGAACTTTCATTCTGTTAATCGGTAGAGCAACCCTTTCATTTCTCACTACGTTAATGAAACTTTCATTTATCTAATTAGTTTCTATCAAATTAAATTATTGCAGGTGCCAGACACTTTTCTACTCCACTTGCAGGGTCGATTACAGTCAGTTCGCGTTTCTTCTTAATCCATGTGCAACAGCAAAAGTCGGAGTTAGAAAAGGGGGAGGGGGGCTTAGAGCATCATTTCCATATGAAGATTCTAGAAGAATTTAGCGTTAAATACACTGATAGCCCCGGCACCTTGCAAAGTGCGCTAGAGTGGTACTAAAGAAGGGCAAAGTATCACTGGCGTGAAGGCATCTAAATCTCAAAAAGACAAGCTGTCAAGTGTGACCAGCCAGTAGCCTACAAATACGTAGGCGTTTGCAGTTGCACAACATCGAGCATGGGAATGTAGCAAATGTAGTCGGCGAAGACTACACCCAGAGATTCAGAAAGCGAACTATATGGCGGATATACCATCGAGGCATTTAATACCTGGGCCATACCCGATATCGGAGACAGACTGCAGGCGTCGTGAACTGGACGCAAGCGGAGCTGGATAACCCGGAGTTCACCGTGCACTTCACCCTCGCAGTGACGTCGACAGACTGCTGTACTTGCCGAGAAAAACATGCACTAGAGGATACTTGCAAGTGAGGCAAACAGTGGAAGAAGAGAAGCAAGCACTGTCGGACCACGTGACAGAGCGCCAACAATCCTCTCCGGTGTCAATCCCTCAAAGAAATTAGGGGCAACTCTCAAACCGTCACGAGAAAATAGACTTTGAAGGTTTACGAGGAATTTTAATTCACAAAACAGTAGTCAATTTTCACAGTGGACTACATGGCTCCCTCGGCAGTGTTGTAGCATGGTAATTTGGTTAAACTACGGATCGCTAGTTCGAATATGACTATGGTATTTTTTTCCGCTTTACGTTTTTGTTTGTTTCAGTTTGAATACCTACAGAATTTAAATATAAAATTTATAAAATATGTGCTAATTAACAGGTATTTAATCGTCATTAGGGTCCCGCACCTCAGCCAGTAAAAACGGAACCCTTATTGGATAACTCTGTTGCCCACCTGTCTGTCCCACTGTTAAAAAACGGGTACATGTATCAAGTTGAAATTTGTCGCGTACTAAGATGTACCATCCCTTGGTGGTGTAAAACAATTAAGCTTCTAAGTCAAACCAATCAAACCCTGCAGCAGTTTACGTCACGTATGTTTATATCTTGCTGGTGTCTATATCGATAACAGGCAAAAATCGTAGACATCGTCGAATCCCGGGATGTATGAACTATCTACACACGTAATTAACTTTGTGCAGAACTCTCGGTGCTGTAGTCCTGCTCGCACTTGTTCTTCCTTCTAATTACATAAAATATGCGTTATCGATATCTTATGAGAGCTTGCTAATAAATATGGTTGAAATTAAAAGCATTACAAATTTATTAAAAATGTTTGTATATTGATAGTTGCTATCCGTGTGATATTTACTCGTAATCAGAAAAAAGAGGACGCGCATTTTTCTTAAAATAGATATGTTTCCTAAATGATTCTCCATTCCTTTCAATTGAAAGCAAGATTGATTATCCAATTACCTTCCTGCAACGCTACCGAGTGAGCCACAAGGCCCACCGTAAAAAATTGCCTCGATCTCACTCCTCGTAAGACTTCAGACTTGACTTTCTCGATAATTGTTGATATTTGAGTTCTAAACTTCCCGTAGCACAAATATATAAAAAAAAATACGAAAATCTCGTTGCCAGGTGGTCTCCTCGTCAGTAGGGCATTGCGTGGACAGTTCTTGGAGAACATCGAAGGTAAAGTAGAAAGCAAAAAGCCCTGTCTTGGGCGAGCAACGCCACCCCAGAGGAGGAAACTGAAAGATTGATTTTTGCTGCACAGCAACAAGCCATCAGAACGCTCAAAGCTAGCATCGAGAAATCAGCAGAAGGCCCTAAGTCCAATCTCTGCAAAGAAGCTGAGGATACAATCGACTACCTCTTGAGCTGTTGCAACAAGATCGCTCCAACTAGGCTGTGGCACAAATGAGCCAAAATTACGATGTACAGGCGGCAAAGAACTGGTGGGATGTAAGCCAGAAAAAATTGTAGAAAACTAATATATCGCGTTGCTGTTTGGTTTGTGATGATGTTTGGTTTGTGGGGCGCTCAACTGCGCCCATACAAAGCCCCAATCTTTACACAGTCCAATCTCGCCACGTTCACGAATGATGATGAAATGATGAGGACAAAACAAAACAAACACCCAGTCCCCCAGCAAAGAAAATCCTCAACCCAGCCGGGAATCGTCCCCAGGACCCCGTGATCCAGAGGCAGCGACGCTAGCAGACCACGAGTTGCGGACTGACGTTACCGTGGGGCTTTGGGCTTCATACAGATGGAATGCTGGAACTTTGTCCACTAGACGTTACTAATATGGAGGAAAAGATATAGCGTATGATTAAAATAGCCATCACAAGTTATAGCAGAATCGACGAGAAAGAACTGGAATAACTTTCCAAATACGAGGACTTGAAAATCAAACTACAATGTCTCTGGCGTAAGCCAGTGAAAGTGGTCCCAGTGGAAGGATTGCCCCAAGTTCTTAACAGGCATTAGCGCTGCCAGCTGCAAAAGTCACTTTACAGGGACATACGCGAATTATTCACAACAGGTAGTTAGATTAACGATAAAATGGGAATTGCAGCATAGTGATACCATACCCTCTGGGTGATCACCACTCTTTGGTGTGATTGCGCTTGGCTACCATGGGGCCTCAACCTTTGCAGCACCTTTTCCCTTTCCTGCTGCATGTCTATCCCGCTATTCTTTTTCCCCTCCCTTGGGGAAAATGTCTGAGACATTTTTGGGAAAGTGTTCTGGAGTTTTGGCCTGCTATCAGAGCAGTCCTTTCACTGTTTTCTCTTTCTTTCTTTCTTTGTTCTCCATCTCCTATCATTCCTCCGCTTCGGCGTTTGAAGTTCCTCTTTGTTTCTTCCTCCTGCTTGCGCGCTCCTGAAGGTCGGCCCACGCGTCTGACGCGTAGCATGTGACTGGGTAACGCCTAATTCCCAGTCCCGGAGCAGCAGGGTTCACACATACTCTCTGGCACAGGCCAGACCAAGGGAGAGGTGATTGCCTGAGCTGTTACCCTCTCAAACTGCCAATTGGCTCGTCAGGAGCTAGAGAGGTATGACCTGAGGTTTGGAAAGAGGGAGGTGTGACCTGACGTTTGGAAAGAGCGCACCATCGGAGACGCTGGCAGTCACGGGGGATTTTCTCACAATGAGCCAATCACCATCTCAATCTACGTCTATTGAACGAGAACGGAATAAGGCCAAAGATCCCAAGGATCTCCCAGCTGCACCTCGGTTCCTCGAGGTATCACGTACTGAAGAAGGTCAGTCCTTCGCTATAGTTAATCCATTTCTTATTCAGAAAGATGGTACAATTGCTGGCCCTGTGAAATCCTGCTCTTATTTACATGATAGCACTTGCATTTGGAGCCCAACAGCTGCTTGCAGGTTCACTCCTCCATGGCCGTCGTCCTCATGTCGAGGCCCACTGAATGCTGAATTCTTCACGTGGTGTTACTTACATTAGGCTGCTTGATGGTCTGACCGAGGGAGAAATCCAAACATAAAGGTTGATGCAAACTTAATGCCTACATGCACTCTCTTTCTCCCATTTGGTAGAAAAGTGCTTCCATCAGAGATCAAAGCAGACAATGAAGTCATCATGGTCTGACCATACATTCCAAACCTGATGCGCTGCTACCAGTGTCAACGTTACAATCTCACTCGAATATCCTGTCGAAACACGGCCGTATGTGTTACTTGTGGTGCATCCCGATCTTCCGCCCCAGGGCCAGACAATGCTCATATTCAGATGTCGCAACACCTTTCTCTTGCGGGTAAGGACTTTGTGCTTCATACATACCATTGCATCTGAGCAAGTGGCACGTTTCCCAGACGCTGGCGTGAAGTCACTGTCATATCCATACCTGAGCCCCATCTCTCTCACTAGCTGTGTTTGCTATATAATAGTATGATTCATGCCCAGCTGGTATGGAGGCTAAAGTATCGCAATTTTCTAACCAATGCATGTGGACTTCGAGCGCGCCGTTCTGCAGTTGATCATCTCGTCAATTTTTGTCAACCCGTGTCGTGAACGGTTTTCTGCGGAAATACCAGACTGTGTCAGTGTTTTTTGATTTGGAGGAAGCCTGCGACACCTGCTGGAGGACTGGTATCCTCCGTACACTCTACAAATGGGGCTTCTGAAGCTGCCGGCCCAGTTTCCTCCTTGAATTTTAAAAAACTTGAAGTTTCAAGGTACATGGGGGTTCTGCCTTGTCGGACACCTTTATCTAGAAAAATAGGGTGCCTCAGTGCTCCATCCTGAGCGTCCTCCCCTTTTCTATAGCTTGCCCCTCCGGGGTATCTCCGGCTCCCCTTTCGTCGACGATTTTGCGATCTATTCCTGTTCTCAACGGACTTGTCTCCTTGAACGGAATCTTCAATGATGTCTCAATCATCTTTACTCGTGGAGCATCAACAATTTCTTTCGCTTTTCCACTGACAAAACCGTCTGTATGCATTTCTGGCGGTGCATTGAGTTTCTCCCACCGTCTTTACATCTTGGACCTGCTGCTCTCCCGTTCGCTAAAACTACGAAATACCTGGGGCTCATGCTTTATAGAAAACTGCTTTGGTACTCCCACGTATCTTACGTGGCCACCCACTGTACATGGTCCCTCGGTGTCCTACGTGTCCTAAGTAGTACTTCCTGGGGAGCGGATTGGACCACCCTCCTCCGTTTGTGTCGATCCCTTGTATGTTCGAGACTACACTACGGGTGTTTCTTTTATGCACCTGCACGTCCGTCCATCTTACGCTGTCGAAATACAATCAACCATTTTGGAATCCGTTTGGCCGCTGGCGCCTTTCACACTAGCCCGACTGGGAGTATCTGTGCAGAAGCTGCTGAACTACCTCTGTCATACCGGTGTGACGTCCTCCTCAGCAGACGAACATGCTGCCTCTGTGTGGGCTCTAATCTCCTTGATTTTATCCTCATCGTCTCTTCGCGAGATGTTCCTAGGAGGGAGCAATATACTGCTTGACTCCCCGGTGAAGGTATGTTCTCGAAACTTCAACAAAAGCCCATACCGAGCTACTGAGCGTCTCTCTTGCAGAGTCTTCCACTGGAGTTTATGTATCATCTCCGTAACGCTTTCACGATTACTAAATGATCCTTAACGAAGCGCGCTGCTCTCCGTTGGATCTTCTCTATCCCTTCTATCAACCCTATCTGGTACGGATCCCACACCGGTGAGCAGTATTCAAGCAGTGGGCGAACAAGTGTACTGTAACCTACTTCCTTTGTTTTCAGATTCCATTTCCTTAGGATTCTTCCAATGAATCTGTCTGGCATCTGCTTTACCGACGATCAACTTTATATGATCATTCCATCTTAAATCACTCCTAATGCATACTCCCAGATAATTAATGGAATTAACTGGTCCAGTTGCTGACCTGCTATATTGAAGCTAAATGATAAGCGATCTTTCTTTCTATGTATTCGCAGCACATTACACTTGTCTACATTGAGATTCAATTGCCATTCCCGGCACCATGCGTCAATTCGCTGCAAATCCTCCTGCATTTCAGTACAATTTTCCGTTGTTACAACCTCTCGATATACCACAGCATCTTCTGCAAAAAGCCTCAGTGAACTTCAGATGTCATTCACAAGGTCATTTATGTATATTGTGAATAGCAACGGTCCTACGGTACACCTGAAATCACTCTTACTTCGGAAGACTTCTCTCCATTGAGAATGACATGCTGTGTTCTGTTACCTAGGAACTCTTCAATCCAATCACACAATTGGTCTGATAGTCCACATGTTCTTACTTTGCTCATTAAACGACTGTGGGCAACTGTATCGAACGCCTTGCGGAAGTCAAGAAACACGGCGTCTATAGTTATGCACATCTGTTCGATGTCCCTTCTTGAAAACGGGGATGACCTGTGCCCTTTTCCAATCCTTTGGAACGCTACGCTCTTCTAGAGACCTAAGGTGCACCGCTGCAAGAAGGGGGGCAAGTTCCTTCGCGTACTCTGTGTAAAATCGAACTGGTATCCCATCAGGTCCAGCATAGAGATGGGTAGTTCGCGAACGAACGGGTACAAAGGAACGGTTCACCAAGATGAACGAAAGGACCGAGAAACGAATTCAAAGGAACGATCTGTTCATAGTTCACTTCGGTCGCGGCGGTCTACTTATAGTTCCCGGGAACGAGGAACGATCTGTTCATAGTTCACTTTCGGTCGCGGCGGTCACTTCGGCAGTTCTCGTTCCAGCCTCGGTCGCGTGCTCGTCTCAGTCTCGGCCTCCCTCGGCCGCACTCGCCTTTCTTCGCATGACCACCTGTCTCAGTTCCACTGCCGACTGCTCCTAGTTAGTTCAGTCTCCAGTTGTTCGTTTCGTTCACTGCGATCGCCCATTTCACATGTGTTCCAAACTGTTCTTGCACTTCGTTCTGGCTATTCAGCGTCCACGACCGGTAATCAAAAAGTATTTTAGAGTTACGTAAATTACATAAAAATTACGTTGTTTGTAATAGGTACGTCTTTTCAGGTAACAAAATGGCATATCACCTCACTTCATTATATCGATGAGCAGCAGAAGACATACCTATAACAAGGCTAGTTTTTTTAGTTATTCATATATTTTTTGGTTTCATCGACTTGATTTAGCAGCTAAAGTTCAATGATTTGCTTAATTTTTAGTGTAAGAAAATTCATATAAAAAGATTTTCGTGTATCTTTCATATACAAAACATTACATTTAGGAAGGCTCTAATTATTTTTAAATTTGGTTGTTTCCAATTTGCATTACCTGCTAGTTGGGTTTCTTTGAAAAAAAAAACAGTGGGTTGTGGGTCATTTTGGCTCAGTACGAAAAGCGGTGCCTCTCCATTTGAAAAGACATAAATTGCCATAAAATCGTATTTACTTATTATCTCAAACATTTGTTTAGAAGGAGCTTTCAAACCAAAAACTTTATTACTGCGAACTTAATTATTATTATTATTGCTGCATTAACTTTAATAATGCAACATAAAACCTAATTTTTACCAAGCGTGTGACGCAAGTATGAGAAAACCACATTTTATTTTATGCTTCCATAAAGTCTCTACTTCGCCTACGAACTCAGAGACAAGGTGAAGTATATTGTTTACAACGTAGCATAACTATGCAGTGGAAGTCGAAACGAAGAATTTTATACAAGACACTTGTGGTCTATTAAGTTCGTAAACAGCCACCAACAGGTTTACGAGACTACATGAGCTATAGCCCATGGGCGTCGCGTGAGATTTTCATGTTCTCTTCTCCAGCTCCCTACACATCGTCCTCAATTGTTTCGCAATTGTTGCTTGCATTAGCATGTTATTTCTTCACTGCCTAATTATTACATGTTTGTTTGTTGTATCTGCTCGTAACGGGCAACACATCGTCCGTAACTGGCGAGCAGTCTGTACTAGGGGTCGGTTATCCGTGCGATCGGCTACACAAGGCTACGGTTGGCTAAACGAGAGGTTCTGCAGAATCACAGAAATTACTTCTAAAAGTGTGTAAGAATTCTGTAATGAATAAAAACTCTATACTCCACGGGGGAGGCAAGTGCCCCCTCTTGGTGCCCTCCATCCTACACTACTAGTTTTCAGTTTTTCGTAAGAACCATACACCAGGCACAAATGAACGGTGAACGAGTAAAAATGAACGGTTCCCAAAAAAGAACGATCAGCAGTGAACTAGTTCCCAAGGATGAACGAGTCTGCCCATCTCCAGCGGCCTTTCCTCTTTTGAGCGATTTCAATGGTTTCTCTATCCCTCTGTCGTCTATTTCGATATATACCATTTTGTCATCTGTGCGACAATCTACAGAAGGAACTACAGTGCAGTCTTCCTCTGTGAAACAGCTTTGGAAAAAGACATTTAGTATTTCGGCCTTTAGTCTGTCATCCTCTGTTTCTGTACCATTTTCGTCACAGAGTGTCTCGACATTTTGTTTTGATCCACCTACCGCTTTGACATAAGACCAAAATTTCTTAGGATTTTCTGCCAAGTCAGTACACAGAACTTTACTTTCGAATTCATTGAACGCCTCTCGCATAGCCCTCCTCACACTACATTTCGCTTCGCGTAATTTCTGCTTGTCTGCAAGGCTTTGGCTATGTTTATGTTTGCTGTGAAGTTCCCTTTGCTTCCGCAGCAGTTTCCTAACTCGGTTGTTGTACCACAATGGCTCTTTTCCATCTCTTACGATCTTGCTTCGTACATACTCATCTAACACATATTGTACAATGGTTTTGAACTTTGTCCACTGATCCTCAACACTATCTGTACTTGAGACAAAACTTTTGTGTTGAGCCATCAGGTACTCTGAAATCTGCTTTTTGTCACTTTTGCTAAACAGAAAAATCTTCCTACCTTTTTTAATATTTCTATTTACGGCTGAAATCATCGATGCAGTAACAGCTTTATGATCGCTGATTCCCTGTTCTGCGTTAACTGTTTCAAATAGTTCGGGTCTGTTTGTCACCAGAAGGTCTAATATGTTATCGCCACGAGTCGGTTCTCTGTTTAACTGCTCAAGGTAGTTTTCGGATAAAGCACTTTAAAAAATTTCACTGGATTCTTTGTCCCTGCCACCCGTTATGAACGTTTGAGTCTCCCAGTCTATATCCGGCAAATTAAAATCTCCACCCAGAACTATAACATGGTGGGGAAATCTACTCGAAATAATATCCAAATTATCCTTGAGGTGCTCAGCCACAACAGCTGCTGAGCCAGGGGGCCTATAGAGACATCCAATTACCATGTCTGAGCCTGCTTTAACCGTGACCTTCACCCAAATCATTTCACATTTCGGATCTCCGTCAATTTCCTTCGATACTATTGCACTTCTTATCGCTATAAACACGCCTCCCCCTTCACTGTCCAGCCTCTCTCTGCGGTATACATTCCAATCTGAGTTTAGGATTTCATTACTGTTTACGTCTGGTTTCAGCCAACTTTCTGTCCCTAGTACTATGTGGGCATTGTGACCATTTGTCAATGAGAGCAGTTGTGGGACCTTTTTGTAGACGCTCCTTCAGTTTACTATTAGCACATTAATGTTGTTATTTCCTGTTGCGTTTTGCCTACTGCTACCTTGTCGCGTCTCAGGAGGCGTCTTGTCGGGCCTAGGGAGGGAGTTCTCTAACCTGAAAAACCCCCATGTGCACTCCACACGTACTCCGCTACCCTTGTAGCCGCTTCCGGCGTGTAGTGCACGCCTGACCTATTCAGGGGGACCCTACATTTCTCCACCCGATAGCGGAGGTCGAGAAATTTGCACCTCAGATCTCCGCAGAATCGTCTGAGCCTCTGCTTTAAGCCTTCCACTCGGCTCCAAACCAGAGGACCGCGATCGGTTCTGGGAACGATACTACAAATAGTTAGCTGAGATTCCACCACCGCCTCACCAACTCCGCCAACCGCCTGTATGAACTGAGGGGAACTGAGGATGACCTCTGAACCCAGTCGGCAGGAGTCATTGGAGCCGACACGAGCAACAATTTGCAGTCGGATGCACCTACGTGTCATCACCTAAAGTTGTGTAACATGTCTGCATATGTTTATACATTAGTAAATATGATTTCAACTGATATGGCAGCAACGACGTGTATTACCTTTTCCTGCTCCTACCCACGCGCCGCGTTCCATCTGGGATACAAAAGCCCCTGTTCACTTTGGACTTCATTCGCTTCCGAAGGGAACTACTCCAGATTCGACCTAATGCTGTAAGTCTCTTCAGCCTTCATACGGAACTTAGCGATAGTACCTTTTTGCACAGTGATGGCTCTCGGACTGAAAGTAGTGTCGGGTGTGCTTTTGTCATTGGCACCGACGAGTTTCGATATAAGCTTCTGGAACACCGCTCAATTTTTCCAGCACAACGCTTCACCCTCTATCAGTTCATCCTGTAACATCTGGTGGCACAGGCTTTTCAATTTTCATATGCTCAAATTCTCTGTGTCCTTCAGACCTTCTGTGAGCTGTACACACACAGTCCATCCCTTAGTGCAACGGGTTCAAGAGAGCTTCCACGTGTCCGGCGGTCACACAAGATGACAAAGTTTCTCTCGTCCTTGTGTTTTGCACACCAGTCCACTTTCCGTCATGTACGTCAGCGTTTCGCAACCTTTCACTATCCGCGACCGAATTTTCGGCCATAATCATTTTCATCACGCCCCCCTTCTCCTCATACGATTACACACACACAAATTATACACAGGGCTTCTCAAAAAGAAGGAAAAGATTTCAAACATTTATTGCTTCGAAATCACAAAAGATAGAAACAGAATTCCAACGTTCCTGGAAAGAGAAAAGTTCAAATTCTTTTGCATTCAATGTGAGCATCATGGGTTACACGACAAATATCAAAACGGTGGCGTATTTCCTGTCACAAACGAAGCAGCTGGTCTCCTGTTATCGATTTTGCAGATTCAACAATGCGATGTTGCAGAAGCGGAATAAAAACGCGGTCTTTACGTAGCCCCACAGATAAAAGAGAAGTTGTCGGAGCACGACTAACGTTACTTGAATGACACCATTCCAGGACGCTGGAAGAGAAGGAACAGAAGATGAACTTGATCGCTGGTGGCCTCCCAAATCTGCAGCCCTTAGACCTTGTAACTTATCTGCGGGGCTACCTAAAGGATTTCGTTTTTATCTCCTCTATGCTTGACACTCTTGAGAGTCAGTGACATCGCATTGTTGAAGTTGTGAGTTCGATAACGAGAGACCAGCTGCTTCGTGTGTGGTAGAAAATGAGCCGCTGTTTTCATATTTGTCGTGTAACACATGGTGCTCACATTGAATGCATAAAATTCAAGAGCATTTCGTATATGGAGTTCAAAAAGTAATACATTTTTTCTCGGCCAGTTTCGGTTGAAAAATTCGGAAATTTACTGTGGGGTATTTTGGGGTATTGCTGCTTCAGCCCCTATAGTTTCATTTGAGGTTCAGATAGGTGGCGGCGCTATACACATCCTTCAAAATGGCGTCTGCAAAGGAGGTGCGTTCCGAGCAGAGAGCTGTCACTGAGTTTGTTTTGGTGGAAGCGAGAGCGCCGCAGATATTCATGGGCGCTTGCAGAATGTCTGTAGAGAGCTGGCAGTGAGTAAAAGCACGCTGCATCGCTGGGCCAGTCAGATCGCAACAAGGTGTCGCAAATGTGTCGGATCTCCCGCGTGACGGCCGACCGCGCACAGCCCTGACTCCTGCAGTGCTGTTGGACCTCGGCGTACTCGTCGCCACAAGAATGCAAAACGAACTTCTCCTTTTCGATGACAACGCAAGGCATCACCGGAGAGGACCTCAGATTATTTCGCTGCACTGTTCTTCCTCGTCCACCCTACAGCCAGGATCTCCGCTGGGAACAGTACGTCGACGGTGGGGAGCTCAGTGAGGCAGCAGTGCGTTCGCTCCGACGCCGACCAGCACAGTGGTACGATGCGGGCGTATAGGCTCTTCCAGTAAGTTGGCGTAAGATCGTCGCATTGAATGGAGATTATGCTGAAAAACAGGGTCTTGTAGCCAAAAGAGTGGAGAACAATATGATGTGTCCCAAATAACATCGACCTACTTTCAATAAAAAAAAGGTCGCATTACTATTGAACGCCCCTCTTAGTGTTGCCATTTCCAACATCCTAACCTTTGTGAAACCGAATTTTCTGCGTAGGCTCCTATGAAGACAAGATGTATACCTCAGCTAAACATTGAAGAAGAACACAGAGTGTCTACTTCTACTTGGACCACTGTTTTCGCTTTCGGATAGATGGCGCTGTAATAGTCACAAACATATGGCTCACAATTTTAGACGAACAGTTGCTAACAGGTAGGTTTTTTAAATTAAAGTACAGAACGTAGGTACGTTTGAACGTTTTATTTCGGTTGTTCCGATGTGATACATGTACCTCTATGAACTTATCATTTCTGAGAACGCATGCTGTAACAGCGTGATTACCTGCAAATACCACATTAATGCTTTAAATGCTCAGAATCATGTCCGTCAACCTCAATGCATTTGGCAATACGTGTAACGACATTCCTCTCAACGGCGAGCAGTTGGCGTTCCGTAATGTTCCCACATGCATTGATAATGCGCTGACGCATGTTGTCAGGCGTTGTCGGTGGATCACGATACCAAATATCCTTCAACTTTCCCCACAGAAATAAATCCTGGGACGTCAGATCCGGTGAACGTGCTTCGACGACCAATCCACCTGTCATGAAATATGCTATTCAATACCGCTTCAACCACACGCGAGCTATGTGCCGGACATCCATCATGTTGCAAGTACATTGCCATTCTGTCGTGCAGTGAAACATCTTGTAGTAACATCGGTAGAAGATTACGTAGGAAATCAGCATACATTCCACCATTTAGATTGCCATCGATGAAATGGGGGCGAATTATCCTTCCTCCCATAATGCCGCACCATACATTAACCCGCCAAGGTCGCCGATGTGCCACTTGTCGCAGCCATTGTGGATTTTCCGTTGCCCAATAGTGCGTATTATGCCGGTTTACGTTAACGCTGTTGGTGAATGACGCTTCGTCGCTAAATAGAACGCGTGCAAAAAATCTGTCATCGTCCCGTAATTCCTCTTGTGCCCAGTGGCAGAACTGAACACGACGTTCAAAGTCGTCGCCATGCAATTCCTGGTGCATAGAGATATGGTACGGATTCAATCGATGTCGATGTAGCATTCTCAACACCGACGTTTGGGAGATTCCCGATTCTCGGGTAATTTGTCTGCTACTGATGTGCGGATTAGCCGCGACAGCAGCTAAAACACCTACTTGCGCATCATCATTTGATGCAGGTCGTGGTTGAAGTTTCACATGTGGCTGAACACTTCCTGTTTCCGTAAATAACGCAACTATCAGGAGGGCACGCCCGTTGGGCATTTTGATCACAATAGCCATACATTGACACGATATCGACCTTTTCCGCAATTGGTAAACGGTCCATTTTAACACGGGTAATGTATCACGAAGCAAATACCGTCCGCACTGGCGGAATGTTACGTGATACCACGTACTCATACGTTTGTCACTATTACAGCGCCATCTGTCACAAATCGAAAAAAGTGGTCCAACTAAAACATTCATATTTCATTACGTACTACACGAATATGTAATAAAAATGGAGGTTCCTATTTAAAAAAAAAACGCAGTTGATATCCGTTTGACCTATGGCAGCGCCATCCAGCGGGCCAATCATAGCGGCATCTGGTCCCCCCCTTCAAGCTAGACGACTTTCGTTCTTCGTAGTTTTTTCGTTTGATGCTTATTTCGCGAGATATTTGGCCCAGTTACTTTCAACGGACCACCCTGTGTATTTCACACATACATTTTGTGTTTCACATATAACAGTTTTGCTTTTTTTTCCGCTTTCCGTTGAATAAGGCCGATTGGCTTCCGTATCAAGTGAGACATATTTCTAACAATAAATGATGGTCGTTTCGAGAAGAAGGGCGGGGGCTGGCAACTATCAGATTGTCCGCTGCTTTACATCGTGCAGCTCTAGAGAAGGTGTAAAGTATTTAGTTCGTTCAGGATCGATTGGCATCCCCACTATAACTTCTGCAAAACAGAAGTTTGAAATGTGTGTCGATGTATGATTGAAGATGGACTATAGCACTGTCTGTCGCCTTCGGATGGTGGTGTTGCTTCCCACATGTGGCGCATTACGCAACACTTAGGTTTCGTCTTTCGAGTAGGGCGGTGGACATCGGTAACACGACATAGAAGCAGAGAAGCGTGAGCAGCAGTGGGCAGTGTGGTCTTCTGGAGGGAAGGAGCGACTGATTCAGCCATCGGCAAGGGGTTAGTAGCCACATGCGGGGAAACTGCACCAAGTCACAGATCTGTGTTTCCTTGGGTACCAGAGTTCAGATACGGCAGGGACTGTGCTGAAAAACACACACACACGGGGCCGGGGCCGGGCGAGGGCGGGAGGGGGGGGGACAGCAACTGCATGCAAATCACTGCCCAGCGTGACATTGACTTGATAATAGGGTACATTTATTTATTTATTTATTTATTTATTTATTTATTTATTGTTCCGTCGGACCACATTTAGGAGAAGTCTCCATGGTCATGGAACGAGTCAATACATGAAATTATAACACGATTGTAAAAACAGAATGAAATGAAATATAAGAAACATATTCAGGTGACACGTCGTTAGTTTAAATAAAGAAAATCAAGAATGTAACACTGGAATTTGCTTAATTTTTTAGCTCTTCCAGGAGCTCCTCGACAGAATAGAAGGAGTGAGCCATGAGGAAACTCTTCAGTTTAGACTTAAAAGTGTTTGGGCTACTGCTAAGGTTTTTGAGTTCTTGTGGTAGCTTATTGAAAATGGATGCAGCAGAATACTGCACTCCTTTCTGCACAAGAGTCAAGGAAGTGCATTCCACATGCAGATTTGATTTCTGCCTAGTATTAACTGAGTGAAAGCTGCTAACTCTTGGGAATAAGCTAATATTGCTAACAACAAACGACATTTAAGAAAATACATACTGTGAGGGCAATGTCAAAATTCCCAGACTATTGAATAGGGGTCGACAAGAGGTTTTCGAACTTACACCATACATAGCTCGAACAGCCCGTTTTTGAGCCAAAAATACCCTTTTTGAATCAGAAGAATTACCCCAAAAAATAATACCATATGACATAAGCGTATGAAAATATGCGAAGTATACTACTTTTCGTGTTGAAATGTCACTTATTTCAGATACTGTTCTAATGGTAAATAAAGCGGCATTTAGTTTCTGAACAAGATCCTGAACATGGGCTTTCCACAACAACTTACTATCTATCCATACGCCTAGGAACTTGAACTGTTCCGTCTCGCTTATAACATGCCCATTCTGTCTGATTAAAATGTCAGTTCTTGTTGAATTGTGAGTTAGAAACTGTAAAAACTGAGTCTTACTGTGATTTAGCATCAAATTATTTTCCACAAGCCACGAACTGATATCATGAACTACATTATTTGATAATATTTCAATATTACACACAAGATCCTTCACTACCAAGCTGGTGTCATCAGCAAACAGAAATATTTTTGAATCACCTGTAATACTAGAAGGCATATCATTTATATAAATAAGAAACAGCAGAGGCCCAGCACCAACCCTTGGGGAACGCCCCACTTAACAGTGCCCCATTGGGACTGAACATCATTACCACTCTCAATATTGCGGAGGATTACCTTCTGCTTTCTATTCTTAAAGTAGGAGGCGAACCAACTGTAAGCTACTCCCCTTACTCCATAATGTTCCAACTTCTGCAGTAATATTTTGTGGTCAACACAGTCAAAAGCCTTCGTTAAATCAAAGAAAACACCTAACGTTCGCAACCTTTTATTTAATCCGTCCAAAACCTCACAGAGAAAAGAGACTATAGCATTTTCAGTTGTTAACCCATTTCTAAAACCAAACTGTACATTTGACAGCAAATTATGTGAATTTAAATGCTGCAGTAACCTTGTATATACAACCTTCTCGATAACTTTAGCATGAAAATCACGTTTGGTGAAGTAGAGGATGCAGCAGGTTTGTCACGGGGGAACCGTCTACACCATCACGAATGAGCATAAGAAGATGGTGTGCATAATGGATAGCCCTATTCCATGACACAGAAACAGAAGCGTGCAGAGATGTGGCAACAGTTGATGTAACAGTACAGTGCACATCGGAGTTGTGTGAGCGTCTGGTAACCGTCGAGGAGTGACGCTACGAGACTCTGGAAAAGAAGCGCCAGTCTAGCAGTCACGGCTGGGATCATTCGTGCAGAAGCAAATGGCGACTGAGTTTTAGGAGACTGCTGGTGGCGGGTTGGCTCCCTCACAATGCGATCCTCGCCAGTGATCCGTACTGCGTTTCTCTGCGTCAACTCACGACAGAGCCTCCACGGAGGACGCGGCCGCGGCGCGCGGCCACGCGGCAGTCGCCCGACCACCGCCACCGTGCCTCAACTGGCATCTACTGTGCTGCGCTGCGGCAGGCTACATATTCGCCGGAGTGAGCTCCTAGCGACTACGCCCTACTGCAACTAGTCAAGAGGTCTTACAGGGTAATCTGCTCACCACCAATGACTAACTTCACGCTGTTGTCCAGAAGTGACACAAGGATACCCCCAAAGGATGGTTTGCTACGCAAATACGGAAGCTGCCGGAACGATAGCAGAAGTGTGCATCGGCATTGATCAGGAATACTTGTAACATAATATCTGTTTGTTTGCTCAGTAAATGGTTCCTGTGAACACAAAACAGATTGTAGTGCCGACCATTTTTGAACGCCTCAAGGATATCTGTTCTATTCAGCCGCGATCTGCGGCCCCAAACTGACGAAACTGTTGGCTCACTGCAGTGCTCTCATATCCTATAGTTGAATTCTTTTATCTTGGCGGCTCGCGCATGCCCGCCCAGACGCGGGAGATTGCTGCGTTGCCAGTTGCACACGACGCACGCGCCAATAGAAGCAGCGCCATAGTATAGTATAGTTCGCAAACTTACGTTTAGGGGGCAGCGCGCAGTTCATGAAGTAAAGCCACTACGGCCGCATTAACCCTTTCGCTGCTACAAAGACGTGCTCCCTGCATTCCGCGCTGTGAGCGATTTTGTCATCACTGCACTGCTAGCCTGTGCAGACACATCGTGTTCCGACTGCTTTGACAGTCTTATCATTCGATTCCACAAAAACTATTTGGCCCAAAAATTATATTTTTACACATCTTCTTGACCGATACCTTCCCCCCATAAATGACTTAATTTCGGTTCGACGTTCAACGCAGTTATTGTGCAGCATTAAGAGTAGTAAACCTTTGTACGAAATTTTGAAGAGTTTGCAGAGGTAAAAGTCTATAGCTTATACTTTCCGTATGGTCAATTATAGTTGCCACAATGTTGAGAATGAAATGTGGACAAGACAGCTAAATTTCATATAAAATTTAGTTTATAACAATATCTCATTTAATTTAAGTACCAGATAGGTGCCGTATGTAATATTGAGAAATATTCCGTCTTTCCCGACTGTAACAAAAGTTTTATTTACACTCAGCACGTTTGGCTTTATTTTAAATAAAGAGACAAAGCACTAGAAATTTAAAAAAATTGCATTCAAACGAATATAATTCGTGAAGTAACGCACTTCGATATTGTTTTTAAATAATGAAAATATTACGCTCTGCACAAGATTTGAACTCATAACCTTTCGCGTAGAAGCCCACCACCTTAACTGTTACGCTATCGCAACTCGTCTGACTATAACACCTCATGAAGACTCTAACACGTCACGCAAAATACTGACAAACACTGTTGGTATGACTATGAATTACTCACGCTTCGTCGAAGTACAATAGGAAATAAACTATTACCGCTGTTCTTTATTGCGAAAAACCAGTTCGTGTGATTGATACAAACACCTTTCCTTGATATCGCCTGAATTAGGACTCTTATTTCTTGTTTGGTTCAATTAATTAATAGAATATGAAGCAATTGGTATAAAGAATGCTAATGCTTTTTTCCAAACTTTCTATAAAAGAAAGTCTGCTATCAAGACATTGCTTTTGTTCTATTACTTTATTTATGACTGAACGTTTCTAAAACTGAAGGCACTCGTCCATGCTCTGCACTGCAGTCGAGATCTGGCAACGTCGTTCTCTGTTCATTGGCAGACTGTGTTTTGTGACGTCAGATGCGCAGAACGAACCTAACCTCGGCCGCCAACATAAATGACACGCACTTTAGTTGTACTGCACAGATAACAAACAGATTATGCTTAATATTTTTAAAGTATTACATCTAAATGCAGCGAAGAAATACCAACAGGTCGTTTTCGAACATTTTTGCACGTCACCCACTGTCATGCCCACTCCCACCTCTAGTGGTAGTAAAGGTGTGTTACCCCAGAGTAGTCTTGCACAAACAATACGTCATTTGCCTGGAATTTCTCCACGTCTTCCTGAGTTGTGCTTTAATGTCCGACATCAGTCATACGGGTCCTAGGGGCGTCGTGTTGTCACAATAATTTATTCCTACTGCTAAGAAATGTAACGTGTGCTAATCTTGACTGAAATTGCTTGAGCCGTTACAGAGGGCTGATACGCCCTCTCCCCATACCTGTGGGTGAGACGTCATCAAGACTCTCACCAATGACCCTAAGTCCCAGGAAACTGTCGATTCGATACTAATATCCGTCCTTATCAAATACAGAGTCCTCCAGAAAAATGTATACACCCTTTGTCAGGCTGTATCGTGATATCGATATTGTCGTTCTATTTGAGTTCCGAGTCTGTTGTAGTATGGTCTTTGGCTGAACAGATGTTAGTACTTTCATCTCGGTATTTAGAAAAGAAGATGGCTGGAGCACGCTTGACATTCGAGCAACGGAAATGTATTGTGAAGTGGTTTTTCAAGTTCCCTAGTGCCGTTGAAGTGCAACGTCAGTGGAGGCGGGAGTTTGAAACAGAATCACCAACCCGCCTAACAATTAAACGCATCATTGACATGTCTGAATTGCATGGAACCATTTGTGATATTCACAAAGGAAGATCACGAAGACAGCGTACAGCTACAAGTCGGCTTTCGTGTTGGGAACGTTTGTTAATCCTCCAGAGAAATCTGCTGTGTAATGTGCACGTCTAGTGGGGGTTAGCAGTGCAAGTGTACGAAGAATTCTGAAAGCTGCAAAGTGGAAAGTTTACCCTCCACTATTACTGCACGTGATTAATGGTGACGATCCTGATCGTCAAACGCAATTTTAGGAATGGCATCAGCAAATGGTAACTGATGACAAACAATTAGTAACGAAGGTAGTGTGGAGCGACGAGGCACAATTTAAACTTAATGGAACCGTGTGTACTGGACACCGGAAAATCCGCATCTTTATGTGGGTAAAGCGGTCGATCTATCAGTGGGTTGATGTGTGGTCTGGGGCTTAGTAGGACACTTTTTATTTTATGCTACCGTCACTGAAGAAGTGAACCTGGAAATGTTACGCACATCAATTTTGCCAGACACACGTGCACTTTATGGAGCTGATGAAGAGGTCTCCCACCAACAGGATGGGCGCCACCACACTACCACCTAAGCGTACGAGCTTTCTTGGATGACAATTTTCTGGGGCATTGGATTGGACGAAGCGGGCCCCTCGAGTTCCCTCGACGGTCGCCACACGTATGGACATTCACTTGTGGGAAACTGTGAAAGATAACACCTATCGACGTAAGCCACGCACGCTGGAGGAACTTGGCCAGGAGATCACAGCGACATGGGCCGCGACCTGCACTGTAGCGACCGCTGGTCGTTCTGTGTATAGCCGCCAATGGTGAACATTTTGAACATTGAAAGTAACCAAGTGCTAAACTGAAGGTTGTACAACATATGTGATCAGTTATTGAATGTAAAACAAACAGACAAGTAATACTTTTCGTTCCTTAAAGTGTGTATACATTTCTCTGGCGGACTCTGAATTATTACATGACACTTGAACTTCAACCCCTAGGGGTGATGTGAATGTATTATGCCCAAAGTGTTTTTAAACAGGTAATTTACATATACTAAAATTGGTTGAAATTTCTCCAGACGTTCCTGAGATATGGTATTTTATACCGCCCCTTACATCCCCATTACCACCCTTAAGATATATGGGCTGTTCGTAACGCCACAGTGCTAGTTAGTAGTTAATAGGTGAAATTTGGCTCAAATCGGCCCAGTGGTCTAACAGATAATGGGGAACATATCTTGTATATAGATACAGTGGTTTTTATAAATATAAGGGGGCAATCAAAAAGTTTCCGTTTAAAGGAGTTGTGCAGCGAATATGCAGCGTAGCGCGACTGCGGTGTTGGTGTACAAGCGACGACATGTAACCAAGGGGTTAGTGTGGCATCCCTGTCTTCCCGATGTGCGTGCAGTAAATGCTGAAGTGTGAACTGTGGCGACGTTATTAACAAAGGTGTCCAAAACCGACAAATGTGCTGATTTTCTTTTCGTGGCTGCCGAAGGGCGAACACAGATAGAGACGCATCGGAGGATGCCTGTCCAAATCCACCGTTTTGGAATGGTACGCCATGTCCTGTACTGCTTCATGACAACGCACGACCCCGTATCGCAAATGTAACGCACAGGTTAACGCCCACTAAAGTGCCAGACAGACGGCCGTCCGCCCTATGGTACACATCTCTCCCCATGCGACTATAACGGCTTCGGTTCCTTGAAAGAGGCGTTGATGATGGGGGTCAATGCCGGCCGCTGTGGACTAGCTGTTCTAGGCGCTTCAGTCCGGAACCGCGCGACCGCTGCGGTCGCAGGTTCGAATGCTGCTTCGGTCATGGATGTGTGTGATGTCCTTAGGTTAGTTAGGTTTAAGTAGTTCAAAGTTCTAGGGGACTGATGACCTCAGATGTTAAGTCCCATAGTGCTCAGAGCCATTTGAACCATTTTGAAGGACTTCTCCAGGAGCAGCACACGGTGATGTACGAGACGGGTATCTTCAACCTGCTGCGTCGGTGGGGTAATTGACTCAGTGCTCACGGTGATTTTGCCTGATTGGCATAACGATTCTGGGTTGTACGGCCTTCGAACAGACACTTTTTAGTCGCTCCTTACACATGTTGTTGTTGTTGTGGTCTTCAGTCCTGAGACTGGTTTGATGCAGCTCTCCATGCTACTCTATCCTGTGCAAGCTTCATCTCCCAGTACCTACTGCAGCCTACATCCTTCTGAATCTGCTTGGTGTATTCATCTCTTGCTCTCCATCTACGATTTTTACCCTCCACGCTGCCCTCCAATACTAAATTGGTGATCCCTCGATGTCTCAGAACATGTCCTACCAACCGATCCCTTCTTCTAGTCAAGTTGTGCCACAAGCTCCTCTTCTCCCCAATTCTATTCAACCTACCCATCTAATCTTCAGCATTCTTCTGTAGCATCACATTTGGAAAGCTTCTATTCTCTTCTTGCCTAAACTATTTATCGTCCACGTTTCACTTCCGTACATGGCTACACTCCATACGAATACTTTCCATTATCCTCGTTTTGCTTTTGTTGATGTTCATCTTATACCCTCGTTTCAAGACATTGTCCATTCCGTTCAACTGCTCTTCAAAGTCCTTTGCTGTCTCTGACAGAATTACAGTGTCATCGGTGAACCTCAAAGTTTTTATTTCTTATCCATGGATTTTAATACCTACTCCGAATTTTTCTTTTGTTTCCTTTACTGCTTGCTCAATATACAGATTGAATAACATCGGGGAGAGGCTACAACCCTGTCTCACTCCCTTCCCAACCACTGCCTCCCTTTCATGTCCCTCGACTCTTATAACTGCCATCTGGTTTCTGTACAAATTGTAAATAGCTTTTCACTCCCTGTATTTTACCCCTGCCACCTTTAGAATTTGAGAGAGAGTGTTCCAGTCAACATTGTCAAAAGCTTTCTCTAAGTCTACAAATGTTAGAAACGTAGGTTTGCCTGTCCTTAATCTTTCTTCTAAGATAAGTCGTAGCGCCAGTATTCTTTGCACATATGCTATACTCATTTATTCCACTGTCGTACAAAATAGTGCCATGAAATTCAGTAGAAATACGGCATTACCCAAACCCTCAAGTACATGTAACTGACTTCATAGAACAGTTAATCAGATCTCTTTAAAAATTGCCAACTAAAATCGCAATGCCCCTTCATCAAAAAATATATTAATTTAAAAAATAATTATGAAAATTTTATACAAATATAACCATACTCCGTAAAATTACGAAACTCTGATAGACAGCTGTATGGCCTACGTGCCATAAGTCACTCATTTTAAACTAAAAAAAAACTCGTAAAATCAAAGCAGCACCCTTTTGGGTATGTGAGCGTATTTTGCCAAAGAATCAGATTGTTATTTGTGTGACAGTATCATATAGAAACTAAAAAATGGTTGAAATGGCTCTGACCACTACGGGACTTAACTTCTGAGGTCATCAGTCCCCTAGAACTTAGAACTAGTTAAACCTAATTAACCTAAAGACATCACACACATCCATGCCCGACACAGGATTCGAACCCGCCACCGTAGCGGTCGCTCGGCTCCAGACTGTAGCGCCTAGAACCGCTCGGTCACACCGGCCGGCTACAGAAACTAGAGTTGGAAGAGAGATGCTCTTGAGTTGAGAGAGAGAGAATTTTTTTTAGTGGATTCATAATAAATCGGGAACGGTGTGTTGATATTGGAACAATGAGCAGTCTGGAAGGAACGCGACACGGCGAGTTTCGCCCGTGATGACAGCCGCCGCTTGTTGCGTCAACGCACCTTTTCCCTCTGCCGTGCCACCACTACACACGTCCCCGTCGGGTGGGAACTTGGCTCGCACACACCACACGCCACTCGAACGCGCCGCACCGTCTTTTGTTTCGCCAGTCGCTGCGCAGTCGTCCCCCGGACAAGCGAACGGCGCTGAGCGGATTGGCTGCGCTCCTGTTAACAACGCGCTATGTGAGTACATCTGTTACACTTTCCTCGCCTGAGACAAGACTGTCTCTTCCAGCCACTCAGCGATATTCTATATCCTGCTGACATAAAACTGAAATGTTTTCTCTGTAGTTGAAACACTGGATACACATTTCACTGCACTGTTTGCTGGGACATGCCCTCATATCAAGCAAGCGAGCAAACTGCGTAAGGGACAGAAAACGTTCAGGTACACAGATAAACCAGTCGTTAGCTCGCGATAAAGGAACAACGTTTTTCGCTCGTTCGCTGTTTTACTATACAACGTCACGCGCTCGCCTCTAACTAGGGGACAGTACAGACTGCTCTGTCTTCTCCCGCCTATACGATTTGAAGCTCAGCGCCCAGACATCAGTTTACTAAAGCAGTATGATGCAATATTAAAAAAAACGCAAGAAAAAATTTATGTTTGAAGATTATAACATTTAAGAGCATTGCCGACCACAAAGACTTAAAGACTAATTAATGTAGTCACCGGTAGCTGGCTGATGTGTTAATAAGTGGAAATTAAGTTTTATACGTAAGCAGCCTTCTCAGAAGAGAATATGGTTTGGAGTGTGCTTCTGTTAGATGTGTCACATTTAAATTTCTGCTTGTTTCACTGCACAATGTAGAGTTAAAAAAAAAAATGGTTCAAATGCCTCTAAGCACTATGGAACTTAACTTCTGAGGTCATCAGCCCCCTAGAACTTAGAACTACTTAAATCTAACTATCCTAAAAACATCGCGCAGATCCATGCCCGAGGCAGGATTCGAGCCTGCGACCGTAGCAGCAGCGCAGTTCCGGACTGAAGCGCCTAGAACCGCTCGGCCACAAACGACCGGCCAGAGTTTTTAAACACGGTATGAAATCGTTATATGAAAACTGCTTTGTAAACTAAATGAAGTACCAGTTTTACAGACTGAAGCATTAGTAAAGTTTTTATGAATGTTGAACGAGAAGTGTAGTGTACTACTCTTGTAATCATGAAGTCACCAGTTCAAATGTTGAAAGAAGCCTCTTTTGTACTTTTATTTAAATTCCGTGTTTATTAACAAATTGAAATGTTAATTAAAAAATATTGAATCATAATTTTTAATAAAAATGACATCTTTTATTCTTAATTACTAACTGCTTGATAATTTGAGCATTCACAGTAATTTAATATGTATAATTTTCTGTTAATACTCACATTTTTCAGGCAATTAGTAATTAAAATTAAAAATTTCAACGCACATGAAAAAAAGTTTTGCATCACCGCGGTTCCGAGAGTTCCGGAACCTCTACAGAAAATTGGAATAGCGATCAACATAAACATCATTTCTGCCCTTCTTATTGCTCATGAAAACCACACATTGCATGTTGTACCACTGTACAACGAGACCTTCAGAGGTGGTGGTCCACATTGCTGTACACACCGGTACCTCTAATACCCAGTAGCACGTCCTCTGACATTGATACGTGCCTGTGTTCGTCGTGGCAAGTTCATCAAGGCACTGTTGGTCCAGATTGACCACTCCTCAACGGCGATTTGGCGTAGATCCCTCAGAGTGGGTGATGGGTCACGTCGTCCATAAACAGTCCTCTTCAATCTATCCCAGGCATGTTCGATAGGGTTCATGTCTGGAGAACATGCTGGCCACTGTAGTCGAGCGATGTCGTTGTCCTGAAGGAAGTCATTCACAAGATGTGCACGATGGGGGCGCGAATTGTCGACCATGAAGAGGAATGCCTCGCCAATTACGCTACCGATATGGTTGCACTATCGGTCGGAGGACGGCATTCACGTACCGTACAGCCGTTACGGCGGCTTCCATGACCACCAGCGGCGTACGTCGGCCCCACATAATGCCACCCCATAACAGCAGGGAACCTCCACCTTGCTGCACTCGCTGGTCAGTGTGTGTAAGGCGTTCAGCCTGATTGGGCTGCCTCCAAACACGTGTCCCACGATTGTCTGGTTGCGACACTCGTCGGTGATGAGAACGTGATGACAATCTTGAGCGGTCCACTCGGAATGTTGTTGGGCCCATCTGTACCGACTACATGGTGCGGTGGTTGCAAAGATGGACCTCGCCATGGACGTCGGGAGTGAAGTTACTCATCATGGAGCCTACTGCGGAGAGTTTGAGTCGTAACACGACGTCCTGTGGCTGCTCGAAAAGCGTTATTCAGCATGACTGGAACTGAGCGGCTGTCGGACCCCCTCCGTCTAATAGGCGCTGCTCGTGCATGGTTGTTTACATATTTTGAAGGGTTTAGTGACATCTTTGAACAGTCAGACAGAATGTGTCTGTGATAGAGTATCCACAGTCAACGTCTGTGTTCCCGAGTTCTGGGAACCGGGGTGATGCAAAACGTTTTTTGATGTTTGTGTATAATTTACTCTGTATTCACATTTTTATACGATTGGCATGTCCGGTGTCGTGATACAAGACGGCCCAAAAGTGTGTTAACATTCGAAACTGCATTCATTCACGGAATAGTGTAAGAAGAGCCGTAAAAATTGACACACCTGCATGAAATGACATGGGGTTTATTTAAACTAAAAAAATGTACAAAAACTGGCTAATAGATGGCGCTGAACGGCGACATGTCAGTGACGCCGCATGAGAAACTTGTATAAAATGAAGTGTGGTGAGAGAGGCAGTCAAGAGGCGCCAGGTCGGGCGTTAGGTTGACTTCATCAGAAAAGGCACTGTTAACGAAACTTTATTTTCAGAATCCAGAATCCGCTTCTGCAGCTTTACAAACGTAGCAGCATAAGAAGAATATTCTAACGGTAAACGTCCTGTGACAAGTGTCGCTATGAAGCAAGGTGATCACAAAGTTTAAGGCCATGGGCTATGTAGACGATGGTCCCCGTAGTGGGCTAATGGTGCTCGGATAGTTGAGGAAGTAATGGAGACCTCAGAGGGTTAGTCTCCGCACGGTGAAGTCGGCGTTCGTCGCACTGGCATTCCAAGCACTATAGTCTGGACAGCACTAAGTCGTACCCTCCAGTGCTATCCCTACAAAATCCAGCGTCACGAATTGTCAGCCACCGATTTTGTGACGTGGAGAGTATCTGTGGTGTGGCCACTTGAAAAAATGGGGGAAGATTACGATTGGCTGTCGTGTTGTGGACCGACAATCCTATTTCGCTCTGCAAAGATCTGTGGACAACCACAGCTGTAGAATTTTGGCTACCGAAAATGATAGAAACTGTGGTGGAAATCCTACTGCATGACGAGAAAGTGACAGTGCGGTGTGGATTTACCACATGAATCGTGATCGGACCCTTTTTCTTCGAGAAAATGCGGGGTGCTGCTTTTCAAACAGTCAGCGTGATATGGCGCGAGGTGTAGACTCGCACAGTCTCCGACCTGGCTGATTCACACCTGCTGGAATATCTGACTTCCATGCAGGAAGGCGCTCCACCCTATATTGCTGCACGTGTGAAAGATCTTTTGCGCACATCGTTTAGTGAGAAGCGCGTCCTGAAAGTCCGCTTCCGTCATTATTGGCATCTCAGATCCCAAAACTCAATCCGCGTGGATTAGTTGTGGGGCTACCGGGAATCACAAGTATCCGTCATTGGGAATGCTAAAAGACAACACCCGACAGCAATTCCTCCTGTACAGTGCTGTTCACAACATTGTACCTCGACTGCAGGTATTGTTGACGAATGACGGACGACATGTTGAGCACTTGTTATAAAGAACACCATCTTTGCTGAGAATCAGTTCTTATTGGTCATTTTCTGCACTTCTTTCGGTTTCAGTAAAACACTATATCATTTGAAGCGTCTGTCAGTTTTCACTTTTCTACCTACGTTATTCCGTTAAATATTGAATTTTCAAATGTTAACGGGCATCTTGTAAGTCACGGCATTCCACGTCTCATCCTAATTAGTTAATTCAAATGGTTCAAATGGCTCTGAGCACTATGGGACTTAACATCTGTGGTCATCAGTCCCCTAGAACTTACAACTACTTAAACCTAACTAACCTAAGGACATCACACACATCCATGCCCACAACTACTTAAACCTAACTAACCTAAGGACATCACACACATCCATGCCCACAACTACTTAAACCTAACTAACCTAAGGACATCACACACATCCATGCCCACAACTACTTAAACCTAACTAACCTAAGGACATCACACACATCCATGCCCGAGGCAGGATTCGAACCTGCGACCGCAGCAGTCGCGGGGTTCCGGACTGAGCGCCTAGAACCGAATTAGTTAATTATTTAGGAACGGATAGGAACTGCTACACTACGTTACATCTAAATGAGCATAGCGGGACTAAGATTTGAACATCGTTCTTCTCGGATTTGAGCCCAGCTATTCTTAACGAGTGCGTCCGACACCTCGCTCGACCATACAGATGAGCACTGACTAATGTTTACACGCGCACCGTCCTCCAGTGAAATATGCCACCACACACTGTATTGCGCTTAACGTCGATGCTATGATTACAGCATCGTAATCGTTGATGATTAGATAGGATTCCTATCCAGAGCGAAACCACAGTGTTCATTCTTGCATCTACATACGTGCAGAAATCCCGAAGTAAACGCGCTGGGCCGCGCGGGATTATCCGAGCGGTCTAGGGCGCTGCAGTCATGGACTGTGCGGGCGGAGGTTCGAGTCCTCCGTCGGGCGCGCGCGCGCGCGCGCGCGTGTGTGTGTGTGTGTGTGTGTGTGTGTGTGTGTGTGTGTGTGTGTGTGTGTGTGTGTGTGTGTGTGTGTGTGTCCATAGGATAATTTAGGATAAGTAGTGTGTAAGCTTAGGGACTGATAACCTGAGCAGATCAGTCCCATAAAATTGTAAAAAGAGTAAATACATAAAAAATGAACGCGTTGGTTGAGAGCCTAGCGCCGACCCTGACCAGAGTACAGAGTCACAACCGCGGATGGACTAACGAGGCAGAGTGTGGTCAACGGTGCGGCCCCACGTCCCTGGTGAGGTGATAAGGTTGGCGAATGAGTAATTACGAGATCGCCACGGCGAGTTTACCTGTAGCGCTCGCTAGACGACGCGTTCTTCTTGGTTTTACTTGGTGCAAACAGTCGTTCTTCCTGTTAATTCTTACTGGAAAGTGTTTACCTGGATTGCTCACTACGAGCTATGACAGCCACTTCGAACAATGGAAGACATGTATTTGAAGAATTAATAGAAGGGACTTGAAACCACGCACACGGCTTAAGAAGTCGTAATTGTGGCCGCAATGAAAATGAAATGTGCGGAAGGGGGGGGGGCAATAAGAGTAATGCAATGCATTTTTCTTTCTGCCAATTTAGGTTCGAAAAATGCGCGTTTCTATAGGGTCGTAATAGAATATTCCTGCTTCAGCCCCCAGATTCATACCTCTGTAAAGGAGGTGCTTTCAAAGGAGAGAGCTGTCATTGCGTTTCTATTGGCGGTCGACCATAGCATGTGCCCGCTCCCGGTAGCTGAGTGGTCAACGCGACAGAATGTCAATCCTAAGGGCCCGGTTCGATTCCTGGCTGGGTCGGAGATTTTCTCCGCTCAGGGACTGGGCGTTGTATTGTCCTAATGAAGCATCAAATCGAAAGACTTGCATCCGACGGACGTTCTACCCGACGGGAGGTCCTGGTCACACGACATTTATTTACCAGAGCATGTCAGATATTCATAGGCTGTGAACAAAAACACGGCTATTCGTTGGACGAGGTGGCTGTCATCATCGCAACAAGCTTGCACAAACCTGTCCCATCTCTCGCGTGCTGGCCGGCCACACCCAGCTGTGACTCCTGCATTGTTGGAACGTGCGGACACTCTCATTCGAGGCGATCGACGGACTACAACCAAACACCTCGCTGCTCAACCGGACGTTCCTGTTGGTTGTGCTGGCACACTCGTCCTCCAGTTGGGGCACTCAAAGGTGTGTTCTCGCTGGGTTCCTTGCGCCTAACAGAAGACCATAAGGGGCTACGAAGGACCATCAGTGCGGAATTGCTTGCGCGTTAAGAGGCTGACCGTGGCAGTTTTTGTCGAACACCGTAACAGGCAATGAAATATGGGGTCACCGGAAAGAAATCGGAAATCTATGTAGTGGCCCCAATGCACGTCTCCACCGAACAAAAAGTTGAAACCCGCACACTCAGCAGAAAGTTTATGAATTTCTCCTTCGTGACAAGGCAAGGCCTCACCCAAGTCTGCGGCCCCGAGAGGAGCTCACGCAACTTCACTGGACTCTTCTTCCTCATCCACCCTACGGCCAGGATCTCGCACCTTCCGACTTCTTTTTGGCCCAATGAAGGATGCGCTCCGCGGTATGATGGAGAGGTTACTGACGCAGTGAGACGTTGGCTTCGACGTCAACCAGTAAAGTGGTATCGTGCGAACAAATAAGTCTTCGCAGAAAGGTGGCATAAGACAGCCTAATCAAAAGCAGGGTTTTGTAGCCAGAAGAGTGGGAATAATATGATGTTCCGGAATACTGAACAAAACCAACCATCTTTCAGGAAACAAAAGTATTGCATTAGTTACTAAACGTTATCTGCAGTGACGCAGATTCTCCATATATCCGCACTAATAACTACTTTGCGGATTCTTGGGATATTCTAGATGAATGCTAATACACATAGTGGTTTTACTGGTGTAGTTCCTTACACTGATGTGACAATAGCCGTGGGACAGCGATATGTACGTATACAGATGGCGGCAATACCGAGCACACGCGAGCTATACAAATGTCAGTCCATTGGTCGAGCTGTCATCTGTACTCAGCTGATTCATGCGGAAAGGTTTTGTGGCCGCAAGACGGCAATTAACAGGCGCGGAACGCGCAATCACAGTTCCAACTAAACACACGGAACGTTACATTTCGGAAATTATTAGGGAATTCAATATTTCGAGAGTCAGGAGTGTGCCGAGCATATCAGAGTCCAGACATTACCTCTCAGCACGGAGAACGCAATGGCCGGCGGCCTTCACTTTAACGACCGAGAGCAGCGGCGTAGAGTTGTCAGTGCTAACAGCCAAGCAACACCGCGGGAAGTAACTGCAGAAATCAGTGTCGGAGGTACGACGAACGTCTGGCGAAACCTGGCGCTGGGCTGTGGCGGCACGACGTGGCCTCCAGGGCCTCTCCTGGGCTCGTGACTGTATCGGCTGGACCGCAGAACACTGGAAAACCGTGATGGGGTCAGACGAGCGCCGACTGCAGTTGCTAAGAGCTGATGGTAGGGCTAGAATCTGTGGCGCGCGCGCGCACACACCACGAAGCCATGGACCCAGGTTCTCAACAAGACACTGTGCAACCTGGTGGTGGCTCCGTAACGGGTTTTCATTGGACAAATATATTGTACTAGAACTGACATGTGATAACATTTTCAACGCAATTTGGGTGCATAGATCCTGAGAAATCAGTACCCAGAACAACCACCTCTGGACGTAATAACGGCCTTGATGCGCCTGCGCATTCAGTCAAACAAAGCTTGGATAGCGTGTACAGGTACAGCTGCCCATGCAGCTTCAACACGGTACCACAGTTCATCAAGAGTACTGACTGGCGTATTGTGACGAGGCAGTTGCTCGGCCACCATTGGCCAGACGTTTTCAATTGGTGAGATATCTGGAGAATGTGCTGGCCAGGGCAGCAGTCGAACATTTTCTGTATCCAGAAAGGCCTGTACAGGACCTGCAACATGCGGTCGTGCATTATACTGCTGAAATGTATGGTTTCGCAGGGGTCGAATGAAGGGAAGAGCCACGGGTCGTAACACATGTGAAATGTAACGTCCACTTTTCAAAGTGCCGTCAGTGCGAACAAGAGGTGACCGAGACGTGTAACCAATGGCACCCCATACCATCACGCCAGGTGATATGCAAGTATGGCGATGACGAATACACGCTTCCAATGTGCGTTCACCGCGATGTTGCCAAACACGGATGCGACCATCATGATGCTGTAACCACAACCTGCATTCATCCGAAAAAATAACGTTTTGGAGCCAAAAAATGGTATTATGCACCCAGGTTCGTCGTTGAGTACACCATCGCAGGCGCTCCTGTCTCTGATGCAGAGTCAACGGTAAGCGCAGCCACGGTCTCCGAGCTGATAGTCCATGCTGCTGCAAACGTCGTCGAACTGTTCGTGCAGATGGTTGTCGTCTTGCGAACGTCCCCATCTGTTAGGGATCGATACTTGGCTGCACGATCCGTTACAGCCATGCGGATAAGTTGCCTGTCATCTCGACTGCTAGTGATACGAGGCTGTTGGGATCCAGCACTGATTCCATGTTCTGCTAACAGTCATTGGATATCGACCAACGCCAGGAGCAATGTCGCGATACGATAGACCGCAATCGCGATAGGCTACAATCCGACCTTTATCAAAGTCGGAAATGTGATGGTACGCATTTCTCCTCCTTACACGAGGCATCACAACAACGTTTCACCAGGCAACGGCGGTCAACTGCTGTTTGTGTATGAGAAATCGGTTGGAAACTTTCCTCATGTCAGCACGTTGTAGGTGTCGCCACCGGCGCCATCCTTGTGTGAATGCCCTGAAAAGCTAATCATTTGCATATCACAGCATCTTCTTCCTGTCGGTTAAACTTCGCATCTGTAGCACGTCATCTTCGTGGTTTAGCAATTTTAATGGCCAGTAGTGTATATACATAACCATCCTGTCTCTTGGCAGCCTGTGGTGTTGTCACTATAACTGACAGTAATATTGTAAACACTCTTGCGTGTCTTCAGCCCATAAATAGCGACTGTTATGTCTTGCAGAGAAGTGTACTGAACTTGCTACAGGCACTGGACTGAACTATCAGAGGAGTACAGTGCTCTGACCTATCACGAATAATGTTTGGTATGAAATCAATGAATTTGTCAACCAGTGCCTTCCTCTTCAAAAAACTTTCAAATGTTCAGTGCTGTACCCAATTCAACATTAACGTCGTTTTACGAACTTTTGATAAATGAACTACAGTGTGCAATATATGAGTTCATTTGACTTCCCAATACAGCGGAAATGTTCAGCACGAAATTTAGCACGTGACAGAAAGTTTTAACACCGTGTTTTAAGTTTAAAAAGTGTATTCTTCGGTGGTCTCTACGTTATTAATCAGTAGGATATATATTACGATGTCCGACTTCAACAGACGCAAATTTAGACCAGTAGCAATCCTACTGTCAGAGCTCCGGCTTACCGAATTTCTTAAAAGTCGTTTGCAAATTTTTAACATCCGCGAACGACTTGAAGACGTGAAAGCGGATGCGGATCTAATTTTGCTGCAAACAGACTTCTATCTATACTCAGAGCTAAGATGAGAATGGGACCACAAACTAATATGAGGTGCAGGGATGACATTAGCAGACATCCACAAGCAACGTGGATTAGGCTATATTGCTAAACACTGTAATGCGTGAAGAAATCTGGAGGAGACTTTTCCCTGGAAAATGGAAGTGAGCGTATGGCATCGTTGGCCAGGGGGTCCCTACTCGGGGAAGTTCGGCCACCAAGAGCAAGTCTTATTTCATTCGACAATACACTGGGCGACTCGCGCGCCGGTGACGAGGATGAAATGATGATGACGACGACAGAACACCCAGTCCCCGAGCGGGGAAAATGTCCAACTCGGTCGGGAATCGAACCCCGGCCTGGGAGGCGAGCATGTTACCACCCAGCTAAGCAGGCGGACTCTTCCCTGCAAGTGTATGTTAAGTGAGCGCTGCCGCTGCTGACGTCATCATAACGGGTGTGACCCAAAGTCGATGGTAACTGGGTGGGGACGGTATGTCCAGTCAGCGTTAAATTGCTGATATTTATGACCCACTCTGTCGGAAAATGCTGTTAACTCGATCTGACGTGCGCTGCGATTGTGAATACAGGCTGTTTGGCTATTACAGGTACAAACAGAACAGAAGAACACAATACAATGAAACACGCTAGTCATCCTAACCAATGGCTTCTCCGATGCGGCCTATTAGGGGTCAGTACGTGAACGCCTTATAACAGAGTCACTGAGGGTCCAGACTGCGGACGTGCACTTCAAGAGGAACACACGAGTGTTCACATGGCCACCGTGTCCATGTGAAGACAGGGTTCAGCACGTCTCCTCATCGATGCCTGTACACGTTCAAGTATGCCAGGCACATTCCGAATATATTGACAGGCATAGACAGTGCGTTCACGAAGTTCTGCCACACTATCAACAGGGCTAGAATTCCAAAGCTTTTAACCTCCTCAGATCCTCTACCCTCTAAATTTAATTTTGCTAAAAAAAATTGCGTTTTATTTGATGTTATGGTTGATATTAGCAAGGACACATTGATCTTTAAAAATTTTTTTGATTGGTTTTTTGAGAATCTGATGTGTCATATACGACACACTGGTACTGAAGGCAGACAATTATGGAATGAATGTATGTGACTCCGTATATTATAATATAGATTTATTTGGCAAATTTAATAAAGGATCAAATTTCATTGTACAATATCAAAGTGTTAATATTTTTAAATTACATTATTTTAACATCCGCTGATTTTTCTTGGTGAGTTCAGTTCGTGTGAAATTCTCGAAAACAATTTCTGCCCTTCATGAGGCACAAATGAATCTTGCATTCTGTGCAGAAAACTCGTGCTCTTACACTTTTACATCCTGGTCGTCTACAACGATGAGTCTTTTCATCGTTCGTGACCTCTGGCATGTGAATAGCACTGCTCTTTCGTTTAGCATCACTCGGAATTGGTGCTGGAAGACTTTTTCTTTTCAAGGAGCTGGAAGCAGTATCCACTTCTTTATCTCCATCTGTAGATTCGTCATTAATATCAGGTATATAATTTCCTGAATGGATAAGCCACTCTGATACCTCAATTTTAAATTGTAGGTAGTCCATCGTATTTTTCCTTCTTTTCTTCAGTGCATTACAGTCTCTCCTGTACTCTATCCATGCTGCAGCACAAGCAAAATCAAAGAGATGCAGGATAATTCGCACTGTTCACTTTCTTGTTCTTGTACTTTGTCTGTAAACAGCAATGATATGATCCAGCATGTCGACCCCACCCATATTTTCATAATATTTTTCGATAGCAAGAGGCCTGCTGATATTTACGTATTGTTTGTCTTGCTTTGACCAACGCCTGCACTGTCCTAGAGGCAATTTTCCTTCTGCAGATGAGGCAACAATTACAGATTTGTTGTCATACCATTTAATAATGGCAATTTGTCCATCACCACGAACAGACTGATCAACTGCACCCCGACCTGCCTCTTTCATTTCTGCATCCGACTGAAGATCGCTCGCTCTTGGAACTTTACAAGACTGTATTGTCCCTGTAGCCTGACAGCCTCTGTCTGAGTGTAGACAGTCTAGGAGCTCAACTGACGTAAAGTATCGGTCCATATAAATTATAGACCCTTCAGGTAGCGTAGTTGCCAGTCTCATTACTACCTTTCCGCCCATGTTCAAGTAATCATAGCCTTCCAGTATACTGTCACCTTTCCCTTCATACATGAAAAAGTCAAGTGGTAATCCATCTGGAGATGTGGAAACGAAATTCTTGAGGCCACACCATTGCCGCATCATTGTCTTGCCCCAGAAAGGAATCATCTGTTCATCAATGGACACCTGTGTCCTAGGATTTTGTAAACAGCCTGCTCTGACGGTGTTTAGCAAAGGACAAATTTTCCGATAATTATCTTTTGCTCTCACATCACTAGCCACATCATTGTCTGTAACTAGTTTCAGTGCACTTCTGATTGCAAAAAGCCGCTTCCTTGACATTTTCCCTGCTACATCAGTCATTCTCGTCCCGAAAGCCCAATACATATTTAATCTGGGGTAGCCAAGACGTGACATCTTGATTGAGATGCCAAAAAACGTCATAATCTGTTGAGGAGTTGTATTTAGTGATTTCCCTGTGCGTGAAAAAGATGACCGATTGCTACAGGATGACAACAGCTCAAAAACACCATAAGGAATATATTTAAGAAAATATTCTCTTGTCTCACAGTGTTTCCCCTGCCAAACAGTTTCTACAAATGCTGGTGCAGGTGGTAAGGGCTCAAAGACGTCTGTATGGCGCCAAGGGGGGACATTTCTGGATTTCTGTCTGCAAAACTGATCAGTCACAGTATCTGAGACAACTTCACACGAATCGTCATCACTTTCCACTTCTGGTGCTAAAACAGTATCTTCATTGCAGTCTTCATCACTGGATAAACATTCAAGTTCTGAGATGTCTCCATCGAACTCCAGAGGTCTCTCCAACTCTTCAAGGATATGTGCATCTGACACTGAAGAAGTCAAGAAAGTTTTAATTACTTTAAATGAAACAAAAACCCGTAATTATAATTACAGCGACATGTATTCTAGTGTACACAGAAATACACATCCAGTTCCAATGTGTCCTATCCGACACACGTGTACAAAGCCTTTTGTAGTACAGTGAAAAATATTATTTCGTGGTTTTAAAATGCTCACATACCGAGCATTAGTATTTGCGTCAAACATTATGCACGTTAAGGTAACACAAAATGTAAATAACTTTACTTAGATGGGTACTTACAGTATCTCGACATCATTTTGTCCGCCTTTTCACGCATGCACTCAGGAAACAAAGCTCACACTCGTCACTTTACGCGCCAGACCGCTAAAACTCACAGGAATCCATGCTGACATCTCGCAGACGCTTAGGAAACTACTTAGACATGTGTCTCTGGCGTTACATCGGAGCTGTGGCTAAACAAAGTTCACCAATTTGGTGTGTCGTATACGACACGCGGGATCTGAGGAGGTTAAATGTGCCCACATAAACATCCAACGGGTTAAAGTCGGACATCTTGGGAGACCATGGTATTGGGGAGGTATGACCGATACGCTTGTTGTCAAAGATTCGTGCTAGGTATTCCCGAACAACTAAATGAAAGTGTGTTGGTGCGCCATCATGCACGTATCACATACACATCCTTTCACCATAAGGAATAATATGCAAACAGTTGATTAGCTTGTGTTCACAGGAAATGAAGGTACATACGACCAGCAAGTCGACCAGATGGGAAATGTGGCCATAGCAACGGATCTCCAACGACACCACCCCAAACGATAATGGAAGATCTCCGCAGAAGTGGCTTCTCTCTGTGGTAGCAAGTGGGTTCTCGTGAGCCCAAACGTGCATGCTGTAGATGTTCATGATAGCATCACCAGTAACGCAGGCTTCATGTATACCATTTGCACAAGGAATTGTGAATCTCTCCCACGTTGTGTAGAGAGCTATTGGGCGAAGGTAATGTGGGCTGCCGGAGCTTGCACACTTTGTACACAAATGGTTCAAATGGCTCTGAGCACTATGGGACTTAACAGCTGAGGTCATCAGTCCCCTAGAACTTAGAACTACTTAAACCTAACTAACCTAAGTACAGCACACACATCCATGCCCGAGGCAGGATTCGAACCTGCGACCATAGCTGACGCGGATCCAGACTGTAGCGCCTAGAACCGCTCGGCCACTCCGGCCGGCCTTTGTACATATTTCGGTGCAACTGCCCCTCACGTAATATGATTTAACTAAGGAAAATCAGGGTAAAAATCCGACTAGTTGCAAATTTTTGTACAGTGGTTCGAGGCTGCGCCATGATCAACATACTAAAAATTCTTGCCAGTGGGGTTTAAGCGGGAGGGTTGTGAAGGGGGTGAGGGCGCGTCTGAAGGGCGGTTTGGCACTTTTTTTATGTCTTTCTTGAATCACTCGAAAACTGCGGCTTCTAGTCATTGAAAAAAGGCTCGAGTAGTTTTTCTCTACGACTAGTAGTTTCAGCGTTACAGAGGATGGAGAAATGCACAGTATTAAAAGTTTTTCAATGCTGTAAAATGAATGTTTGCTTGGTAAACGAAGTGGGTTAAAACCACATGCAAGTGCAGTAGAGCCAAATGAAGCGATAGATTGTATTCCGTTGTTGTAACATGGTGGAGTGGTTAGGTGATGCAGGCAAGAGGCGTGAGGGAAGGCAGATCGCCGGATTTGTGTCATGCGCTTCTCTTCTTCAGAGGTGAGCAGGTGAATCCCGACCCTCGCTAGCCCACTACAAGATGCAAGTACAGAATGTTTCAGAAGGATATACCAACCCTTCCGCAACTCACCTTGCGAGGCACTGGCGATGTAGTGTGCAGACGTGCCTGGAGGTGCGTCAACATAGGTTACTAATAATACTGATGCATATGGACTGAATGTACGCCAAAGCTCTGCAAACTATTCTATACTACTAGAGGGGAAACTGATTATTAGTCATCATGTACGGCAGCCGTTTATAAGAATAGAGGAAACTTCCCCTACCATGATCGCTGCTCGTTTTTCACTTTACAGACAGACCTCCCTGGAATTTCGTATCCAGTTTCTTACGTGCGTACGCAACTGAGTAATTTGCTGCTGCAACTACAACAGAGGAGATATATGATGTTAACACTGTGAGTACTAAGATTCCGATTTTGGTACATGGGTGTTGCATGCAAGCTAGTCGATGGGGCGCTGACGATTTTGGTGTGGGTTTGATCTTATAAACAGTGGCGTATGAATATATTGTGCCTTCAGAAACTACATATTGGTCCGAAAAACGGCTACCTTAGATTTTGCTATTTAGCTTTATAAACGTGTTAGGAATAACTCATTGATGAATACAGGCGCCATTTTTAGATTTGTAACCATCGCTGTGAATTTATGCAAGTTGTTAATTAATGGCTATCACTTAGTGAAAGATGTCATCTGATTTAGAAAAAATATAGTAACCCAAGTATATTGGTAAGAGCTGGAATCTAGCGGGCGTAATGGTACAAATGGCAAAAGTAATTTTGGATGTATTCGAACTTTCATTAGAGTTATCTCTTACGTTAATTAGTTTCAGGGAAGTCAGAGTAAGTTACTGCATAGTATGGCTGTCGGTGTGAACGTAATTAAGTCGACCGATAAGCTCAGAGTTCCGTATCTCGTATCGTAGTAAAGTTTTCATGTACTAATAACTTTTAACTAACACGGTTTTCAGTAAAATTAATGACACCTAATGAAATCAGACATTGATCAAGAAACCCTTAATAACGAATTTAAGTAAGACAGTCTGATTAAAGTTTTGGCAAAAGACGGCCGGTGTGGCCGAGCGGTCCTAGGCATTTCAGTTTGGCACCACGCGACCGCTACGGTCGGAGGTTCGAATCCTGCCTCGGTCATGGATGTGTGTGATGTCCTTAGGTTGGTTAGGTTGTAGTACTTCTAAGTTCTAGGAGACTAATGTTAAATCCCATAGTGCTCAGAGCCATTTGAACCATTTTTGAACCATTTTGACAAAATCGATTATATGTTACACAAATACTTTCTAGATACTGGAGTAAAAAGTCAAAAATTAGCAAAAACAACTCCTATTAGCAGGAATGGAATGAAAGCGGTTCGGAAGTTCCAGCTTGCTCTGTTTCGTAACATTGGTATGACTGCATTTGTACAAACGTGGTATCAGGGAAACCCCTGGTTTCCGGGCCTGTGTTTATTGGGATTATTTGCTTGTTTCATTGTCCTCTCTGCTCGTCCCTTTCATCTGTACCTATAATAGTCAAACACCCCGTATTTTCAGGAGACCGACAATCTACTGTTGTAAACCCTACTGGGGGTGCAGTTAAGGTAGAACCTCTCCGGGCTCTCACTCGCATGTTTGTCAACACAAAATCAGGAAACCAGACAGCGAGGTCATCGGATTAGGGGAAAGGCGGCCGTGCCCTTTCAGAGGAACCATTCCGGCATTCGCTTGGAGCGATTTAGGGAAATCACGGCATGGGTGTGTGTGTGTGTGTGTGTGTGTGTGTGTGTGTGTTGTTCCTAGCGTAAGTTAGTTTAAGTAGTGTGTAAGAGTAGGGACCGATGACCTCAGCAGTTCAGTCCCTTAGGAATTCACACACACACACACACACACACACACACACACACACACAAAGAAAAAAAAGCTCTACTGCCATCCCTAATCTTCTAGGTGAGGTGATGGCAGCATGTGGGTATTGCGATGTCTGGGTACGTCTGGTTACGATTAACCATTAATACGCGCTCTTCGAAGCTAGATTGGGTCGAAAATTAAATGAAGGGTAGGTGTTTGAAGCTTAGGGGGGGAGTGCCGAGGCAAGAGCCAAGGGAAAAAAATCTCTGCCCTGGTCGTGTCGGGTAGGAAGTGCAGTAGCGGGTTGCTTGCTGTCTGCGACAGATCGTGCAAGGGTTAGTTAGGTGCGTTAGTGGGGTATCGTGCAGGCAGATAGCTTTAACGTTGCGAAGAGTTGTTACTCGGCGGCTGCAGCTGGCTATCGGCGTCGTCGTCTGGACCAACAACACCATACCTGTAACAGTTGGGTTCATCGTCGTTTAGTGTCCGATAGGTCATACAGCGGATGCACAGTGCAGGGTAGTGTTGGCGGTTTGCTTGTGCGTTAGTAAGCAAGCAAGCTTGTCGGCTTTCCTGCTGTTGCCTGTTGATCCGCTGTGATAGTAGTTGCCATATCCAGTCAGTATTGCCGATGTGCAGGCGCTCGCCTATGTTGTCGCTTGTGACTGTGTGTTAGCTCGCTATAGGTGGTTATGCCCTAGCTAGCAGTGTCTTTCGTCGCTTACGCTTCCACGTACGGTTGCGATCGTAGTTCCTCAGACTAAGGATGAAAGAATTGTTAGAGTGTCTCGATTTACTCTGTAATCGTGTGGCGAGTTTCTTGAATAGTTCTTTGAGTTTCAAGGCGGTATTCACTATGAAGATCCGCGGTGCGAGTGTAGCGTTACTAATGAAGCGGAGCACTTTGTTCTGTATGACCTGCAGGGCTACATATCCCAAGACAGGAGCTGCGTACGTCATCTTAGGTCTGATCAGTGTCATCTATATGGATATCGACACCCACTAATTTAGTGCATTCTCTGTTTAACAGGGTTGTTGGAGAGTCACGTGCGGTCTGTTGGCAACGTATTTTACGTGGTGTCCCGCCTCCCCCATGTAAGTTTCCGGCCCAGGCAGACACCGCGGTACCTAACTTTCTCTGGCAAACGTACCGGGTGTGCATGTAGTGTCACCTGTCTACAGTGTTGATGTTTGGCAGTAACTTCGGTTTGCGTGTGAACTGAACTGCTTCAGGCGCAGTGGACACTTGGAGATGCCCTACGAGCTAGTGAAAACGCTATTGGAACGAAAGATTTAAAAGAAATAAAATAATATGGATTGAATTCTTTAACTCTCTTTACATGTCGCTCTGTTCACCCAAGTAGCCTACTTTTTTCCCGGGAAAACGTGGTACAACATAGTGATAATAGTGGCCAGTGAATAAATATGCGCTGTTCCCATTCACGTTGTACGACGTTGGGAATTCCTGTATAGATCGATTCCGAAAATACAAAATAAAGTTACAGTAAGTGGCGATATTAATAAGAAGCGAAATGAATTAGGTCAAACACATGAAATTACTAATAGGGAAGGTAGTTGGAAGACTCGTAATAGCAGTGATGGATAGAAAGCACTGTTGTACATGTGCAAAGAAAATCGTGTACAAGACGCAAGTGCGAGGAGTTCTAGAGACCAGCCCCACATTTTCGGGTCGTCGTGAAGTGGGCATGGCAGCAGACGTCGAATACATAGATGCGCTGTTAGGATCGTGAAATCTTTGTTAAGAATGTAAATGTCGTGTGACTAGGGCCTTCCCGTCGGTTCCTCACAACCGACTTCTAATCAAGCTGCGGGCCTATGGGGTATCGTCTCAGTTGTGCGACTGGATTCGTGATTTCCTGTCAGGAAGGTCGCAGTTCGTAGTAACCCCCCCTGCGGGTCCGGGGATTAGAATGGGCCCGAGGTATTCCTGCCTGTCGTAAGAGGCGACTAAAAGGAGTCCCTCCCCCTCAAGGGGGTAGTTAGCGCCTGCGTCCGGAGACGGACGGTTCCACGACCTCTAATTGCGGTCATTTTGCTTTTTCACTTCTCGTTTCTTCCTTCCTTTGGTTGGTTCCTTTCTTTGCTCTTCTCCACCTCACTGTCTTCCTTACACTTTCCCCTGCAAAATCTCCTTGCCTTCTCATTGCCTTCTTCTCCTTGCCTTCTCATTGCCTTCTTCTCCTTGCCTTCTCATTGCCTTCTTCTCCTTGCCTTCTCTGGTCTCCGCCTCGGCGTTTGAGACAGTCTGTCCTCTCTCTCCCTCTCTCTGTCCTTTTTCCTCTTCTTCCTTCCTCCCTGTGCGCGCCTGAAGGCCGACCCACGCGTTCGCACGCGTAGCCGGTGACGGGGTAACGCGTAATTCCCCGCCCTGGGTAGACATGTAAGGCACGCGCGTACCCCCTGGTAAAGGCCAGGCCCGGGGAGGGGTGATTGCCTGAGCTGATACCTTCTGACCGTGCCGATTGGTCCCTCCGTCTGTTTCTCGGGAGGTGTGACCTGAGGTGTCAACATTCACCTAAGGCGGGAGTGCCCTCTGAGAGGGTCCCCACAAGGAAGGAGCGCGCCATCGGAGACGCTGGCAATCATGGGGGATTCCTCCGCAATGGATTCCACTCCATCTCTCTCGACTTCTGCCCAAAAACGGAAACGTGACCAGCTACCAGTGACAAAAGTACTACCGCCTGCCCCACAGTTCCTCGTCGTTTCTCGATCTGAGGACGGAAAGGATTTTTCTTCTGTCAACCCTTTCGTTATCCAGAAGGGCGTAGATGCCATTGCCGGATCTGTTAAATCTTGTACCAGGTTGCGTAACGGTACCTTATTACTCGAAACTGAGAGCGCCTTTCAGGCACAAAAACTGCTTCGGGCCACACTCCTGTACACGTTCCCTGTCCGGGTGGAGGCTCACCGAACTTTGAATTCGTCCCGTGGTGTGGTCTATACTAGATCCCTCGACGGCTTGACTGACGAGGAGATTCAATCTTTCCTCGCTGAGCAGGGCGTGACGGCTGTCCATAGGGTCATGAAAAAGGTCAACAATGACCTTGTACCGACCCGGACACTTTTCTTGACCTTCGATAGTGTTCAGCTGCCATCGCGCATCAAGGCGGGCTACGAGGTTATTTCTGTTCGCCCCTATGTCCCGACACCTACGCGCTGCTACCAGTGTCAGCGTTTCAATCACACTCGACAGTCTTGTTCCAATGCGGCTAAATGTGTCACTTGTGGCAGGGATGCCCATGAGGGTGACTGTCCACCTCCGTCTCCTCGTTGTGTGAACTGTCAGGGTGACCATGCCGCATCCTCCCGCCACTGTCCTGTCTATAAGGAAGAACGCTGTATCCAAGAAATTCGGGTCAAAGAGAAAGTATCTACCTCGGCTGCTCGCAAGCTATTGGCTAGTAGGAAGCCCACGCTGCTCCCAGCGGGGAAATACAGTACTGTCCTCTCCTCTCCTCGGACTACCAGGGAGGTGGCAACCCAGACATGCGATCTGACCTTCAGCACCACGGTCGTCCGTTCGGCCAGTGCTAAGATCGCGCGGTCGACGTCTCCTCTTCCTCCCATCACCCCACAGGCACCAGTCCCTTCATCAGCTTCTGCTAAGACGAAGACCCAGAAGTCAGATGCACGGGCCTTCAAGAAGGAACCGTCCCGTGCAGACTTCCTACGTACCTCGACCTCCCAGCCTTTGTCCGGTACTTCCACCAAACGACCTTCCAAGAAGGCAAATAGGAAGCACAGTTCTCCTTCTCCGCCACGGCGCATTTCTTCTCCTGCGCCACCCAGCGGTTGCCGCCCCAGGCCGTCATCCGTTTCGCCTGGCCGCACCGCTGGTAGCCGAACATCTGGCCGTTCACTGGCGGAGGAAGCTCCAAGATGGCCGATGAACCTATAGAACCAATGGACGATGACTGTCCGCCTACTGATAGCGGCGGCAGTGCTCGCTCGAAGCCAGGCCCTCAGCGGCCTTCGAGGTGACCCCTTCTTTCGTCTTTTTTCTTTTCTTACGATGGCACTTATTCACTGGAATATTCGCAGCATTCGCTCCAACCGAGAGGACTTGAAGTTGCTGCTCCGCTTGCACCGTCCGCTCGTCGTCGCCCTCCAGGAAACGAAGCTACGCCCTTGCGATCAAATTGCCTTGGCACACTACACCTCTGTGCGTTTTGACCTACCCCCTGTGGTAGGTATCCCAGCTCATGGAGGGGTTATGTTGCTGGTTCGGGATGATATTTACTACGATCCCATCACGTTGCACACCGGCCTACAGGCAGTTGCCATCCGCATTACTCTCCCCACTTTTACATTTTCCATTTGTACCGTTTACACTCCATCGTCATCTGCCGTTACCAGGGCAGACATGATGCAACTTATTGCTCAGCTACCTGCACCATTTTTGTTAAGTGGAGACTTCAATGCCCACCATCCCCTTTGGGGCTCTCCAGCATCCTGCCCGAGGGGCTCCCTGTTAGCAGACCTTTTCAACCAGCTCAATCTTGTCTACCTCAATACTGGCGCCCCTACTTTTCTTTCGGACACATCTCACACCTATTCCCATTTAGATCTCTATATATGTACTCCCCAACTTGCACGCCGGTTCGAGTGGTATGCACTTTCTGATACATATTCGAGCGACCACTTCCCGTGTGTTATCCATCTCCTGCAGCATACCCCCTCTCCGTGCTCATCTAGTTGGAACATCTCCAAAGCAGACTGGGGGCTCTTCTCTTCCAGGGCGACCTTTCAGGATCAAACATTCCCAAGCTGCGATAGTCAGGTCGCACACCTCACGGACGTCATTCTCACTGCTGCTGAATATTCCATCCCTCACCCTACTTCTTCTCCACGCTTTACGTGCTCGTCGACGTGCTTTACGCACCTTTAAACGCCACCCTACAGTGGCGAATTGTATCAATTATAAACGATTACGTGCACAGTGTCGTCGTATTATTAAAGAAAGCAAGAAAGCCAGCTGGGCTGCTTTCACAAGCACCTTCAACAGTTTTACTCCTTCTTCTGTCGTCTGGGGTAGCCTGCGCCGGCTATCTGGCACTAAGGTCCACTCACCAGTTTCTGGCTTGACGGTCGCGAATGACGTCCTTGTGGCCCCTGAGGCTGTCTCCAATGCCTTCGGCCGCTTTTTCGCAGAGGTTTCGAGCTCCGCTCATTACCACCCTGCCTTCCTCCCCCGCAAACAGGCAGAGGAGGCTAGGCCACCTAACTTCCGCTCCTCGAATCGTGAAAGTTATAATGCCCCGTTCACCATGCGGGAACTCGAAAACGCACTTGGCCGATCACGGTCCTCCGCTCCAGGGCCTGATTCTATTCATATTCAGATGCTGAAGAACCTTTCTCCTGCGGGTAAAGGTTTTCTTCTTCGTACTTACAATCGCATCTGGATTGAGGGACATGTTCCCGCATGCTGGCGCGAGTCTATTGTTGTCCCGATTCCTAAGCCGGGGAAGGACAAGCACTTGCCTTCCAGTTATCGACCCATCTCGCTTACCAGCTGTGTCTGTAAAGTGATGGAGCGAATGGTTAACTCTCGATTGGTTTGGCTGCTCGAGTCTCGACGCCTCCTTACCAATGTCCAATGTGGATTTCGTAGGCGCCGGTCTGCTGTTGACCATCTGGTTACCTTGTCGACCTTCATTATGAATAACTTCTTGCGGAAGCGCCCGACCGCGGCTGTGTTCTTTGAGTTGGAGAAGGCTTACGACACCTGTTGGAGGGCGGGCATTCTCCGCACCATGCATACATGGGGCCTTCGCGGTCGCCTCCCTCTTTTTATTCGTTCCTCTTTTAAGGGATCGACAGTTCAGGGTACGTGTGGGTTCTGTCCTGTCACACCTTTCGCCAGGAGAATGGGGTGCCACAGGGCTCAGTTTTGAGCGTCGCTCTCTTCGCCATAGCGATCAATCCAATAATGGATTGCCTCCCAGCTGATGTATCAGGCTCCCTTTTCGTGGACGATTTTACCATCTATTGCAGCGCGCAGCGTACGTGTTTCCTGGAGCGCTGTCTTCAGCGTTCTCTTGACCGTCTTTACTCCTGGAGTGTCGCCAATGGCTTCCGTTTTTCTGCCGAGAAGACGGTCTGTATTAACTTCTGGCGCTACAAAGAGTTTCTCCCACCGTCCTTACGACTCGGTCCCGTTGCTCTCCCATTCGTGGAGACAACAAAATTTTTAGGTCTTACATTTGACAGGAAACTTAGTTGGTCTCCACATGTGTCTTATTTGGCTGCCCGTTGTACCCGTTCTCTCAATGTCCTCCGTGTTCTCAGTGGTATGTCGTGGGGAGCGGATCGAACCGTCCTACTTCGCCTATATCGGTCGATCGTCCGCTCCAAGCTGGATTATGGGAGCTTCGTATACTCCTCTGCACGGCCATCCATCTTACGCCGCCTCAACTCCATACAACATCGGGGGTTACTTCTTGCGATCGGAGCGTTTTATACTAGTCCCGTCGAGAGTCTTCATGCTGACGCTGGTGAGTTGCCACTCACCTACCGGCGCGATATACTGCTTTGTCGGTATGCCTGTCGGCTACTGGCAATGCCCGACCACCCGTCTTATCGTTCCTTTTTTGATGACTCTCTCGACAGTCAATACGGGTTGTATGTCTCCGCCCTGCTCCCCCCTGGAGTTCGCTTTCGTCGCCTCCTTCAACACCTTAATTTTTCACTCCCTGTCACCTTTCGAGTGGGCGAGAGCCACACGCCACCTTGGCTCCAGGCTCAGGTTCGCGTCCACCTTGACCTCTGCTCACTCCCGAAGGAGGTTACCCCCGGTTCAGTCTACCACTCCCGTTTTGTCGAACTTCGTTCGAAGTTCATTAATATGACCTTCATTTATACAGATGGCTCTAAGACCAATGAAGGGGTCGGGTGTTCTTTTATTGTCGGGGCACAAAGTTTCCAATATCGGCTCCATGGCCATTGTTCGGTCTTCACAGCTGAGCTCTTTGCCCTCTACCAGGCTGTCCTTTACATCTGCCGCCACCGACATTCTGCATATGTCATCTGCTCCGATTCCCTGAGAGCTATCCAGAGCCTCGGTGATCCGTACCCGGTTCACCCTTTCGTGCACCGGATCCAACGCTCTCTTCCGCAGCTGGTGGACGTCGGTTCTCCGGTTAGCTTTATGTGGGTTCCTGACCATGTCGGTATCCCTGGGAACGAAGCTGCAGATGCCGCGGCCAAGGCTGCGGTCCTCCAGCCTCGGACAGCTTCTTGCTGTGTCCCTTCGTCAGACTGTAGCAGGGTTATTTGTCGGCGCATTGTATCGCTATGGCATACCGATTGGGCTGCACTTCCAGACAACAAGCTTCGGGCCTTGAAAGCTCTTCCCGTGGCTTGGACGTCCTCCTCACGCCCTTCTCGGCGGGAGGAGGTAGTTTTGGCCCGGTTGCGAATTGGCCACTGCCGGTTCAGCCATCGCCATCTGCTGACTGCTGCGCCGGCGCCGTTCTGCCCATGTGGGAAATTGCTGACGGTCCGCCACATTTTAACGTCGTGTCCGGATTTTAACACCCTGCGTCTCGATCTTGGCCTGCCATGTACTGTGGAAGCCATTTTAGCGGATGACCCACGAGCAGCTGCTCGCGTTCTTCATTTTATCAATTTGACAACCCTCTCAAAGGACATTTGATTATGCTGTTTTCTTTTTTAATCCTATGCCTGTCAGTATGTCTTTCATCGTGTTTTCCGTTTCGTTGCTGTTTTAACCTTGTGACTCGCGGTGCATTCCTAAAGTAGTCTGGGCGCTAATGACCGTTGACGTTGTGCGCCCTAAAACCACAAAAAAAAAAAAAAAAAAAAGTTCGTAGTAATAGGCGGCGAATCGTCGAGTAAAACTGAAGTGATATCAGGTGTTCCCAGGGAAGCGTCCTGGGACCTCTGCTGTTCCTCATCTATATAAATGACCTGGGTGACAATCTGAGCAGTTCTCTTAGGTTGTTCGCAGATGATGCTGTAATTTACCGTCTAGTAAGATCATCCGAAGACCAGTATCAGTTGCAAAGCGATTTAGAAAAGATTGCTGTATGGTGTTGCAGGTGGCAGTTGACGCTAAATAAAGAAAAGTGTGAGGAAATCCACACGAGTTCCAAAAGAAATCCGTTGGATTTGATTACTCGATAAATAGTACAATTCTCAAGGCTGTCAATTCAACTAAGTACCTGGGTGTTAAAATTACGAACAACTTCAGTTGGAAAGACCACATAGATAATATTGTGGGGAAGGCGAGCCAAAGGTTGCGTTTTATTGGCAGGACACTTAGAAGATGCAATAAGTCCACTAAAGAGACAGCTTACACTCGTTCGTCCTCTGTTAGAATATTGCTGCGCGGTGTGGGATCCTTACCAGGTGGGATTGACGGAGGACATGGAAAGGGTGCAAAAAAGGGCAGCTCGTTTTGTATTATCACGTAATAGGGGAGAGAGTGTGGCAGATATGATACGTGAGTTGGGATGGAAGTCATTAAAGCAAAGACGTTTTTCGTCCCGGCGAGATCTATTTACGAAATTTCAGTCACCAACTTTCTCTTCGGAATGTGAAAATATTTTGTTGATCCCAACCTACATAGGCAGGAATGATCATCAAAATAAAATAATATAAATCAGAGCTCGAACAGAAAGGTTTAGGTGTTCGTTTTTCCCGCGCGCTGTTCGGGAGTGGAATGGTAGGGAGTTAATATGATTGTGGTTCGATGAACCCTCTGCCAAGCACTTAAATGTGAATTGCAGAGTAATCATGTAGATCGATCGCCGGCCGCAAGTCTTTCGATTTGACGCCACTTCGGCGACTTGCGCGTCGATAGGGATGAAATGATGATGATTAGGACAACACAACACCCAGTCCCTGAGCATAGAAAATCTTCGACCCAGGCGGCAATCGAACCCGTGCCGTTAGGTATGACAGTCCGTCGCGCTGACCACTCAGCTACCGGGGCGGACAAAATCTTTGTTCAGGTTGTTAAATTATGTCTATTGTATTTGCAGTGGCAATGACGGATACTGGACTGTTTCCGTGCAAGATACAACTGGAGAAGTATATGTTCTACATCCGTAAACGCGAAAATAGAAATACAAAGAAGTAGAGAAGAAAACCAGCAACAGCATTCAGATTGCTGTCGGAGCTTTAACGATAGTTTCACATATGTATTACGCTGACTGAAGATAGGTGAAAGACCGGAATAAATAAATAAATAAATAAAAGTACATTAAAAGTGACTTGTTGGCTGTCTTCCTTGAAATAATAAAGTAAGGTAGCTGCAACAAAAATGAAGCATTACTGAATAATATTACTCAAATGAGCGATAAAGGTGAAAAATATTGGACACAACAAATTAAATGTATCATTGCAGTAAACAAATTAAAAATTGTATAAACTTTCTAAAGGTACTCGATATTGATTTTAATATGACGTATAACAAAGAACACATTTTATTTGCTCTTCATATATAACTAATATTGCATAAATTACTAACTGAAATTAAAAGAAAAATGGCTATAATTAAGTGCTGAGAACACATGCTTTCCAGGAATTGAGTTTTTATTATAATTTACCTTTCATTTGCTTACTTTGAGCGAAACAAGCTCGTCGATTATATAATTGAACTCTATTGGCAAGATAACTGTATTTCACAATTTTCTTCACCAGCAATCGACCTTAAGTACTTCTTTTTTCATCTTTCATTTGCTGAAATTGGTTTGACAAGATGCTGCAGCCGCTGGAATAGTTACAAATATCCTCAGACCTATTTCGCTGTTTCAATAAGGAACTTATTATTCATACGTCGAAAAAGGTCTTCAATATATCCAGATGGAAAGCTGTGTGAGTGTTTTTCAGACCTCTTTCTACTGGAATTCCAAAGACACTATTTGGCACCAAAATCTGGTGCATATTTTTGAAAACAAGGCACTGAACTCTCGTTTAAGGCGTTCCTCACAGAAAATTTAAATGAGATGTGTGTGTCATACACTGACGTGCCAAAACATAATGACCACCTGCTTAATAGCCTGTTTGTCAGTCTTTGGAACGAAATACATCACTGATTCTGCCTACCAGGGATCAGACACTTTGTCGATACGTTTGTGGAGGCATGTGGCTCTGGATGTCTACGCAAAGGTCACGTACTTGGCGTAAAAACGGGCCGCTGATATACGTACGCGATGGTAGCGACCCAGATGGGTTCAAATGGCTCTGAGCACTATGGGACTTAACTTCTGAGGTCATCAGTCCCCTAGAACTTAGAACTACATAAACCTAACCAACCTAAGGACATCACACACATACATGCCCGAGGCAGGATTCGAACCTGCGTCCGTAGCGGTCGCGCGGGTCCGGGCTGAAGCGCCTGGAACCGCTCGGCCACACCGGCCGGCCCCAGATGGGTGCGATAGGATTTACATCAGGCGAATTTGGTCGCCGAGACATTAGCGTGAGTTCACTATAATGTTTCTCAATCCACTGTAGCACGGTTCTGGCTCCGAGACACGGACAGTTGTAGTGCTGAACGATAACAAAGTTCGCAGCTGTCAGAGCGTGTCTTCGATCACTACGACAGGTCCCATGCAAGCGCGGGAGGATGCCTCCGGTGGCATAACACAGCCTCCCCCTGGCCTGCACGTTCCGAGCCGCCGTTCACCTCGATGACGGCGGCTGAGGAGACGGCGATCGACCTAGTGTAGCAAACACCGTGATTCACCCGAAGACTGGACAAGTTTCCATTGATCGACGGTCGAATACCGATGGTCCCGTGTCCACTCGAATCGTAACTCACGATGTCTTCGGGACAACATGTGAACACACAGGAGTGGTGTGCTGCGTATCTTCGTTTTCGACAACTTAAGATGAACGGTGTGCTCCGAAACCCTTGTTCATGCGCCGGCATTGTGCTGTTTCGGCAAAGATGCCACAGATAGCCGACTGTCCTAGTTTACAGAGCAGACAAGCCTCCGAACCCCACGTTGTGTGACGAGTCGTGGACTTGGAAACCATTTCGCCCCTAGTGGTAGTTCCACTGTCCTTCTCTCTCTTTTCCTTGCGTCAACATTCGACCAGTTTCGCCGTTTTCTAGATGCTCGCTCCCTGGCTCTGAGTGATAATAATCTGCCTTTGTCAAAGTGGCCCATCTCAATGGATTTCCCCATCTGCAGCTCATATCCTCGCTAGCGCGGTGCCCCGTCCGCGTCTGGTTCGCTTACATACTTTTGCTAGCGCGTCAAGGCCCGCAACCCCACCAGCTGGCATTTAACGTCGCGTTGGGCAGTTGTATTAATGTTTTGGCTTATCAGTGTGTGAGAGACCTGTTTCCCATTTTATGACTGAAATGCAATACTTCCAAGCAATCCAGCTTAAACAGTTTCAGTCCAGTCTTCAGTTAACAGATGTCGGTTCAAATGGCGTATTATTTGCTTCAGCAGCCTCTCGCCAACCTTCGAGATCCTCCGATACCGTAGCGAAGTAGCAGCAAAAATTTCGTTGTTAAACATGAGATAGCTGTGTAGACGGCAGAGTCCGCAGCTCGTGGTCGTGCGGTAGCGTTCTCGCTTCCCGCGCCCGGGTTCCCGGGTTCGATTCCCGGCGGGGTCAGCGATTTTCTCTGCCTCGTGATGACTGGGTGTTGTGTGATGTCCTTAGGTTACTTAGGTTTAAGTAGTTCTAAGTTCTACGGGACTGATGACCATAGATGTTAAGTCCCATAGTGCTCAGAGCCATTGGAACCATTGGAACCAAGACGGCAGAACCAAGCGCACTCTTGGCTCATAACCCATTTGAAATCTGCCCGTTCGTTGTTATTTCGTTTTGATGCTACCTGGAGGAAATGTGACGTTGGCAATACCGCACATTTACAAAGGGCGATCAAAAACTTGGATTCGAAGGCGGTACAGCCCAGTGCTGATAAGCTAGTCTGTGGCTGCGTCCGCCATGATGTAGCAGCAGTGCGCAACTTGGCATAGCATTCCACAACTGTGGCTATCGACAGATGTGCTGCCCCGTACACATTCCTCATTCTGCGATGGGTGTCTACCAGTGTGTGTCCTTCGGCAGCATGTTGGTCCGCTGGACCGACGTCGCAGTACTTCATGCTTCCGCATTTACCGCACGCACATCGGAAAGACACGAATGCTACACTAATCCCTTGCTACATGACAGTGCCCGCATCGGAGTCGAGCTACGTTGCATATTCGCAGCAGCAACTCCCTCAAACAGAAACCTTTTAATCGCCCGCTACACAATCTCGGGCCGAGGGAAAGGTTTCTTCTTGCAGGTAGAGGATAGGAACACATGGGACATGACCTCACGAACCTTTTCTGCTCAATTCGGAGATCGTCTTTATTTTCTTTTTTCAGTCAACTTTTCACCGCCGCTGTCTGTGCGCCTATCCCGCCATGGCCTACGTACGTCCCTGGTCGTGGCTCGCGAGGTCACTGGACTGATGTTTTTGTGTGACTATGTTAAAACGATTCACTGTAGTCCAGCACTGTTGGTATTATCGACGAGCAAGTCGCCGAAGTGGTGTCAACTCGAACATTATGAAGTACCTCGAAGAAAACGGTTTATTGACACATAGTCAGCACAGATTCAGAAATCTTGTGAAACACAACTAGCTCTTTATACTCATGAAGTAATAAGTGCTATCGACAGGGGATGTCAAATAGATTCCATATTTTTAGATTTCCAGAAGGCTTTCGACAGCGTTCCTCACAAGCGTCTTCTAACCAAACTGCGTGCCTACGGAGTATCGCCTCAGTTGTGCGACTGGATTCGTGATTTCCTGTAAGGAAGGTCACAGTTCGTAGTAATAGACAGAAAGTCATCGAGTAAAACAGAAGTAATATCCGGCGTTGCCCAAGGAAGTGTTATAGGCCCTCTATTGTTCCTGATCTATGCTAACGACATAGGAGACAATCTGAGTAGCCGTCTTAGATTGTTTGCAGATGATACTGTCATTTAACGTCTTATAAAGGCATCCGATGACCAAAAAGGCTTGCAAAATGATTTAGATAAGATGGTGCGAAAAGTGACAATTGACCCTGAATAAAGAAAAGTGTCAAGTTATTCACATGAGTACTAAAAGAAATCAGCTAAATTTCGATTACGCGATAAGTCACACAAATCTGAAGACTGTAAATTCGACTAAATACTTAGGGATTACAATTACAAATAACCTAAATTGGAACGATGACGTAGATAATATTGTGGGTAGAGCAAACCAAAGACTGCGATTCATTGGCGGAACACTTAGAAGGTGCAATAGGTCTACTAAAGGCTTGTCCGCCCTATTCTGGAGTATTGCTGTGCGGTGTGGGATCCGCATCAGGTGGGACTGACGGATGACATCGAAAAAGTACAAACAAGGGCAGCTCGTTTTGTACCATCACGAAATAGGGGAGATAATGCCACAGACATGGTACGTGAATTGGAGTGGCAGTCATTAAAACAAAGACGGGATCTTCTGACGAAATTTCAATCAGCAGTTTTCTCCTCCGATTGCCAAAACATTCTGTTGCCACCCACCCACATAGGGAGAAATGATCATCATGATAAAATAAGAGAAATCAGGGCTCAGACACAAAAATTTAAGTGCTCTTTTTTCCTGCGTGCCGTTCGAGAGTGGAACGGTAGAGAGACAGCTTGAATGTGGTTCATTGAACCCTCTGCCACGCACTTTATTGTGAATAGCAGAGTAATCACGTAGATGTAGACTTGCACCAGGCGGCCGGTCTACCCGACGGGAGGCCCTAGCCACACGACATATCATATTTTCACTGTTGATATTTTCGATGAACTCTGGGGAAGCATTGTGGATGGTTGTGATTTCTGAACGTGTGCAGGTTTCGATGAGGAAATGTGCTGAAGGCTGCCTTCACATGAACGATGCCTATAAGGGCACCTGTTGTAACGTGGTCGTCCTGAGGCGTATACCTGCAGTTTGGATCCACGGAGACTGTTATAAGGTTTTCATGTACTCAGTCATAATGCATCGTAGTGGGTAAACCATCGGATTCTGTAAAAATGTTTATTAGTATTATTTGCTTTTTTCACTGTTCGCTGGCCGCCCCCTTTCGTTTGTACACCGTATATACGTAGATGTAGACCATTCTATCTCCCCCATCCGTCCATCTTCCACAAGCTAGTAACACCTCATTAGGAATTCCCTCATGTTAATAAATTCCTGTCTACACCACTTTTGTCTACTACTAATAGTGGCCGTATTACCCAGGAGCCCTGTTTTCTGTGCGTCTACTGCTTCGTGTGTGTGTGTGGGGGGGGGGGGGGGGGGGTGCAGCATGAGACCGGTTTTGTCTTAGATAAATCATTCGCAGACATTCACTGCAGTCTGCCACTCAAAGTGAGTGTAGCCCTATCTCCGTTAGCGCAAGACACATTCCTGGTGGTCTCTTGCATCGCGCAAATAAAAACGTCAGCTGATGGAAGAGACGTGACTACGTCTACGTGAGTAACAGCCCACAATGAATGTCGGGGTTGTCTTACTGGAAACGAAACCGTCCACCAACTGAATGCATGAAAATTTTACATAAATAAAGTACAACGTGACAAAAACATGAGTAACTCAATAATGTGTGTAGATAAGTTTTTAAGAGAAACGAAAAACTCTGCCGGTATTGGGCACTGAAATAGATTCAACGGCGACACGCCAAAAGCCTGTGCTAGCCCACGATGTAATGCCTACCACAAATAACATTATGCATCATAACTCGAAAAATTGTACAGAAATCTGATGGCAGTTATAATAGTCGAGCGGCATGAAAGGGTAGCAGTGGTTGGGAAGGGAGTGAGCCAGGGTTGTAGCCTATCCCCGATGCTATTCAGTCTGTATATTGATCAAGCAGTAAAGGAAACAAAAGAAAAATTTGGTGTAGGTATTAAAATCCATGGAGAAGAAATAAAAACTTTGAGGTTCGCCGATGACATTGTAATTCTGCTAGAGACAGCAAAGGACTTGGAAGAGCAGTTGAACGGAATGGACAGTGTCTTGAAAAGAGGGTATAAGATGATCATCAACAAAAGCAAAACGAGGATAATGGAATGTAGTCGAATTAAATCGGGTGATGCTGAGGGAATTAGATTAGGAAATGAAACACTTAAAGTAGTAAAGGAGTTTTGTATTTAGGGAGCAAAATAACTGATGATGGTCGAAGTAGAGAGAATATAAAATGTAGACTGGCAATGGCAAGGAAAGAGTTTCTGGAGAAGAGAAATTTGTTAACATCGAGTATAGATTTAAGTGTCAGGAAGTCGTTTCTGAAAGTATTTGTATGGAGTGTAGCCATATATGGAAGTGAAACGTGGACGATAAATAGTTTGGACAAGAAGAGAATAGAAGCTTTCGGAATGTGGTGCTACAGAAGAATGCTGAAGATTAGATGCGTAGATCACATAGCTAATGAGGAAGTATTGAATGGGATTGGGGAGAAGATAAGTTTGTGGCACATCTTGACTAGAAGAAGGGATCGGTTGGTAGGACATGTTCTGAGGCATCAAGGGATCACCAATTTAGTACTGGAGGGTAAAAATCGTAGAGGGAGACCAAGAGATGAATACACTAAGCAGATTCAGAAGGATGTAGGTTGCGGTAGGTACTAGGAGATGAAGAAGCTTGCACAGGATAGAGTAGCATGGAGAGCTGCATCAAACCAGTCTCAGGACTCTGGACCACGATAACAATAACAACAACAACAACAACTCGTAAAAAAAGCAGTTGCGGACAAAACTTCGTTCGACGCTTTACTCTTATTCTGACCCACACATTACTCCCACCAAGTGTGTACAGTTACTTTTGAATCAGCCTGCATTTCATTTCAATAGCGTGTCAGCTCGCTCCGCAGTAACACTCATCCGTACAACAGCTGACGACCTACATTTCTGGATCTGGAACCTACTCCAAAGCTATTTCTTACTAGTGGCGTGCAGCAGCAGGTCTGAATCAGGAGAACTGTTTCTGTTGCATCAGAATACTTACACGTGGCAATATGCATTGTCAAATAATAGCAAGATGGCGGCGAAAAAAACGCGACACAGTATGACAAGGAAAACAACAGTGAGATTACTTGGTGTCGATGGAAATATTTCACAAAAGCGTCGCATTAATTACTATTTATGATTGCCAAAAGGATCTAACTGAATTGCAAGCCGACGTGGATACACACGCTCTGAATACGAAAGCGTAATCGTAAGAACATGTTCCGAGAAACTAACTTTAAACAAAGGAATAACTCTCTTCAGATTTCAGGAAATGATAACTTTCAATCTTCAGCATGACGGATTGTAAACGGTAATATTCACCCCCTGTAATCAGCTTCCATTTAACCACAAATGAGCTACATGCGGGTGTCTACTGCAAGCCAGAACCCAGAGTAATAGCAAGTAAATTGTGTAGAAATGTAAATGCACTCACGAACAAATCTGGCCGTTTGTCTAATATTCATGACGGCGATCAGTTCAAATGATCTCATTGAATTTCTTCATCCCTGTAGAATATCTGAACCAGCTCACAACCCTCTCTTCCTCCCAACGCAGATACGCTTAGTCACATTAATATGACTGCCTCCTATGTGCGACGTGAACGTGCAATAATCACAGGCCGGTATTACACTATCAAATTTCTTTGTCAAAGAGTTTTGACAAAGAAATTTGGTAGTGTAATTCCGGCCTTACAGACGGCGGGTGGCAGCACCAACAGTGGAGGGTATATAAAGCGTACTGGGGAACGCAGAAAACGGTGCAGTCGTTGTTGTAGTGTGCAAACGGGGCGATGTATCTGTGGTCCAAAACGGCATATCATTGACTTTCGGACCAAAGGCGGAATCACTTCCGAAACGGCTACGTATGTAAACTGTTCGCGCGCCGCCGTGGTTAAAATGGCGCTATCCAAACCCGGAGGCGACGCAAGTGTGGTGCACCACGGGCCATAAAAGACGGGGGTGAACGACGGCTGTGGGCGAACAGACGCGCAACTGTTCAGCAACTGACCGTCCAGGTGAGCCAAGGGGCTGTCAACAGTGTCTTCTGAACGTCTGTTCAGTGAACGTTGCTGCATGTGGGCCTCAATAGGAGGCGCTTGGTTCAGGCACCTATTCTGACTGCTGTTCATAGGCCACAAAGGCTGCAAATTTGCGCTCCAAAACCGCAACTGGATGCCCACGGCGGGCGACAGGTGGCCTTTCCAGGTGAATTACGTTTAAGAATCTGAAAGTAGACCATGCAACAATAGTCTCTAAAGCACAGCCCATAGGAGGGAGCGTTATTGTCTGGGGAATGTTTTTGTGGCAATCCCTAAGTAACCGCGTCGTTCTGAAAGGAACAATGTACCAACACAAGTATGCACCTATCGTGCAGTTTGTCTTTCCTCGGTGGCATCTACCAGCAGGACAATGCAACGTGTCGCAGAGCTCGCAATTTGCGTGCGTGGTTCGAAGAGCACCACGACGAGGGTACCGGGCCGCTGGCCAGCAAACACTACAGATTTAAGGGGAGTTGGAACGCCCCATCCTGACAATGTTAAATTTAGTATATCATCCTCTTGATCTTTTTCCAGGTTCTTTATTCTTTTCTTCTTTCTGGACTCCTTAGTGGCCAAATGTGCTGCATACTCTGCTTTATCAATGCGAACCTTCTCCATCCGTTCAAGTTCAAAAATGGTTCAAATGTCTCTGAGCACTATGGGACTTAACATCTGAGGTCATCAGACCCCTAGAACTTAGAACTACTTAAACCTAATTAACCTAAGGACATCAGACACATCCATGCCCGAGGCAGGATTCGGACCTGCGACCGTAGCGGTCGCGCGGTTCCAGACGGAAGCGCCTAGAACCGCTCTTCCACAGCGGCTGGCTCCGTTCAAGTTCTCTGATGCAGTTTGCTCCAAGATTAATTCCCATATGCTGTAGCACTTTCACCCTACCAATGTTGCCATCATTAAAAGGAATAACAGCATCACTGACCGTTCCAACAAAAACATTTTTTGGTAAGCGAGTACGTATAAGATTACTGAACGACTCATTGGGATTTTGAGTCTGACCATGCAGACACTTCTTCAGTAATTCAGGATTTGATGCGATGGAATGTTTATGGCTGTATGAACTGTTTGAGTACTGGGCATTGCGGTAATTGCACCATGAATCAGCTCCAGGAGGGCAAAGGTGGTGTATTGGTTTTTCATCAGTTAACAGTTTGTGGAAGAAGGTAGCCCATACTGCCTGCTTCATTTTCAATAAGTCCTCAGTATTATTTCTAATGCCCATCTCATAATACTGCTGTAGTTCATCAATCATTTTGTCTGTCAGCGTGCCTCTTATTTTTTTTTATCCTCAGAAAATTTCTTGTCTCTAAAACTTTGTTTCAACTTCCTCGACATGGTGCCCACTCTCTTCTGGACATGACCAACACATTCCAGTTTTGTGATAATCTTCTCACCATAAATCTGAGCGGCTACTAGGCTGTTATATGCTTTTGAGTCTCCATTACCTAAGAACAGATAGACTAAAAATTTCAGTAGCTGCGGAGGCCTCCATACCACGACTTGTTCCTTCATAATTTCTGTCACAGATGTGCCCTTCTTCATTCCCTGATTTACACTTAAAACAATGTTTGGTTAAAATCTGGAAATCTGTTACCTTTCCTGTATCCACACTGGTCACCATAGCAACAGAATTCATAGAACTGTAGCCGCACTTCTGCCAAGTGCCATCAAAAGCTGCTGGTATGCCATTCATACCATCATTTATTTCAACAGTTTAGTTTGCAGCACCCTTCATTGACTCACGTGCAAGAGACTTCACAGGAGCTCCAATAAATCCTGCATACTTGTCGATTTTGCAAGGTGGGCGTGCCGTATTCATCACGGCACACGTTTTTTCTGCTGCAGTGTCCTTTGCCAATAGCTCTCAATCCATAAAACCACCTATTTACTTCAAAATAATTATCTTTAAACTTATCAGAATTTCAAAATGAATGAGTATATTTACAACTGGCACATTTAATGATAAGTTTCCTGGTTAGTCCACTCGATACCTCACTATCTTCATGTAAATTAACTGGACTTCTACATATTTTACAACATACACATTCACCTAACACCCTTGTTAGGATGTGTAAATCTATCAGAATATAACCTGACCAACCATTTACATCACTTTCGATTTCAGAAACTGTGTATCACAACGTTTTATTTTAATGTTCGGAGCACTAATGGGTGTTTCTCTAGACACTAACGAGTTTGCCTGTATTTCATTGTCTGTAACTTCACATGCCACATGTCGAACACAATGTTTCCTTTATTCGAAAAATATATTACCATGAAACCCATGTTTCTTAAAAACACTTCGTTTTGGCGTCATACTTAACTTTTTCAGACATTTACCAATCTATTCATCATCACTTTTCCTCGGAAAAACGTTAGCACTTAGACATACAACGCGTGTTTATACTATGAAACGATACGACACTGTTTTTGACAGTGCTACCAATACAAACAAGTGGTTTAACCTTTATAACACAGCAATCCACAGCCTTCTATATAAAAAATTACCGATTTTATTAGATCTTGAAGTAATGCACATAAAAATTTTAACAAAAAAAATAAAATACTTCCCACGTGACACACACACACACACACACACACACACACACACACACACACACATATATATATATATATATATATATATATATATATATATATATATATATTATTGGTGTTTTGCCCTTAAAGAGCGCATTTGGACTAAACTACATGGCCAGTTCCTTTTGCTGCCTTCCTTGCTGCCCAAACTTCCCTCATTCGCTCGCTGTGTTTCTGTTTCCGGTCCTCTGTCCATGTTTCTTGTCGGCTTTGTGTCTTCGGCTTCATCTTGATTGCCTTTTTGGTTGCCCATATTTCTTTCATCTTCTGGCTGTGATCTTGCTTGCGTTCTTCGGTCCATTTTATGCCTGTTCGTTTGTCGCATTGTATCTCATGTAGTTTACTTTTCTTAATGATGTTTCTGAACTTTATTCTGTCGTTTATTGTGTCTGCTGTTATGTTGACCTGGTTCAGGTCGTTTTCTACCTCTGCCACCCATTTGTTGTTTCTAGTGGTTACCCAGTCAAAGATCTGTTTGGTCAGCCTGTGTGATGGCATTCTGTATAGGTGTCCATAGAATTGTAGTCTGCGTTTTCTAATCTTTTCTGTGATTGTCTCCGTATGTTTGTACAGTTCCTTTGTAGGTTTCTTGATCCATATTCCATTGTTGTTAGTTGCGCCAAATATTTTCCTAAGTATTTTCCGTTCTACTTTTTCTAATTGTCTGATTAGTGTGGTCTCTGCTGCATATAGTGCCTCGGGGAGCACCACCGTGTCGTAATGGCGTAATTTGGCTTTTTGTGAGATAGACTTCTTGTTGTAATGATTCCACACTACTTTGTATGCCTTGTCCAGTTTAGTCTTTCTTTCTTCGTTTGAGTCTCTGTTATGTCCACTCATTTGTAGTGTTTCACCGAGGTATTTGAAGTTTGCCGTTTTGTAAATCGTGCCATACTTTGTGTTCAGAGATGAGAGTTTCTTTGTGCTCATAAACTGTGTCTTTTCGTAAGAGATCTGTAGTCCAGTTTTGGCAGCGATTTCGTGCAGTTTTTCAATAGCGTCTTTTGTTTCCTTTATACCTTTCGTGACAATCGCCAAATCGTCTGCAAAAGCCAGGCATTTAATCTGTAGGTTTCCTAAGGTTATCCCCTGTTGTGATGTTTCCCATTCTTTTATGACCTTATCTAACACCAGATTGAAAAGGAGAGGTGAGAGGCCATCGCCTTGTCGGACACCTGTGCGAATTTCAAAGGGCTCTGATAGTTCCCCACAGAACTTTACTTTGGAGGTCGTGTTGGTTAAAGTTTGCTCTATGATAGCCCGTGTTTTGTTGTCTACTTTGTATTCTGCTAGAATTTTGAAGAGAGTTTTCCGGTCGATAGAGTCGTACGCCTTTTTGAAGTCAACAAAGGTAATGATCAGGTTCTGTTTGTGTTGTAAAATCATTTTCAGGTTCCAAATTTGTTCCGCACAAGACCGCCCTTTACGGAAGCCTGCTTGGTATTCCCCAATCAAGTGGTCGGTTTGGCATTCTAGTCTGTTCAGTAAAGGTTTAGAGAGGATCTTGTATGTGACCGGTAATAGGGATATTCCTCTGTAATTGTTCGGGTTAGTCTTGTCACCTTTTTTGTGTAGTGGGTGTATCAGGGCAGTTTTCCAGTCGTCAGGAATTTTCATGGTCTTCCAGATGTCTTCCAAGATCCTGTGGATGTCTTTGGTGAGTTCTGGGTCTTGTAACTTCCAGATTTCCGCGATGATGCCATCTTCTCCTGGTGCTCTACGATTCTTGAGTGACTTTATTATTCCTTTAACTTCTTCTATAGTTGGAGGTTCACTATCTGGATTGTATGTGCTCGTTTCTGTCATTATTTCTTCCATGGGGGGGTCCGTGTTGAGCAGTTTTTCAAAGTACTTTGCCAGAATGTCACAATTGTTTTTGGTATTGGTTTCTAGGGTTCCATCCGGTCTTCTGAAGCACAAGTTGGGTGGTTGATATCCAGTCATATTTTCTCTGAACGTTCTGTAGAAGTTTCTTGTATTGTTCTTCATGAAGTCCGATTCGATCTCTGTCAGTCGCCGTTTGTCATACTGTCGTTTCTCACTGCGAATGATTTTGCTTGATTGCTTCTGTGTTTTCAAGAAGTTCATCCAATTCTCTTGGGATTTATGGCAACTAAATTTTTTCCATGCACTGATTCGTTGGTCAATAGCTTGGTCACATGTGTGGTTCCACCAACGGTGTTTCCGTGTTCGTGGTGCTTGTGCTAGTTTCATGGCCTCTCGGATTCTTCGTGAAAGTTGTGTCCAGTCTGTCGTTTTCTCCATTTTAATTTTGTGTAATATTTGTGTCTGGTTTAAAGTAACGTATTCTGGATCTGGTCGAACAATTTTGTTCTTCTGGAGCTTTTTCTTGGGCAAAAGACGAATCCTGATCTGTAGTAGGTGGTGGTCTGAGTCGAAGTAGCCTTTACGGGTGTCTATGTTCAAAATTTCTTTTTGTGAGTCTTTCTGCACTATTACGTGGTCGATTTGTAGTTCTTGCTTTCCGCTGGGGAATTTCCATGTGGTAAGTTTTCGTGTTGGTTTCTTGAATTTTGTTGACATAATGGCGAGGTCGTGGCTTTTGCAAAAGTCTATCAGATGTTTTCCGTTTTTGTTGGTGTCGTTGTGTGGAGTATGTTTTCCTGTGATATGTCTGTATATCTTTTCTTTTCCGAGTTTGGCGTTGAAGTCTCCCAGTATTATTTTGACTCTATGTGCAGGAATTTTTCTGATAGTTTCTTCCAGAAGTCATCAATTTCGTCCGGATTTTTCCTGTTGTAGTCATTAGTCGGTGCATGTGCGTTGATTATTGTGTAGGATTTATTGGCTGATTTCACTGTGATGGTGCTGATTCTTTCGTTTGGTGACGAAAAGTCGATTATGCTGTCCGTGATGGACCTGTGTACTGCAAATCCTGTGCCAAAAAGCCTTAGGTTTTTCAGTTGTCTCGATGGTTTTCCTTTGTATATTCTGATATTCTCCGTGTTGAAATGGTCTTCGTCTGTGAATCGTGTTTCTTGCAGTGCACATATTTTGATTTGAAATTTTTCGAGAGTGTCTGTCAGTTGTTTCATCTTTCCTGTCTTCATCAGTGTGTTCACGTTGAGTGTGCCGATGTAGTGTTTGCGTTTGGTCTTGAGGGAGTTTGAGAAGCTCCGATTCTTCTCATGATGTCCGTGAGCCCCCGGAATCCGATGCTCACGACGATCCCAGTCTATTGACTGGGGCCCGGGGTAGTGAGATTTTTCTCGTTGTACCATCATATATATATATATATATATATATATATATATATATATATATATATATATATATGTGTGTGTGTGTGTGTGTGTGTGTGTGTGTATGTATGTGTGTGTGTGTGTGTGTGTGTGTGTGTAATTTTATTCGGAAAATTGCAAATTATATAATGAGATAAAAATCCGAAAATGTGAAAAAAATGTTCATTTCTAACTCCCCTTAAAGCCTATCGAGAATCTGTGGGAGCACTGTGTCGTGGTGTTCGTGACGCAGCTGGCCACCACGGCTCCTCATGCCTGTCGCTGCCTTCCCGAACCTCACTGACTCTCTTCCTGCACGACTTGCAGCGATCCGTGCTGCAAGATGTGGTTATCCAGGCTTTCGATAAGAGGTCACAGTAATGTGACTGGACACTGTAGAACGCGGCAGCAGCAATTCCAACAGGTGAGTCAGAACAAGAATGGCGGAAGCACGTTCGGACACGGCAGATCTCGTCGTTTCAAACTGAAACACTTGCCGTTGGCTAATAGACGAACCGATCTCCCAAAGCTGCGGAAAATGCCGCAGTTCGCATGCAAAGAGGTTGCTCAAAGAGCTATTTCGATCAGTAGAAACTCAGAATTGTAGAGACAGGAAAGTATTGGAAACGTAACTTTCACTCTCAGGTAAACGCAAAATACACTGAGTAAAAATGGAACTACGAAATGAACATGCGACTGTCAGCTGTAATCCTCGCACCACGTTACCGTAGCATTTCAAACTAAATGTGGGAGGCCAGTGATAACGTGGTACAAACGAAAAAAAATATTAATTACGTAATTTAGTTTTTCGAGACGTCAATTAAAAGTTAATATTACTTTATTACATTACCGCCTGGTCTCGGCCTTCTCATACCTGTTGGAAGCCAGCAAGATATTTTCGTATTCCGTTTACTACCGCTTCGCCTGGCCATGCACCCGCACTTCACATCGTTGCCGTTTCGGTCGTAATCAGTTCTTGCGCTGCAGTCTGCTCTCTGGCCCATCTGTTTGCTGTCACGTCTCGTACACTGTGCAGTCACTCCTTGACCTTCTTTAAGTATACTTTGTGGGACCACCATTTTTTAATAACAATGTTTCATTTCTGAAAAAAACTATTAAAATTGTGCGACTTTAAACTTCTGCTACCGCTTGCATTACTTTGCAAATATTTACAAATTTTATCGTTTAACATCACCGCTCATAACTGCAATTTACTATTATTAATTAATTCACATTATTTCTCTGTGCTGAATTCATTAGACTGTGCGAACACAATTTACTATGGATTACTCAGCTATATAGCTTCTTCTTTTAGTGTCCAACCCTGAGGCTGGTTTCCAGCAGAGCGTCATTCCTCTCTTTTGTCTGCCTTCCTCTGCATTTCCACGTATGTGTTACATCCAACGTCATTCATAATCTGTATCATGTATGATATCCTTGGTCGCCCCCGCCGACTCCTTCCCTCAATAGCTCCTTCTGCTATTGTTCCAATGATGTTGTGTCGTAGGATGTGCCCTACAAGTTTGCCTCTTCTTCTTTGTATGTGCCTTCACAGAGATCTGGTTTCCTGTACTCTTCTAAGCACCTCTTCATTTGTCTCTCCAGCTGATCATCACCCTTCTACAGCACCACATCTCCAGGGCCTCTAGCCTTCTTGCCCAAGTTTCACATCCGTATAGGGCCACACTCCAAACGAAACGGTTCATGATACGTTTCCTTATTTTGAGACTAATGTCGAGTAAGTTCCTTCTACGATTAAACGCAGTTCTGGCCTTTTGTATTCTGCTCGCAATTTCTTTCCGGCTTCTACCATTTCGGGGGTTCATATTCTGCTCTTGTACTGCATACCATCACTTTAGTCTTTTTCTTGTTTATTCTCATTCCGTACTGATTGAATAGAATTTTTTCCATTGTCCTCTAGATCATCTTATCTGTCCGTGACTATAGCAATATCATCTGCATAACGTAGCACGATCCCCACCTCAGTAGTTTCTCGAACTTGGTCTATAGCTTCCTGGATGTAAGCACTGAATATAAGAGGAGAGAGAGAGCACATCCTTGTCTTACCCTTTTTCTGATATTTGCTTCTTGTTCCTGGTCACAGTTCCTAATCAGTGCCACCCCATTCTTATAGAAACTGAGTATCACACGGATGTCTTGGTACTTTATTCCACTTTTTCTCAGCACTCTGAATATCTCTTGCTAGACGTTATCAAATGCCTTTTCCACGTCTACAAGGCAATAAAAGTTGGTTTATTTTTCTGTAACTGCTTTTCGATAACGAGTCTCAGTGCCAGAATCGCTTCTCTTGTCCCCAATCCCCTTCTGAAACCAAACTGATCTTCACTCAGCATATCCTCCACCTTCTCTTCAATTCTCTTCAGGACTATTTTTATGAGACTTTTTGATGCATGTGATATTAGGCTTAGAGTTCGGTACTGTTCACATTTTGTAGCTGCTGCCTTCTATGGTATAGGAACAATGATACATTTCTGGAAGTCTGTCAGCATCTCTCTTGTGTTATAGAGGGACCTAATAAGTTTAAGCAGCATCATTTTCATGCTGTCACCAGCATTCTTTATTAGTTCTGCAGGGATGTCATCAATACCCGTTACTTTGTTGTCCCGTAGTTCTTTTAGAGCTCTGTCGAATTCTTGCAGAATGGCATCTCCATTATCTTCGTCTACTTGCTCTTCTCTTCCTATTACTTCTTCCGAAAGACGTGTCCCGGCATACAACTCCTCTATATGTCTTAATCATGTCCTCACCAAACAGCATTTTCCCCTCTTTATTTTCTATTGTGCCTGAGAGTGTTGTTTTAAGTTCGTTAAAAAATTGATTTGCTGTTCTGTAGGCTAAATCAGCTCTTCCGTTTTGCATATTTTCTTCCACTTCCCTGCACATTTCTTCAAGAAAATTTTCTTTTGCTTTCCTAGCTTCTCTATTAAGTAAATTCCTTAGTCTTCTGTATTCAGCTTTTCCTTGTTCATCAGTTGCTATTGGGCATAAAGCAGACTGTCCGACATTAGCGAGTGACATTTTCAATTAGAGTGGCACATAGCCGAATAACGATTCATAGTGCTAAGATACCGTACTGAGTGAGTAGAGAGATTAAGAAACCTAGTAAGTCACACTTCTACTTGGCTGAAATGCAAAATCCGGGAAAAAAAATCTCTTCGTCAAGCTTGGTGCTCATGAGTCTATTACAAAACGACAAAGTGCAGTATGGGAATGTGATGGTTCCCCAAGATCAAAGAAAGTGCGATGCGACCGAGTTGAGCATCCCAAAGGAGGACTCTTCTGACAGTTTCACACGGCTGTGTGAAAGCCTGTGCTTTCTACTGAAGTGGATAGGGGAGGGGGGACACACTACGTAGGAGCACCTCATGCACTGAAGCCGCCATCTTGATTTGCCCTATATTTTATTAATGCAGTCTCGAAACTCTTTGAAGTGACGGTGTAGTCACGACTGGTCCCTTCTCACGTGACGTTATGTCCCGCCTGTAACTGGACAAGACGCGTACCAGACTTTGAAACTGTTTGTGTGTGTTTGCAGGTGCTGCAGACAGCTATGCGCGCCCAGGGTGTCGCAGTGAGGCCGCAGCTGCTGCTGCTGGCGCTCCTCACGCAGTTGCCGGTCCGCATCCTGTCCGGCAACAGCTGCGCCGGTAAGTACGCCACTCCCCATACTCTCTCCCGCCAGTACCGACTCAAGACTTGCCCAGGGGGTACCACCGCCGTGTTTACACTGGAGAAACAACGGGGGCACGGAGGGAGATAGTTCACGGCCATATTTGCATTCTAATGACCTGGACAGAACCTGAGGTGGTTTGTGATGAATGACTCGCAAAAATGGCATTTCACAACAGATTTCGGGTTAAGGACGGATGGATGGAGAGGGTTGTATGGGCGCACGACGGCGAGGTCTTCAGCGCCCGCTCAGATTGAGACGGGTGTCAAGAAAAGACTCAGAACAATAAGATAAAACAGAACGTAAGACACAGGTAACAAGGTTGGAAAATATGTGCCTACCCACACCGAAGCGTGGGACGAAGCACGCCGCCAGTAGTAAAACACGGACAACACAGGAAGAAAGTGGTAGAGGGAGCTAAAACAATGTAGCAGATGGTAGTGGCTGGCTGACCGCAAGGAAAAAGGGAGGACCCAGCCACTGTGCAGTACACTAAAACCTCCAGCCTAAAAGTTTAGGCCAGAGTCCAGACACATCACAAATCTATAAAACCCTAGACACACACGTCTCATCATTAGCTGAAACACACGGCAGGTCCCCATCAACTTGTGCTTCCGCCCTTGCATCACGGTATAAAATGCAGTCTGTTAAAATGTGGCGGACAGAGATGTGCACACCACAAGCATCACAAAACTGGGGATCCTCCCGCCGTAATAAAAAGCCATGTGTCAGAGGACAGTGCCCAATCTGAAGACGCTTGAGGGTCACTTCTTCCCGCCTGAGCAAATAGTTCAAATGGCTCTGAGCACTATGGGACTCAACATCTGAGGTCGTCAGTCCCCTAGAACTTAGAACTAGTTAAACCTAACTAACCTAAGGACATCACACACATCCATGCCCGAGGCAGGATTCGAACCTGCGACCGTACCGGTCTCGTGGTTCCAGACTGCAGCGCCTAGAACCGCACGGCCACTTCGGCCGGCCCCCCTGAGCAACCGGCAGGAGGAACGCCACGGCCGAGTTGTTGACTTCACCAACCGCAGTTTATTGGCCGTCACCGCCAGCCAGTCTTTCTCCCACAACTCCGTGGACTTCCTGTGGAGTGCAGCGATGACTGACTGCAAGGGGATAGGACACTGGACCACATCCTGCTCTCTGCAGGCCTCCTTGGCAGCCCGATCGGCCTGTTCATTGCCCCATATTCCTACGGATTAAAACCCTGTAATCCAGCAATTGAGGCTCATTATAGAGCATGGTTCAAAATTCATGTTACCCACTTCTAGAGATCATGTTTTACGTGGGAACCATGTCCGGAAACGTCATCTAACGAGGCTACCGAGCGTCAGTGTTACACGGGGGGATTCCGTGATACAAACTTTCAAGGATGATGGTCAAGGATAAATGCATGAGTTTGAGGTAAGAGGCCCTGTATCAGGAACGAACGAGTCGAAAGTTATAAGCGAAAACCATTCTGATACCTCCGACAGTGGTTCTGTTGCTAAGATTGTGGTATGAACAAAAACTAGAAAAAAAGTCCAGTAAAGAATGGTTCTAACATGCATATCTTAAGAGCGAAGAGTGCTTGTTAAATAGAGGAGATACGTTTCATACTAGCGAAGACGAGTAAATGTTCCACAAGCCCGCCCGGTTAGCCGTACGGTCTGATGCACTGCTTTCCGGGCGGGAAGGCGTGCCGGTCCCCAGCACGAATCCGCCAGGCGGATTAGTGTCTAGGTTCGGTGCGCCGCAAAGTCTGTGGATGGTTTTTAAGGCGGTTTTCCATCTGCCTCGGCGAATGCGGGCTGGTTCCACTTATTTCGCCTCAGTTACACTATGTCGGCGACTGCTGTGCAAACATTGTCTCCCAGAACGAGTACACCATAATTACTCTACCACGCAAACATTTGGGATTACACTCGTCTAGAACGAGATGTGCTCAGCAAGCCGAACCGCACAATAACCCTGGGTTCGGTGTGCGGCGGTGGTCAGGTGGGAGGACTGCTGTAGCCTGTTGTGGGGTTGTGAACCACTGAGGGCTACGGCGGGGACGAAGATTCTCCGTCGTTTCTAGGCCCCCAGTTCCATACAATACAATACAATACAATACAAGTGTTCCACAGCTCCTCAGCTAAGCATCAAGCCCGTGTTTACTGGACTTTCTTTCTTATCGTGGTGCATACTACCACCTCATCAAGTTACCTACCCTACAATCTTAGCAAGAACAAGTGTTCCACTGTCAGAGGTATCAGAATGATTTTGGCTTATAACTTTCGACTCGTTCCTTTCTGGTACAGGGACGCTTACTTCAAACTGATAAATTTATCGTTCTCCATCACGTTACAAGGTTTGTAACATCATCAACCAATCACCCTGTATATATACATGCATTTACAGGCGCCGGCCCCTATAACGTTGGTGCGGCAGCGTTCTCGCTTCCCACGCCCGGGTTCCCGGGTTCGATTCCCGGCGGGGTCAGGGATTTTCTCTGCCTCGTGATGACTGGGTGTTGTGTGGTGTCCTTAGGTTAGTTAGGTTTAAGTAGTTCTAAGTTCTAGGGGACTGATGACCATAGATGTTAAGTCCCATAGTGCTCAGAGCCATTTTTTGAACCCCATAACGTTGACGCTCTGTAGCGTCGCAGGATGACCTTTCCGGGCATTGGTTCCTATGTATAATTTCATCCACGAAATCTCTGAGAACGTCCTGTATAATTGTATAAAAATTTTTTATACAATTGAAAGTTTAATAAATGGATAACATTTTAAAAATTCAGAACTATGGAAATCATTAAGATGTTCAACTACATTTATTAACTTCGTTATGAGCAATTAAATATATATATATATATATATATATATATATAAAATGTCCTGCACACTCGTCTAATATGGGGTGCCTTGGAAACCTGCTTTCTCGGATAGTTAGACAACAATTCAAGCAAATCGTATAAATGGATTTTTATTACAGTAAAATAAATGACAATACTTTGACAGTTTACAACGGTGTCGGAAGTAAATGGCGACATACAAATATGAACTCTCTTCAGTATATACAACTCCAATACAGTAAAACAACACATTTCATAAATAGATGCCGTCGAACTAGTTGCCTGCATAGACTTCAACTGGCCCGCTACCAGCTGATCTGCCTCACATTCTCTCCAGGATTGAAATAGTTGTTGCAGAACTATTACTCCAGACACACCGATCAATGTCTGGGTTCAAAAATGGTTCAAATGGCTCTGAGCACTATGGGACTTAACATCTGTAGTCATCAGTCCCCGAGAACTTAGAACTACTTAAACCTAACTAACCTAAGGACATCACACACATCCATGCCCGAGGCAGGATTCGAACCTGCGACCGTAGCGGTCACGCGGTTCCAGCCTGAAGCGCCTAGAACCGCCCGGCCACACCGGCCGGCCAATGTCTGGGAAGAACTCGCCAATAGACGTGATGTGTGCCGTCTGACGAATGGTGCTCATATTTTTATTTAGTTATTTTATTTAATCGTATGGTGATTTTATACAGTATACATATGATATAAGACAAGATTAAACCTTAAAGTCCGTGTTTTTCAACCAATTAATTAAGCTGGGTGAGAGAGTGAACAAGTCGTCGGGAATTCCAGGGTATGAATGAAGTGGACAGTGTTTGACTAAATGTTCAATTGTCTGCTCTTCTTGGTTACATTCACACCTTGGTGAACTGATCCAGCCCCACTTGTACCTGAAGTAGTTACAACAACCATGTCCAGTCCTTAACCTGTTGAGGCGGCACCAGAGCTTCCTCGGTAGGTCAAAACCTTTTGGCTTCTTTGTGGGATCAAGGTGATGGGCTCTTGTTCCCAATGTTTTTGTTCTCCATTCATGCTTCCAGCTTTCATTTAGATCAAAATAATCCGCGATGAGCTGTCCTGCAGTAAGACTTGCTGGTCTTCTTGATCGCAATCGTTGCTGTGGCGGATGACAGAATTCCTGGTGCAGTGGTAGAGAGGGTGATGCAGAGATTTTCTTGGCCTCCCTCAGTAGAGCTTGTTTCTGCCTTAAGTGAGGTGGAGAGATGTGACTCAGTGCAGGTAAGGAGTGGCATGGGGTTTATTTGACGGAACTAGTAATGCAGCGCACTGTGTCGTTATGTTTTGTGTCTACCTTCTTCACAGTACACCTTCCAACCAGACAGACGCACAGTACTCAGCTGCAGAGTACACAAGACTGATGCCAGTTAAACGCAGACAGTCTCATGTTGAACACCTATAACAAAATCTATTTGAGTTGGTCTTTCTTTTGATGTATTACCTGTAATTGTATGTTAAATGTAATAAATGCTAGAACGTCTTAAAACCTCGATACTGATTTTGTAACGCACGTTACTTTCCCAAACAATCAGCCGTTAAATGATAGTTTCAGATAATCGTTCTGCTTCATTGTTTTGTCTTCTACTTTCTACTAATGAACACACTTTCAATGCAGTGTGAAACCAAAAATTCCGACTAAAATGCTCGCGATCGTCACTTGACCTAGTATGACGTCACGAATCAGTAAGCTATACTTTGGGCGCTGTGGATGTTAAGAAGTCTTCTACGTTGACCAAAATACCTCTTTAACCAATAATATTAGCCGAAAATCTTTTCCCCAGGAGGAAAACCCGCGTATTGTGACAGGAAGTAAAGACATTTATGGGCACCTCTTCTTCTTCTTCTTCTTCTTCTTCTTCTTCTTCTTCTTCTTCAGTAGCTCTACAGCCCTTGGTGAGCCTTGGCTTCTTCAACAATCTTCCTCCACACTTCTCGGTCATTTGCTGCTCTTTTCCACCCCTGGACTCCCATACTGGTGATATCCATTACTACCTCGTCGATCCATCTTCTTCTAGATCTCCCTTTTCGCCTAACTGAATGGATCATACCTTTCATCATTTTCTTTGGAATTCTATCCTCTGCCATTCTCTCCAAGTGTCCTAGCCATCGTATTCGCTGAGATTTCACAAATTTTACTACGTCCCTGCCTTGTATTAACTCTTGTAATTCGGCATTGTAGCGTATCCTCCAGCCTTCTTCCTCCCTTATTGGCCCATAGATTTTGCGTAGTATTTTCCGCTCAATGCTTCTTAGAGCATTTTTATCGTGTTCTGTCAACGTCCATACCTCTGCGCCGTATGTGATAACTGGGCGGACTAGGGAATTATATATTAGCAGTTTAGTTTTTCTTGTAACAAGGCTATTTTTGAAAAGCTGCATATTTGCAAAGTAAGCTCTGTTTCCTGCTTGTATTCTTTCCCTTATAGCCTTTCCAATATTGTTATCATTTGTTATTAGGGCTCCCAAGTAGTTAAAAAGAGGACACTCCATTGAAGCATTTCCCATTGATGTTTAGGTTTTTAGGGGTTCTTCTGGCCTCAGGTTGTGACATTACGATATATTTTGTTTTGTTTTCATTTACTATGAGGCCAATTTTTAAGGCTTCTGTTTCCATTGCCCGGTATGTTTCTAGGAGTGTATTGGTATTTCTTCCTACTATAGCAATGTCATCAGCGTATGCACATATCTGGCTAGTTTTCATAAATATGGTGCCTCTTTTGTTGATTTTATTTACTGTACTATGCAGGGCTATGTTGCATAGGACAGTGGAGGGACTATCCCCTTGTTTCACACCTTTATTAAAGTCAAAGCTATCACTTGTTCTGCTAAGGACCTTTACTTTTGCTCTTGTCTCTGTCATTGTCATTATTAAGTGAATGAGGAAGAAATGAACATTGCACGACATCGAACACAGTCCAAAACGCCGAAATTCTGTTAAGAATAACTTTGAAAGCCGTGTAGCGATTTTGCCAACCCAACCGTTGAGTTTGACCCGGTGTCACTGAGCGTTTAACGCTAGGGAACGTAATGTCTGAGAGGAGAATGCTGACTTAATTCACACCAGCTAACCCCACACCAGGTGACCATTGGAAAATTCGGGCGAGTAAGGCCATACAATATAACTACGTCTACCTTCCTTTAAGATTATAAGGGACCAAACCACAGTTTCAAAACAAAGATGTTTTTAGGGTTCCATACCGCAATCGGTAAAAAAGGAAGCTTTATATGATCACTTTGTGTCCGTCTGTCTGTCGGACTGTTAATAATCCTTTTTCTCAGGAACGTAAGATGTATGAAGTTGAAACTTATGTCACATACTAAGACCTATGGACCCCTGACGATGTAGAAAAATTTAAGCTACTAACTCAATACAATCAAAAAACACGATATATTTTGATACAAACTTACTCATCTAAATCCCTTGGCCTAGAATCATGAAATATGGAAAGAAGTAAGGTTTAATACACATAAGGGAAAAGATCCGAAAATTGTTAATTTTTAATTATATGATACCATACAATATTTGTTTTTGTAATTTGTTATCCAGCTGACCGTCTGTCCATCCGTCTGTTAAAACTCCTCCCGAACAGGCCATGAAGGCCTAAGAGGTACTGACCGGCCGCCGTGTCATCCTCTGGCCACAGGCGTCACTGGATGCGGATATGGAGGGCATGTGGTCAGCACACCGCTCTCCCGGCCGTATGTCAGTTTACGAGACCGGAGCCGCTACTTCTGAGTCAAGTAGCTCCTCAGTCTGCCTCACAAGGCCTGAGTGCACCCCACTCGCCAACATCGCTTTTCGGCAGACCGGATGGTCACCCATCCAAGTGCTAGCCCAGCCCGACAGCGCTTAACTTGGGTTATCTGATGGGAACCGGTGTTACCACTGCGGCAAGGCCCTTGGCATCCGTCCCTTAAGGTCGCTTTTTCCTCAGGAACGGGTAGACGTACCAAGTTGAAAATTATGTCACATACTATGGTCTACGGTTCCTTTGCGGTGTAAAAATTAATGCTTCCAAGTCACTGCAATCAAAAGATACGGCCAATTGTCAAATATGTTTGATATCTTACAGGTATCAGTGTCGATAACAGGAAAAAATCTTTCGAAATTTCGATGGAATCGATGATGTATCTGTGTACGTAACAGCAAATTCAACAACGAACTGCGAACTGTTCTTCAGCGGAATCCTAGATATTCTACAATGTGCAAAGTTAGTGACAGTCTTTCTGAAAATACCAAAACATTGGAAGACAATGAACCAAAGCTGGCTTGCAGTGACCTCACCGCCTTGAAATACGCTCCTGTGACGGACGTCCTTTGATGTGGAGGTGGTAAGTTTCTAAGGGTCTTCGTCCCTAGGCTTACACACTGCTTACACACACACACACACACACACACACACACACACATGCCCAAGGGACGACTCGAACCTCCGAAGGGGAGGCCGGGGGGGGGGGGGGGCAAGGCGTCTTAAACCACGTGGCTACCCCGCGCGCCCTTTGATGTGGAGAGGAGCGTTTTCCGGTACAAAACTATGCTTAGCCACAACCGTAGATCTATGGAAATAGAAAACCTGAAAATGCTCCTTGTGATCCAGTGCAACTCTGCGGAAATTGAAGACAGACAGGGCGTGTTAACTAATTTCGGATGCAGTACTTTAAGTAAGTGGTGTGCAGTAGATAAAAATCGCATTTTCTTCGTGAACTGTATTTTATTTTGCCTTTTTTACTTTAAGGTTGATTCAATGGGATCTAGAATGATACAGTTTTGTTTTGATGTGCGTTATTTGTGGATTTTAAAACAGTCCAAGTCTCACTTTTTTTATATAAATTAGTGATTACTTGCAGTTCTTCGTATTTTTGCTTGGCGCCTCTTGTCTGGTCACGCGCTGGAGCACCGCACTACAGCTCTGTTCACGAAACATTACCATGTTTTTATGTTCCGAACTTTTTTTTTCTCCCCATTTCTCATCTTGTTTGCCCTTATTGGTTCAAATGGCTCTGAGCCCTATGGGACTTAACATATTTGGTCATCAGTCCCCTAGAACTTAGAAGTACTTAAACCTAACAAACCTAAGGACACCACACACATCCATGCCCCAGGCAGGATTCGAACCTGCGACCGTAGCGGTCGCGCGGTTCTAGACTGAAGCGCCTAGAACCGCTCGACCATTCCGGCCGGTTGCCATTATTGGAGTGATGCGCTATCAGCCACTAATTATAGATATTTGATCGAAAAATGTGATTTCAAGACGTAACCTCTGTCATGTATATTTAAACAAACATGACAAAAATGGGTAGACGTTATTTTTCAGCGTATACTTCGCTAAGTTGGCAACAGGTACGTAAAGAAACCAAACAGTAGTTAAGTCTTAAAATCACAGTTTTCGATCAGATATCTAAAATTAGTGACAGAGGACTGATAGTGCATCACTACAATAAGGGCAAACGAAATGACAAATGACAACGAAGAAAGGTCGGAACATAAAAGTATGCTTAGAGCTGCAGTCCGGCCTCCAGCAGGTGACCAGATGAGAGGAAACGCAGATGCCAACCAAAAACGCGAAGAGCTGTAAGTAATCCCTTACTTACATATAAAACGAGATGTGAACTGTTTGTTAATCTACAAATATCACACATCAAAACAAAACTGTATCATTCTAGACCCCACTGATGACGTGGCGTCTGGGAGAAACAAAATACAGTGCAGCAAACACTTCTGTGCTTTCTGCGGAGGATGACCGTGCAAACGAACACGGTTTTACTGTTTGGCTAGGTGTTAATGTTTTCACGGTACTTTATGTTTTTTTCCAGTTTTTCAGTTGGGAGGAGCACTCCACAGAACTGCAGAAACGCCTTAACAAATCTGTATTTGCAATTAGTGTATTAGCAGACATAGGCGACATGAAAACGAAAAGGCTTGCATACTTTGCCTACTTTCATTCCATAATGTCATATGGTATAATATTTTGGGGTAGTCAAACAAAAGTTTTCAGAGTCAAAAAGTGTGTAATACGTATTATTTGTGGGGTAAATTCACGACGTCCTGTAGAAACCTCTTCAAAGAACTAGGTATACTAACTACTGCCTTTCAGTATATTTACTCCTTAATGAAATTTGTCCTAAATAATATCTCTTTTTCCAACAAACAGCTCAGCTCATACATATGATACCAGGAACAAAAATGATCTGCACAAGGACTTAAAAGCACTTACTTTAGTTCAAAAAGGGGTCCACTACTCAGGAACACACATCTTCAATAATTTGCCAGCAAACCTAAAAATTTTATTTACAAAATGGTTCAAATGGCTCTGAGCACTATGGGACTCAACTGCGGAGGTCATTAGTCCCCTAGAACTTAGAACTAGTTAAACCTAACTAACCTAAGGACACCACAAACATCCATGCCCGAGGCAGGATTCGAACCTGCGACCGTAGCGGTCTTGCGGTTCCAGACTGCAGCGCCTTTAACCGCACGGCCACTTCGGCCGGCATTTATTTACAAACAAAGATCAGTTTGAAATGAGCATGAAAGACTTACTAGTGGCCAACTCCTTCCACTCCATTGACGAATTTTTTAATAGAAACAAATGATGTATTGCATATACTCATGCCATTAGTATTGTTATTTCAGCTTAAAAAATGATGTATTGTACATACTCATACTATTAGTATTGTTATTTCAGCTTTTTTTAAAAAAAAATTGACATGTTCCACATGTTGTGGCGGAACACTACGCCACACTGAGAAGGAAGCTGAAAGGCACGCGTACACACACGCCGACTGGCGTCAAGTCTGGAACAGGATACGTTATGACTGCTATAAAGAAAATACGTAGCTTTGGAATATACTTAACTTTTAATGCTTCCTTTGGTACATCTCTCTTGACTATACAAATGAGACTCGTAAGATACATGCACTGATACAATTGGCGCCTTGCTAGGTTGTAGCCATTAACTTAGCTGAAGGCTATTCTAACTGTCTCTCGGCAAATGAGAGCAAAGGCTTCGTCAGTATAGTCGCTAGCAACGTCGTCGTACAACTGGGGCGAGTTCTCGTACGTCTCTCGAGACCTGCCGTGTGGTGGCGCTCGGTCTGCAATCACACAGTGGCGACACGCGGGTCCAACATGTACTAATGGACCGCGGCCGATTTAAGCTACCACCTAGCAAGTGTGGTGTCTGGCAGTGACACCACACCACATCCACGAGGATCTACTCAGCACGGATCTATGGAACGAAAAACAAATCTAATCTCCAGACACATGCAGACATTGTTAAAATAAGTGCTAGTAAGTCTTAAAGACCGCGAATAGTAATAATTATATTCACAACTTGGTGAATTTTATATTACAGTGTGTATATATAAAGTCATATTTTATTTTTAAGGTCATATTCATTCAAGTTTTAGGTCATGAATGCTTGCATATTTTGCTGTTTTTTATGTCATTAGGACTTATGACCCAATACTTCAGTCCCTTTAAACACATAATCATCGTCAATTCATGTCATTAGAAACGGGGCCCTAATCATGGAGAAGTGGCCTATATGCAATACTTTTGCATCGTCTGGATGTTGTCGCATTACTGTGTGTTGTACGTTCCAATTGATGCATGTTACAGCCTTCTTCACTGTTGTGCCGATGTAAGTAAATGGGGCAACAAGCATAGTAAGTGGTAATTATATTATTACGTTAGAGCGAACCTTCGCAGACCGTAGGTCACTTACACCAAGACACTCCGAAAGGGTCCTTGAACCACCTGGAGTTCGTCGGTGGAGTTCTGGTACTCCATATTATAAAAATGCCCTTTCACAAAGGCAAGTGAAATGGCCTATTCATGTAAACACTTATTCTAAGAGAAAATAATCCTTAAAATACTGCCCAGTGAAATTGTTACTGAATGAGTATATTAATCGACTACTTTTCAGTACTAGCTACATTTATAGACTCATCGAAATACTCTGTATCTAAATGAGAATACCGTAATTGGCTGTTTTCGTCGTGTCCATCGAGATTATGTTTGGTGTTAGCTTACGACTTTCGGTGTCCAGTTTGGCACTCATGGATCGCTTGCCGTATACACTTCTAGTGCGCGTTTAGCTTACCTACACCACCAGACGGGTTTTATTTTCTGGTTGTCGCGTGTATGGCTTACAATTAATTATATGTGGGAAATTTTTTTTTTATTCTAATATTTACGATTGAAGAATTAGTGCCGCTCTCGAGTCCTGATTTCAGTTCTGCTTGAACAAGTTACTGTGTAACGTATGTAAGTTCGTGCAGCTGTGTGTAGTCATTTTTAATTTAGTTTCCTAGCATTTTAATGTCCTTTTCTTTCTCTTTTTTCATCAAGGTTGGGAAAATGTTCTTTTTTGTCATTAATATACCAGAACTTACACCTATTTAATAAAAACATTACAACCCATGAGGCACCGGAGGGATTCGAACCCTCGATCTCCTGTTTACTAGACAGGCGCTTTAACCAACTAAGCCACGGCGCCGCACATGTATCTGTATATCTTTCACAGTAGACAGTTAAAATCGATATGCTGTCCTGTTTTCATACATTAAAAATTTTCGCCCAACGTGGGGCTCGAACCCACGACCCTGAGATTAAGAGTCTCATGCTCTACCGACTGAGCTAGCCGGGCGGTTAACGCAAAGTATGTTTGTAGACCCTCTTACCACAATACGCAAGTTATTGTATTTCCATATGCAATAGGCCGTTACATGCTAAACTACATACAGTTGACCGTGTAAATTAGGGTCCTCACAAGGAACGAAAAGAAACATGATAACGATACATAAACAATTATTAAGGGTACAATATCATAAAACATCAGCATCTCATAAATGTCGCCTGAAAAATGTATGTACAAAAGATATACTGCCGCCGCATTATCACATATTTTGTCCTTAATAACTAACATCACATTCATGTACTGATTATTAAACTCTGCTACTACTCGAAACAGAAGTTACATGCTACATGAAGTACCGGTACCGTAACACTTACTGACAACACCCGTATTAGCTGCCATGATCTATTTATCTACAGAACTAGGCATATATTGTAAAAACTACATCGTGCTCCAACTAATGGAATAGTCTACTGCACCCCGTCATGTTATGCAGGCTCCGTTCATCAACATTTTTAAATCTATACGAAGGTAATGTGATTCAGGAGTTGAATCGAAGATTTCGATTGGAAAGGTGGGGGGGGGGGGGGGGGGTACTGAACTAATACAAATCTCTAGAGTGAACTAAGGTGTGTTCTTAATCTACACTACTATATAAAGACAAGTCGTTGTACAGCTTTGTTACCTGTACCAAAAATCTCCAAGAATTTTTTTATCGATTTACTTCGAAATGCTTACAGGATGCTTCAAGAATCTCTTTATTAGCAAAAATCTCGAAAAGTTCTTGACCGATTAACTCCATATTTTTACACGGCACTCCAAACGTTCAGATCATTCATATTATATAAAATATGTAAAATATATGAAGGGGAAACACTGTTGGAAAAATACTCGGAAAAATTATCGGCCGGCTTACTGCAAAATTTTACACGATTTAACAATCATATGGGCATAACCTATATATTCCATTAAATAAGAATGTTAAGGTTGTCCGTCTGAAATCGGCTGTGAGAAAGATAATCCTATGATTTGCTGTGCTGTGAAAATGGGTAGTGACGTTTTCTTTCTCCCGGTCAGTTTTAACTACAGTAGGAGCGCATTTAAACCATGAAATAATTGTTTTTGTCACTTATATATTCAGTCTCTTTTTACGTAACTTTAAATGAGAATTGTATGCACAACTATATGCTGTTTTGTATTCATACTAGCAGTCAGTTTCAATAGAAAATAGAAAAGTAGCATTTATGGCTTACTGGCTTGTGATGAGAATACTGCTAAGGAATCTCAATCGTCCGATACTTCGTAACACTCCGCATTTGTAGATTAAAGCTATGCGAAACATTGTCACTGAAGTCATTATTTACACAGATGCGGCAGCAGAAGTGGTCTCTGTCATATCCCAATACCAATGATCCCACTCAGTTTAATTGACTTCAATACCCAACCACAGTTTCGTCGCAGTAACAATAAACGAGGCTCAAGATAAGACGAGGGGGGAGGGGAGGAAATGGGTACTGAGAGGGGCTGGAAGTGGTGGAGCAAGATGAGAGGAAGAGATGGGTAAAGGGGGGGGGGAAGAGGGGAGGAGATGATGAACAGACAGGGAGACAGAATAAGATTAGGACGTATATCTAATTCCCATACATATTTAGCTATTGTGAAGTATTGCAGGGTTCGCTAGTCCGTTGTAATACCAATTACAACTGCAAGAATTTTTTTTAAGCGTGAGGCGAAAATGGATGTAGTTATGAGGGAGAAATGTATGTAGTTATGAGGGGGAGGGGGCGAGACTGCAGTCCCACATCCCCCACCTCCCGCTAGATTCGATCTATTGTGACAAGAGCAATGCAAGGATTCTTCTTCAACGCTACAGCAAATGGATTGAACAGAGTATAACGAACAACAGAACTCGTCTCTATAAATCGACAGTACTATGTGACATTTGGACAAGGTGGAACAGAACATTGATAGTAAGAAACAAGTGAATTCACATTGTGTTTAATGAAATTTTCATAAACGGATAATAATTACGGCCTTATTACGCTATTCTATTAGCTGCTGTATGGTGTAGGTTTTGCAGTCTATAATGTAGTTGTCTCGATAAATCAGTGTTTCCCAACCTGGAGCTAATTACCTCATAAGGGATAACGTGAAATTTTGCAAAGGGTAAAAACAAAAGGGTTCGATTGCGTTTCACTCACAAGACTAAATATTTTTTTAAAGATTGTTACCATTAGCATTATTTCTTAAAATTTTAAAGTTACCAGTAATTCATTTTTTCTCTTACTAGTACTAACAGGTCATACAATGCAGTGGAGGTTACAGCTAGTGAAACGAATGCATGAAACCGCGTGTGTAGGACTTTGTCCACGACGCGAACGAAATTAACGTGTAATACGCTCTTGCTTCGCAGAAGTGACACGGAACTTGATGACGAGTCGCTACTAGGACCGGGTGCAGCACCTTCGCTCACATTTGTAAATAACGTTAGTCACTACACACAACATAGTACACGGTTCAATACTATATTCACAACGGCTGGTTATTCTTGCGGCGCACGATACGAACACGTGCGTAGCTAGTGTTGGCAGCGACCGTAAACATTCCAGAGCGGCACGAAGTCGCGATTTTCACCCATCACAGAGGGAACAGGTAAAAAATGCGCGATTGTGCAAAAATGCATTGTGTTCCGATTTGCAAAGACTTTCTTATACCAACAGCAGCAATACTATTCGCTAAAAACTACAGTTGAAATATTTGGAGAAAAATAGCAGCCAGAAATTTTATATTCGTAAGTACTTGAGATAACTTACGCCGTTTTGACATCTAGATTGAAGCAATATTCATTTACAGATATCTTTCGCTCTTTACAAATTCCAGCGATTTTTCTTACGTTACATCTGGTTTTTAATATTTCATTTTCTAGGAAATCATTTCCATGTTCAAATGTCTCTTATCATTAATCCACAAGGGTACAGAACAACTCTCTCCACAAAAAGAAGAAAAATGGGAAATTAGTAATAATCCTACTGCTCGTATAAAAGGCAAAGAATCATTATATCCTGAAATTACATCGCTGCCGCTTCACATCTCTCTCTGTCTAGAGCGTGTATTATACATTTTGTTGCGCCATGGTAAATAAAAAAATAGAAAAATTAACTTCAACTCCCTCATTTTCGTACACAGTTTTAAAAGCGTTTTACTTATATTTAATTTGTGCACTGCGAGAAATTGTCTGTGTTTCTTTGGAGACTAAAACTATCGACTTGCGAACGAGAATCGCTTGAAAAAATAAGCGCGTAAAGGTTGCACTTACGCATCTATGAAAGCAAAATTGTGACATATGCGATACACATGATTAGTTAGTGCACGCAGCGGTGAACTGCCGTCAACATTCCCGGAACTGGGATTTTCCCGATTTTCGGCGACGCTGGTGGTCTTTATATTCGGGCTCGCTTGTATCCGTCAGTTATACTGGGCGGCAGATAGCTCGCCTGAACAAGCGCAACGTTACACTATGACGTATCCGTGCCCAATTTCGATCGTTGGAGAGTCAATCGATTTTCATGGTCGTGTTGTGCCTGAGCGCGGTGAGCCTCCCGTGTCCCGTCGCACGAACCTCACATCTGTTATACCTGCTACCATAACTTAAGTGCGATTGAAGTTAGTTGTGACTTTCGACATTCGGCAAACTAGAGGGAGACGTGACGCCGTTGTCCGGGGAACACCAATGGCGAGCAGGCTCTCCCTACCACGCCACAAGCGGTTCGGCTGGTAATGCGCCCCTGTTGCCACACCACGAGTAAACAGTACCACGTGGCATCACGCCGACAACGTTCGTCAGCTGTCGTTGTACAGTCATATTTTGTGGCATTGAAATATTCTGTAGGCATCAGATATCGTGAAGAAGTGTTTTGTGTTTGCGTTGGATTAACAATAGCGCAGTACATCTGAATAAGATGGCTCTGAGCGCTATGGGACTTAACTTCTGAGGCCATCAGTCCTCTAGAACTTAGATCTACTTAAACCTAACCAACCGAAAGACATCACACACATCCATGCCCGAGGCAGGATTCGAACCTGCGATCGTAGCAGTCGCGCGGTTCCGGACTGTAGCGCCTAGAAGCGCACGGCCACATCGGCCGGCCATCATCTGAATAAGAGATTTGCAATAAAAGTGTCGTCCAGGATCACTGTTCACTGGCTGCAAAACACTCCTCGGAATTGGACAATAGTAATGGAGAAACGCCATACCGCACTGTTGTGATGCATAAATCCCCAACAATGCAGTGGAGGAAAGCGAGAGTTTTTTTCTCTGGGTACAAAGAAATGTTTCACCCGACATGTATAAAGCAAAGGGAACTTCTTGTGCTATATAAGCAGAAATTTCACGTTACCAGGTCAACTGGCTAACCGCAAAGGGCATAGTTTAATGAGGCTTCCTCCCTATCATGGTCATTTAAATCCGACAGAGTATATGGGCCTAAGTGAATAGTAATGTGGCAAAAAGCAACAAGATGCTCCGCTCACTGAGATTGAAATGCTGACAAAAGAAGCCACTGCAAATCTTACATAGCAGGGCTGGTCTAGATTTTTCACCCATAGCAAGAAGGTAGTTCAGCAGACATTGAGTAATATGTAACTTCTCTTGTTGCCATGTTAGAATCTGCTCCCGGCCGTTGAGGCCGAGCGGTTCTAGGCGCTTCAGTCCGGAACCGCGCGACTGCTACGGTCGCAGGTTCGAATCCTGCCTTGGGCATGGATGTGAGTGATAGCCTTAGGTTAGTTAGGTTTAAGTAGTTCTAAGTTCTAGGGGACTGATGACCTCATATGTTAAGTCCCATAGTGCTCAGAGCCATTAGAACTATTTAGAATCTGCTTTTTTTTGGTCAAAACACAGCAGAGTTTAGACATTCATCTCAATAACATTCTAATGCAGTTGAAATTGCGACAGAATACAGAAACAGTGTATTTTTGAACTACTAACTGGGTGCAAGTCAGGTTAATAGTTTATGAAACAGCCCATTTTGAGTATAAAAATAAGCATGTAAGTTCTTCACTTACACGCTAAATCTACAGCGATTTTCGTTTCACGAGTTGTCGATGGCCCTCAATAATAACACTATTTCACTGAAAAAAATCTGCAGTCGCTTGAATATAACGATAGATAGAGAAGTTTCGCATATTAATCATACGGCAAAACACTCTCGTACCACGTTTCAGGAATTACTGCAACCATTCGCCGTTTTTTCTTCAATTTTTATTTATTCATGACCGGTTTCGAATCGCCTGGCGACTCATCATGAGATGATACAATTTAGTTTGGAGTATTGTGGGGGTCGTGCATCCGTGGCAAATACAGAGACGAGGAAGTGAGCACTGTATGTCGGAAGAATATTACGATTGTAAGATTAATTTGGTGGTATTACTCACTGTTTTTATTCTTGTGGCAGGCACTGCTCTGGAAAACATAATGTGTGCTTACCAGTATCGTTAAATATCAAGTGAAACAGGCACTTTTCCTCCGACGGCGACTCCCACATACTTCACAAAATATAAACAAACCAAAGAGTGTGACTGTTATTGTCTCCAAAGAGTTTTGTGGAGGCAGAGATTTTCATTGCTCATTTTTCGTTTTGTGTGGCATTCGTAATAAAATATATATTTGTTACATTACTTTCTTTATAAAAAATATTATTATGTTTTTACATTGCAAAATTTTCTTTTGCTATTTACAAAATCTACAACAAAGTGTTTAGGACAATATTTCTGGTAGTGAAGTTACGTTTGGCATGTTTCTCATTGGTCAACAAACAGGATAGTATACATGTGGGGAGGGGGGGGGGGGGGGGAGAAGGAAGGAAGGAAGGAAGGAGAGATGGGAGGGAGAAGGTTGGTTGGTTGTTTTGGGGAAGGAGACCAGACAGCGAGGTCATCGGTCTCATCGGATTAGGGAAGGACAGGAAAGGAATTCGGCCGTGCCCTTTGAAAGGAATCATCCCGGCATTTGCCTGGAGCGATTTAGGGAAATCACGGAAAACCTAAATCAGGATGGCCGGACGCGGGATTGAACCGTCGTCCTTCCGAGAGAGAGAGAGAGAGAGGGAGCCATGTGGCACAAAATAGTCATCCAATCACAGATATAAAAACCAACCTCCACATTCTACACAGTGTAGACAAAGGAATCATAATGGACCTCTTGGAACAATCGGAAATTTTCATACATAACAATGAACAAATTGATTTGGCAAACAACCCAGTCTTCCAAAATTTTAAAGAATCCTTAAATTTGAAAAACTAATAAATACTGTACTCATCCACTCCCACCTCGCTCATACCACACCTAAACACCATCGTCTACCTCTTTTTACACTCTCTCTCTCTCTCTCTCTCTCTCTCTCTCTCTCTCTCTCATTTAATACGCAGGAATATGCAACCTAACACTCTCAAAATACATATTCATAGCGAAACCTATTTTTCACAGTAAACTAAGGATTTTTTGGAATAGTTTACCTGCTATCGAAATGCCACAGTAACTATAACCATTAGCGAAATGATAGGGGGGGGGGTTCATCATGAAGCTTACGAATTAAACTATAAGATGTGCGAGAATCAGAATTTATTACGGAACAGTTTCTTTAAAATCGTTTGAGAAAGATCGCAGATCAGCTGGCCCGCGCGACTTGCTGTTCATTTGAGCGAGGAGGCCTGCCGTTGCACTGCGGTCACCGGCCGACGCGGCCCCCACACGCTTCCCTCCACTCGCCCCGAACCGAACCGTCAACGCACTATAATTATTCTTTGAAATAATGCTCTGATTGCTATTTTTAATATCTGATTAATTCCAAGCGTGAAAGCATTACGAGGCTAACCAGGTTACGTTTATTTAGGAATTGCCATCTACAAATGCTCAGTCATTGTGTGTGCACCTCATTAGTGTTAATAAATGGAAACGTATTTACAGGTCGCGCATCAAACGGATAAGTGACATCTTGAGTCATCTTATTTAATTTGACGTGTTTATTGACTTCATTTCAGTTGACCTCCTTATTCATTTGAGGACCATATGCATAACATAATGTCGCCTAATTACTATATAAAATTGTACGTCGTTTGCACACCAGAGTAATAAACGTAGTATTACCATAACACTCTTTTGAAACTATGAAAGGATCGTAAATACGGAGTATCATTGAAGCATTCTTGTCTACGAATTAAAGGAGCAACTCATTACCTCCAGCTGGTGTAATCATTGCGATTTTGGACACTATTGTTGCCTTTTTCTTTATTTCAAAGTGAGAACCCGCCAACTTCGTACTCGTTATTTACAGATGTATTACATACCCGCCAGGGTAGCCGAGAGCGCTAATGCACTGCTTTCTGGACTCGGGTAGGCGCGTCGGCCCCGGATCGAATCCGCCCAGCGGATTAACGACGAGGGCCGGTATGCTGGCCAGCCTGGATGTGGTTTTCAGGCGGTTTTCCACATCCCACTAGGTGAATACCGGGCTAGTCCCAGCATTCCGCCTCAGTTACACGTCTTACAGACATTTGAACACATTCTCACTATTTCACGACTTACACTAGACGCAGACAACTCGGGTACAATACTTGCGTCCCGGGGGGGGGGTTCGGGGTGGTGGCAGGAAGGGCATCTGCGCACCCTCTGCAGCTAACACTGCCAAATCCGTAATAACAAGGCCGACCCCGCGCTGGTGCAGGACAAAGGCCCAAAGAAAGAAATATTAACATATGTATTACGAAAAGTGCTTAATAATAATCTCTCTAAATGGTTAAAGTGTGGTGGTTATGTGAAGTATGTTCTAATTTTCACAGAAAATTATAATTCACTGCGATAAAAATAAACTCCTTCCTTTGCTCTTGAAACTAACGCAAGGGGAAAAAGCATCAGCTGGAACATTCCTGTTCTAATACCAGGATACATTTGGGTCTGCATATGCACTTTAACTAAAGATGTTCTTGCTTGGAAAATAAATCTCCTAAAATTACTAGCTCCTAAATTTCTTTTACGCTTTATGGACGGCTAAGCCTAAGTTGCTATTTTGTTCCTTTCAAATGTGCCAATCTTTCCTGTCCTTTTTATTCTGAGTGGTACCTAATTTGTTTTAGCACATGATAATGTCTTCGAGATCTCTGCTGGCACTGGCGTGTTTCATGCTTAATTTGTATATTATTGACAACGAAAACTCTTTCATAGGACAGAGCACTCGTACATGTGTGATACATAAGATCAAATATTACAGAACATGCTTTTATCGAATTACAGAGAAGGTCCCAACACCTTTTAGAAAAGGGAAGGTAAAGAAAATAATATTAGAAATAGTAAGACATGAACCATTGCTGTTACTTTACCTTTCGTCGAAACATGACACCCCGATCAGTACTCCCTCGTGGACGTTCCAAACTCGTGAATTGGTTTCATACTAATACGTGCTGAAGACTTTACCCGCCGATATAACTTTACCTTACATTTAATTATAACAAAACGTACCAGTAAGGATAAGATTTCGAGATACTCCCAATATTTTGAAGCAGCATATATTCATAGGACATACGTTGTAATTAAAAACCTATTAAACAATAACTTCAATTAAGAAGACAAAAATCCAGTATTGCTTCTCCCAGTTTTTAGAACTCGATACGACCACGAAAGCCGATAGACATCCCAAATGGCCGAGACTGGTCATGTATGTACACATCGTGGTGATGTCACGGAGAAATATCACCGAGGCGAATTTCCGTCTCCCGCTCCGTGGCTGTCGCGAGTAGAGTTCCACCTTTGGCAAGTCAAAAGTCTGGACACTACCTCCTTTGGCAAGTCAAAAGTCAGGATACTTCACACAAAACGTGGTAAGTACTTAATCAGCAAATGTGCAATTCTTATTAACGTTAGTCAGATTTTGTCCTCACACCAGAATTTAGCTACAAACGCCACACTCGAACCTTAAAATATTTAGAAATGAACTGTGTTTATTTTACACACTGGTGAAAATTAGTGGAGCTAAGCCTGGAACTTATAGATGTATTTAGTGTTCCGGCCTATAGAAGTTTCTTCGAATGTAGAACATGCTGACAGAACTCTGAGAGAAGTCTGTTTTCACAAGAAGTTCGTTTTCAACACATTTCATCTACACTTTGTTTCGCTCATCAGTCCACAAGTCTATATCAGGAAGAACACTCATTCTGTGTGTGCGCTGCTCAAAGGAATACGAAATACAAATCTTATGTCTTTCGTAAGTTTGGAGCTGCAGTTTTACCAAAGAAATGATCTCATTTTTGGTCTGCTGGTAAATCTGAAGTTTTAAAAGTTTGAACGACAGTTCTTAACGCGGCATATAATAGTAGAATTTATCACCGTTTACTTTTATACTATTGTCATCTACAATATCTATAACGCTATCAAAAGCCAACTCTCATTTCATGCCTAGGACAGCGAATTCCTTAAATGGCGAGGTTCGAAATTAATTATTTAAATATGGATCGTACTTGGAAAAACCATAAAATAAGCGTAATGGTAATAATGTTCTGCTCCTACGGAACGGCCAAAGTACGAAACATATCAGAACTCCTTGACTCGGTCGCTTCATAGATACAACTGTCACTCCAATACTATGTATTATGAAAACGAGGCGTCGAAACAATTGACTTTTAATCCCATTGTTTTGTTGCTCTCTCATGAACTTTACACGGATAAGATGATAAAATGAAGAATATGAAATTAAACATTATGCAGTATAATACAAAAAGGTACAATTTAAAAAGTAAACCGATAAAGCAGCGACATTAGTGCGTCCCTTCGTATCATGTACGGACACCGAACACTTATACAAAAGTAGGGACAACAGTACAAAATCGGGACAGGTGGCAATTACAGTAGAGGTACAAAATTCACACGTCTCATGTTCCTCATCGAAACGATCATGCGCCAATGTTGCGCGAATGATTGTTGTCAATAGGTTTTCCGAGGCGGTTTTTACTTTCCTGCCACCTAGACAACAGTGAAAGTATTTGAAAATTTTCGGGTTCTTACATGCCTCTGGGGTGTGACATACCTCGTCTACAAAAACAGGAGCAAAAAGGGGGATACCGTGGAGCATTTGGCCAGAAAATACGAAATGTCCCACCACAATGTGGAGAAAAATAAACAAGTTAAAATCGCAATACATGAGACAACGTAAGAAGCTGTGCGAGTCAAAAAAGATGTTCTTCTCCACGAAAATTAAACTGACTTGGTTATCATCCTTTACTATTTTTACTACGAAGCATAGAATCCAGGGGAAGTCGGCATTCAGATTGCGATGAAGGTAGACTGGCTGTTAACGGAATAGGTACATTTTACTTTATTTCACAATACAATATCTGTATAAAGAAAAGACGTTGTTCAACGTTCACACGAAAATCTCGAAAAGTTCTTGACCGATTGATTTCAAAATTTTACGTAATACTCTAAAAATATACAGTTTATGTGCGTCTGAATTTTTAGTAAACAACAGTGTGCAGATTTTCTGTTAAAACCGAAAGCAAGAAGAAAAATTGTCTACTGTGGGGCGGTTTCGTTTACTTTTTCGGGGTAAGTTTGAAAGGTCTCTGTTGGATTCCTTTCATGTTAATTTCTTAAATCTGTTGTCATTTACGGCATAAATTCCTCTTCTAAATTTACTGTGGTATTTCTATCTGGGAGGAGACTGAGCAGTGAAACGTGTTACTTTTACACATAAACAAGAACGATCTGTCACACTACTACACTTTAAAACACAGTTTATATGTAATTCATGTCACACAGTCTCATACGGAAACTACATCCGCTTTCTTTTATATACTGTATATGATAAGATACTGTCATCCCCCTTTCCTTCTGTGTGAGAGGATGAATGAGCAAATGTGTTTCTAGTTGCATGCTGGATGGTAGCAGACAAGCCTGTCTGCTAGAGAACAGTAGGACCAACGTCGGAACAGGTAGCTACGCTTTCTAAAAGCAAAGAGGTTTCTATCCTTAGTATGGTCCTGTCCGTCCGTTGTCATGTTGGTATAGGAAGCTGCCCCTCTGGCCACTTCCGTTTGTATTTGTGAGCCACCCTCAGGAAGCACGCTCGGCAGTAGCGCAGGTCAGTCTGTCCGTGGCGAGCGTCTGAAGTGGTAAGATCTCCGGCTAAGCGCGTGTCTGCTAAGTCCGTAGGACAATGGATTTCTTAAGTTCAGCTTAACTGAAAATTTAATCATCTTTATTTCAGGTTTATCTCTAAAATATCTAATGTTATCTTAAATTGCAACGCAGTGTAATTCGCGTGTGAAGTTCAGAATATCTTCCTGTAGTTGGTTTGTCACTACTTTGTGAGTAAAGTGGAACCACGTGTTGATCAGTAACTAAGATCATCAATCTTAAATGCGAATGCTTGTGTGATTATAACGTCTCGTCTTGACAATACTTTTCAATATAGCAACTTTTCTTTATGTTCAACCCATGTGGGGTGTACTTTGCGAGACCAGTACCACGTGCTTATACAACTGTTTGACCCATCAGGTTAATAGTAAGACGATAGTAACCAGTTCGAGGTTTTTCTTTTGTAAATTGCTTTTCGATCTAATTTATTTTAATTATCGAAATTACTGTGGAGTTACACTCTTTGTGTAAACCAAGTTGACCACGTGAAGCATGTGGTGTAATCATCAAAGTAGCCCTCAGCTATTCTTTTTGGGAAGATTTCACAGAGAGTTAGTATGAATTTAGTATATCAGTGTGTGGTAATTACATGACGGACAGGATTGTGCTACGAACGTAACTTCTTTGGGTGAAAATTGAATCGGTTGGTTGTGGTTAATTTCCTCTTGCATATGTTTCAACGTTCTTCGTGTGTTATTTTATGAATGCAGTGTTGTATGCAGTCTCCCAATCTTGCCTCCATATTTGATGTGTTCCGTAAGATTACAAACTCACATTTTCACAGTCCTAAATAAGGCACCAGCTTAGTTACGACTCACGTTTAATATGCTGAAATTTCAATGATCAATGTTAAAATAAATTTCCAAATATAAACTGATTTATTTCTTTTTATTTAAATTCTTTTATATATATATATATATATATATATATATATATATATATATATATATATATATATTACTCCTGGAAATGGAAAAAAGAACACATTGACACCGGTGTGTCAGACCCACCATACTTGCTCCGGACACTGCGAGAGGGCTGTACAAGCAATGATCACACGCACGGCACAGCGGACACACCAGGAACCGCGGTGTTGGCCGTCGAATGGCGCTAGCTGCGCAGCATTTGTGCACCGCCGCCGTCAGTGTCAGCCAGTTTGCCGTGGCATACGGAGCTCCATCGCAGTCTTTAACACTGGTAGCATGCCGCGACAGCGTGGACGTGAACCTTATGTGCAGTTGACGGACTTTGAGCGAGGGCGTATAGTGGGCATGCGGGAGGCCGGGTGGACGTACCGCCGAATTGCTCAACACGTGGAGCGTGAGGTCTCCACAGTACATCGATGTTGTCGCCAGTGGTCGGCGGAAGGTGCACGTGCCCGTCGACCTGGGACCGGACCGCAGCGACGCACGGATGCACGCCAAGACCGTAGGATCCTACGCAGTGCCGTAGGGGACCGCACCGCCACTTCCCAGCAAATTAGGGACACTGTTGCTCCTGGGGTATCGGCGAGGATCATTCGCAACCGTCTCCATGAAGCTGGGCTACGGTCCCGCACACCGTTAGGCCGTCTTCCGCTCACGCCCCAACATCGTGCAGCCCGCCTCCAGTGGTGTCGCGACAGGCGTGAATGGAGGGACGAATGGAGACGTGTCGTCTTCAGCGATGAGAGTCGCTTCTGCCTTGGTGCCAATGATGGTCGTATGCGTGTTTGGCGCCGTGCAGGTGAGCGCCACAATCAGGACTGCATACGACCGAGGCACACAGGGCCAACACCAGGCATCATGGTGTGGGGAGCGATCTCCTACACTGGCCGTACACCACTGGTGATCGTCGAGGGGACACTGAATAGTGCACGGTACATCCAAACCGTCATCGAACCCATCGTTCTACCATTCCTAGACCGGCAAGGGAACTTGCTGTTCCAACAGGACAATGCACGTCCGCATGTATCCCGTGCCACCCAACGTGCTCTAGAAGGTGTAAGTCAACTACCCTGTCCAGCAAGATCTCCGGATCTGTCCCCCATTGAGCATGTTTGGGACTGGATGAAGCGTCGTCTCACGCTGTCTGCACGTCCGGCACGAACGCTGGTCCAACTGAGGCGCCAGGTGGAAATGGCATGGCAAGCCGTTCCACAGGACTACATCCAGCATCTCTACGATCGTCTCCATGGGAGAATAGCAGCCAGCATCGCTGCGGAAGGTGGATATACACTGTACTAGTGCCGACATTGTGCATGCTCTGTTGCCTGTGTCTATGTGCCTGTGGTTCTGTCAGTGTGATCATGTGATGTATCTGACCCCAGGAATGTGTCAATAAAGTTTCCCCTTCCTGGGACAATGAATTCACGGTGTTCTTATTTCAATTTCCAGGAGTGTATATATATATATATATATATCACCGGTTGTCGTATGACTATTAAAAGATTATAATTAATGTTAGTCTGTTGGGAATTCGGTAAGCTAGACTGGATGCCTGGTGAAACAGTTGCTCAGTAATGCAAGGTTAACTTCCCCAGACAGCTCACAGCTTTAACCTGCTTTTATTGTCTATCAGTACCGCTTTCATAGCAAATTAAAGTAACAACTTTACAAGTTTTAACTAAGACGTCAGGTCATTTAACAGACCTTTAATCATAGTCTTACTCTTCGTATATAACTTTAAGCAAAAATTGTATACGCAACAACGTGCTGTTTTATTTTCTTCTATCGGCTTATGATCAGAATACTGTTACGGAATCTGAATCGTCCTAAATCCTGTAATCCTGCCCGTTGGCAGACTAAAACTACGAGAAATAATGTCGCTGACGGCGATGGAAACGTCTCTCTCATAGCCCGTGTACCAGTGAGCTCATGCGATTTACCCATTCATTTTAAGCAACTTCAGTTCCCAAGAAAAGTTTCGTTTGCAGATATAATGAACAAGGCTCAAGGTCGGAAGGAGATGGGAAGAGGAGATGGACGGAGAGAGGGAGAATGAGGTGACTGAAAGAGAAAGGGGTGGAGGAGATTGGGACGTATATCCAATTCTTATAATACCTATTTAGCAGTTGCGTCAATGGTACTGCTTCCATTAGAAGTCTTTAGTATAGTGTGAAAAGAATGCGATATAATGGATCATGTATGAACCAGATTTGTTGTGCTCATGACATTGTATTGTTTGTCTCTAGTGCAGGTTGTGATGTCACCGCCAGACACCACACTTGCTAGGTGGTAGCCTTTAAATCGGCCGCGGTCCGTTAGTATACGTCGGACCCTCGTGTCGCCACTATCAGTGATTGCAGACCGAGCGCCGCCACACGGCAGGTCTAGAGAGACTTCCTAGCACTCGCCCCAGTTGTACAGCCGACTTTGCTAGCGATGGTTCACTGACAAATTACGCTCTCATTTGCCGAGACGATAGTTAGCATAGCCTTCAGCAACGTCATTTGCTACGACCTAGCAAGGCGCCATTATCATTTGCTATTAATCTTGTGATGCATGCACCGTCAGACCGATGTTCACCAATTATGGATTAAAGTTAAGTATTCCAGAAGCTACGTACTTATTTTACTAGACTCAACTCCTTTAACTGTTCCAGACCTCACGCCAGCCTGCGTGAGCTTAAACGCGTGCCTTTCGGCTACCTCACAGTGGCTTGCCTGTCTGGCCAAGTCACAACACAGATAAGCTTTGATAGTCGGCCGGAGTGGCCGTGCGGTTCTAGGCGCTGCAGTCTGGAACCGAGCGACCGCTACGGTCGCAGGTTCGAATCCTGCCTCGGGCATGGATGTTTGTGGTGTCTTTAGGTTAGTTAGGTTTAATTAGTTTTAAGTTCTAGGGGACTGATGACCTCAATAGTTAAGTCCCATAGTGCTCAGTGCCATTTGAACCAGAAGCTTCGATAATGAAAGGAAGTATGAAAGTACACCTGAAATCGGTTAAAATAAGACTAAGCTAATCTGCAATGAACACATAGAAAGTAAAACAGTACAAATTAGCCAGGAAATAGACCCAGTGAATGAGTTACAATCACGGCAGCTGAAGGCAATTCTATGGTCGTGCCACGGCATGTCCCCTATCAGAGGGTTGAGAAAATTCACAATATCAGTAATGCCTCCTCAAAATAGAATCTCCTGCACTAACGTTTACGTTTACTGTTTTAATAATATGAAATTAAATTAAACGTATATTTAATTAAACGTATAGAGAGCAGTTTTTTTGGGACATTGCGTTGTGCATCTGATTTCGAAGTCGTGGACGCGGGACTCTCGTAGCGACAGCTGCGGAAAAAAAAATGAGTGTCATGTAATATTTTGTGCAATGTAATATCTTGTATAGACACCTTTTATTAACGTGACACGTTCCACATCATTACGAAGCGTCGTATTCATGATCTATGGAACAAGTACTAATCTAATCTAATCTAACAACTGTTGGCGTACAATGTCGTGCATCTTGTCGCTAGGTGTGCATGTACCTTAAGAGTGCCGTGAACAGATAAAATTACTAACATCGACATTCTCCGCAAAATGAAGAAAAAGAAAGAAAGAATTCCTAAACACATTAAAATGCATAAAACTACAATGTCTCCGCCATGTAATGAGGAGTAGAAACAGATGCACATTGCTGCAGAACGTTCTTCAAGGAGAGAGACGACGAGGAAGAGGAAGAACATTTTGGCTCGGAAACCTGAGGACATGGACTTAAAGCGAGCGAAAGTGATGATGCACTTCTTATGATGGCTACCAACAGCCGGAGCAGGTGCCTTATGGACTACACTGCTAGTATCCTGAGTTCCTTGCTACACTTCTGCTGCCCCGGGCTCGCTCTCCACCCCCACCCCCCCCCCCCAGGATTCACTTACCTGCCTTACTACCACAGTAAGCCCTGATGCGACGTGTAATGTGGCTACGTGGTTCAGCTGTTTAAAAATCAGACTGTACCACTATTGAAATAAGCCCTTCATATGATTTGAATAGTGGTGTCCTACTTACAAAGTAGTGGTAAAAGCACATACGCCTAACTGTGTGCAGTTCGCACTATTCAGTTCATTCGATAGCACATTTTCTCTCTAAGTATAGAAATCGCGACCTGCTGTACAAATAACCTCAACTTTTCGCAGTCAGTAAACGGTTAAAAATTTCGTGTGATAGTTATCAGTTTAGTACGCTCCGCCATGTCTAAGCGGTACACCAATATCCAGAATCTTAAGTTTCCGAAATACATTCTTTAATCCATCAGAAAAATTCGCAATTTTTTCTAAAATCCCGAAACTTCAGGAAAGGATGTCATCAGTTTTCGGGCTATTACTTGTCTGTGCAGAAACAAATTGCACCATTTTTACAAACTTACCTAAACACCGAGCAACAGGTCGTGTGATAGTAATGCTCAGTCATGACTCCTCGAGACGAGCGATCTGCTTCCAGAACACATGAAAATTCTCCTTACTGATTGGCTGGAATATAATTTAGCCAGTCATCATCAGAGTTTTTCGCGGACAGCACAATAATTTCCGTCGATGACCAATCGAGAACTCCGAATTGTATTTCATTATCTCTCAAACTTTATATTTTTAGAAAAGTAAACACTCAAAACAACCAGATCTTTGTCTTCTTCTATAGTCGTTAAATTAGCAAGTTTACAGTAATTTCATACATGTATATTACCCTACACAATGTGATTCCTACTCTCATTCATCATTAACAATTTTCAAAATTCACACGCCAAACAAGTGCTTCACTCCTCCTGACAGCAGTATAAATGAAAATTATAATGTCAAAGAACTGGGAGCACTTGTTCATCTCTGTAGCACATGGAAGCGGCATAGTGATTTTTACTGAATCTTATATGAAAAAAAAGATCTCAACAAATTTAAAACTATTTTCAGTTGATACTATAGGGAAAGACCTAAGTAGAAACAAGGCCCCGGGAGTAGACAACATTCCATTAGAACTACTGACAGCCTTGGGAGAGTCGGGCTTAACAAAACTCTTCCCTGGTGAGCAAGATGTATGAGACAGGCGAAATACCCTCAGCCTTCAAGAAGAATATAATAATTCCAATCCCAAAGAAAGCAGGTGTTGACAGATGTGAAAATTACCGAACTATCAGTTTAAGAAGCCACGGCTGCAAAATACTAACACGAGTTCCTTACAGACGAATGGAAAAACTGGCAGAAGCCGACCAGTTTGGATTCCGTAGAAATGTTGGAACACGTGAGGCAATACTGACCCTACGACTTATCTTAGAAAATATATTAAGGAAAGGCAAACCTACGTTTCTAGTATTTATAGACTTAGAGAAAGCTTTGGACAATGTTGACTGGAATACTCTCTTTCAAATTCTGAAGCTGGCAGGGGTAAAATACAGGGAGCGAGATTCTATTTACAATTTGTACAGAAACCAGATGGTAGTTATAAGAGTCGAGGGGCATGAGAGGGAAGCAGTGGTTGGGAAGGGAATGAGACAGGGTTGTAGCGTCTCCCCGATGTTGTTCAATCCGTATATTGAGCAAGCAGTGAAAGAAACGAAAGAAAAATTCGGAGTAGGTATTAAAACCCATAGAGAAGACATAAAAACTGTTATGTTCGCCGATGACATTGTAATTCTGTCAGAGACAGCAAAGGACTTGGAAGAGCAGTTGAACGGAATGGACAGTGTCTTGAAAGGAGGATATAAGATGAACATCAACAAAAGCAAAACGAGGATAATGGAATGTAGTCCAATTAAATCGGGTGATGCTGAGGGGATTAGATTAGGAAATGAGACACTTAAAGTAGTAAAGGAGTTTTGCTATTTAGGGAGTAAAATAACTGATGGTGGTCGAAGTAGAGAGGATATAAAATGTAGACTGGCAATGGCAAGGAAATCGTTTCTGAAGAAGAGAAATTTGTTAACATCGAGAATAGATTTAAGTGTCAGGAAGTCGTTTCTGAAAGTATTTGTATGGAGTGTAGCCATGTATGGAAGTGAAACATGGATGATAACCAGTTTAGACAAGAAGAGAATAGAAGCTTTCGAAATGTGGTGCTACAGAAGAATGCTGAAGATTAGATGGGTAGATCACATAACAAATGAGGAGGTATTGAATAGGATTGGGGAGAAGAGAAATGTTTGGCACAACTTGACTAGAAGAAGGAATCGGTTGGTAGGACATGGTCTGAGACATGGGGGGATCACGAATTTAGTATTGTAGGGCAGCGTGGAGGGTAAGAATCGTAGAGGGAGACCAAGAGATGAATACACTAAGCAGATTCAGAAGGATGTAGGTTGCAGTAGGTACTGGGAGAAGAAGCTTGCCCGGATAGAGTAGCATGGAGAGCTGCATCAAACCAGTCTCAGGACTGAAGACCACAACAACAGCAACACTATAGGATGTTCGGAAAGTGTCTGTACAGTTACGAGATATGTTTGAAATGATGCCCCTAGGCGACTATACAGGTCTGAACCCGTTAAACTTTATTGCAAAACACTTTCTGTACATCTGACTGTGATACACTATCTGATCAAAAGTATCCGGACACCCTCAAAAACATACTTTTTCATATTAGGTGCTTTGTGCTGCCACCTACTGCCAGGTACTCCACATCAGCGACCTCAGTAGTCATTAGACATCGTGAGAGGGCATAATGGGGCGCTCCACGTAACTCAAGGACTTCGAACGTGGTCACGTGATTGGGTGTCACTTGTGTCATACGCCTATACGCGAGATATCCACACTCCTAAACATCCCTAGGTCCACTGTTTTCGAGGTGATAGTGAAGTGGAAACATGAAGGGACACGTACAGCACAAAAGCGTACAGGCCGACCTCGTCTGTTGACTGACAGAGACCGCCGACAGTTGAAGAGGGTCGTAACGTGTAATAGGCAGACACCTATCCAGACCACCACACAGAAATTTCAGACTGCATCAGGATCCAAGTACTGTGACAGTTACGCTGGAGGTCGGAAAACTTGGAATTCATGGTCGAGCGGCTGCTCATAAGATACACATCACGCCGGTAAACGACAAACGACGCCTGTCTTGGTGTAAGGAGCGTAAACATTGGACGACTGAACAGTGGAAAAACCTTGTGTGGAGTAACGATCCGATGACAGGGTGTGGGTATGGCGAATGCCCGGTGAACGTCATCTGCCAGCGTGTGTAGTGTCAACAGTAAAATTGGGATGCGGTGGTATTATGGTGTGGTCGTGTTTTTCATGGAGGCGGCTTGCACCCCTTGTTTTGCGTGGCACTGTCACAGCACAGGCCTACATTGATGTTTTAAGCACCTTCTTGTTTCCCACTGTTGAAGAGCAATTCGGGGATGGCGATTGCATCTTTCAACACGGTCGAGCACCTGTTCATAATGCACGGCCTGTGGCGGAGTGGTTGCACGGCAATAACATCCCTGTAACGGTCTGGCCTGCACAGTGTCCTGACCTGAATCCTATAGAACACCTTTCGGATGTTTTGGAACGCCGAATTCGTGCCAGTCCTCAACAACCGACGTCGATACATCTCCTCAGTGCTGCACTCCGTGAAGAATGGGCTGCCATTCCCCAAGAAACGTTCCAGCACCTGATTGAACGTAACCCTGCGAGAGTGGAAGTTGTCATAAAGGCGAAGGGTGGACCAATACCATATCGAAACCCAGCGTTACCGATGGAGAACGCCACGAACTTGTAAGTCATCTTCAATCAGGTGTCCGGATACTTTTGATCACATAGTATATGCAGTTATGCAAAGCGTGCGTTGTTGATTGCAATACGTTACAGATTTTTCAGGTCCCCAATGAAAAATGTCTGGTGGATTATGGTCCGCTGAGCGAAGTGGCGTAGGTTTTTCGAGATGACACGTTCCCCAAGAAACTTCCAGAAGACGCACAGTGTTGCTACCTGTGTGCGCAGTCTTCTTGCAACAATGAGCAGTTGATGTAGACTTCTTTTAGTTGTGGATGATCGAACAATAACGTTCGCTCTTCACGGTTTCTTCAAAGAATAAAGATCTAATAACGCGCCGTCTGGATATTGCTATCCACGCTGGAAATTTTCTGGTCATGCAGTGGAGTTTCAAGCACAGTACTAGGGTTCTCCACTGAGCATAATCGTGTGTGTTAACTTCCGGTGAGATGGAACCTGGCCTCGTCTGTGTGGGAGGTGACAATAGATCAGCGGTGTTCCCTCTATTAAGAGATGTAAATCATTTGCAGTAACGGGATCGCTTTCCATGGCCCGCATCTTTCAGTGTTTGCACTGCTGTGACTTTATAGGCCTTACATGAATACACTCCTGGAAATGGAAAAAAGAACACATTGACCCGGTGTGTCAGACCCACCATACTTGCTCCGGACACTGCGAGAGGGCTGTACAAGCAATGATCACACGCACGGCACAGCGGACACACCAGGAACCGCGGTGTTGGCCGTCGAATGGCGCTAGCTGCGCAGCATTTGTGCACCGCCGCCGTCAGTGTCAGCCAGTTTGCCGTGGCATACGGAGCTCCATCGCAGTCTTTAACATTGGTAGCATGCCGCGACAGCGTGGACGTGAACCGTATGTGCAGTTGACGGACTTTGAGCGAGGGCGTATAGTGGGCATGCGGGAGGCCGGGTGGACGTACCGCCGAATTGCTCAACACGTGGGGCGTGAGGTCTCCACAGTACATCGATGTTGTCGCCAGTGGTCGGCGGAAGGTGCACGTGCCCGTCGACCTGGGACCGGACCGCAGCGACGCACGGATGCACGCCAAGACCGTAGGATCCTACGCAGTGCCGTAGGGGACCGCACCGCCACTTCCCAGCAAATTAGGGACACTGTTGCTCCTGGGCTATCGGCGAGGACCATTCGCAACCGTCTCCATGAAGCTGGGCTACGGTCCCGCACACCGTTAGGCCGTCTTCCGCTCACGCCCCAACATCGTGCAGCCCGCCTCCAGTGGTGTCGCGACAGGCGTGAATGGAGGGACGAATGGAGACGTGTCGTCTTCAGCGATGAGAGTCGCTTCTGCCTTGGTGCCAATGATGGTCGTATGCGTGTTTGGCGCCGTGCAGGTGAGCGCCACAATCAGGACTGCATACGACCGAGGCACACAGGGCCAACACCCGGCATCATGGTGTGGGGAGCGATCTCCTACACTGGCCGTACACCACTGGTGATCGTCGAGGGGACACTGAATAGTGCACGGTACATCCAAACCGTCATCGAACCCATCGTTCTACCATTCCTAGACCGGCAAGGGAACGTGCTGTTCCAACAGGACAATGCACGTCCGCATATATCCCGTGCCACCCAACGTGCTCTAGAAGGTGTAAGTCAACTACCCTGGCCAGCAAGATCTCCGGATCTGTCCCCCATTGAGCATGTTTGGGACTGGATGAAGCGTCGTCTCACGCGGTCTGCATGTCCAGCACGAACGCTGGTCCAACTGAGGCGCCAGGTGGAAATGGCATGGCAAGCCGTTCCACAGGACTACATCCAGCATCTCTACGATCGTCTCCATGGGAGAATAGCAGCCTGCATTGCTGCGAAAGGTGGATATACACTGTACTAGTGCCGACATTGTGCATGCTCTGTTGCCTGTGTCTATGTGCCTGTGGTTCTGTCAGTGTGATCATGTGATGTATCTGACCCCAGGAATGTGTCAATAAAGTTTCCCCTTCCTGGGACAATGAATTCACGGTGTTCTTATTTCAATTTCCAGGAGTGTAGTTTTACTGTTTGCCTAATCGGTTTTACGCTACATCGGTATCTTTTTTTCCTTGTGCCAATTTGTGCAATGGTTTTGCTGGGTTCTGCTGCGTAGCCAGAAATATTCCACAACCTTTTACTCGATACTTTTAGTGCGTTCGTTCGGTATCCAACACTAAGCCAGTCACTCTAAATTTCTCAAGAAATCGAAGATCCGTATTACGACCAGATAAAACTGTATCCGGTAATTTTTCAGCAAATGTCTCCTGCACTAAATTTGTGTGTTTATCGCCTTGTCTACTGAAGGTAAACACACTGAAGCGCCAAAGACTGGTACACCTGCCTAATATCGTGTAGGGCCCCCGCGAGCACGCAGAAGTGCCGCGACACGACGTGGCATGGACTCGACTAAGTAGTGCTGGACGGAACTGACACCATGAATCTCGTAGGGCTGTCCATAAATCCGTAAGAGTACGAGGGGGTGGAGATCTCTTCTGGACAGCACGTTGCGAGGCATCCCAGATATGCTCAATAACGTTCATGTCTGGGGAGTTTGCTGGCCAGCGGAAGTGTTTAAACTCAGAATAGTGTTCCTGCAGCCACTCTGTAGCAATTCTGGACGTGTTGCGAGTCGCATTATGCTGCTGGAATTGCCCAAGTCCGTCGGAATGCACAATGGACATGAATGGAAGCAGTTGATCACACAGTATGGTTACGTACGAGTCGTGTCTATAGACGTACCAGGGATCGCGCATCACTGCAACTGCACACGCCCCACACCGTTACAGAGCCTCGACCAGCTTGAACAGTCCCCTGCTGACATGCAGGGTCCATGGATTCATGAGGTTGTGTCCATACCCGTACACGTCCATCCGCTCGATACAATCTGAAACGACCAAGCAACTTGTTTCCAGTCAAATGGTTCAAATGGCTCTGAGCACTATGGGACTTAACTTCTAAGGTCATCAGTCGCCTAGAACTTAGAACTACTTAAACCTAACTAACCTACGGACATCACACCCACCCATGCCCGAGGCAGGATTAGAACCTGCGACCGCTGCGGTCGCGCGGTTCCAGACTGAAGCGCCTAGAACCGCTCGACCACACCGGCCGGCTGTTTCCAGTCATCAACAGTCAAGTGTCGGTGTCGACTGGTCCAGGCTCTGTGTCGTGCAGTCATCAAGGCTACACGAGTGGACCTGCGGCTCCGAAAGCCCATATCGATGATGTTTCGTAGAATCGTTCGCACACTGAGACTTGTTAATGGCCGGCCGTGGAGGCCGAGCGGTTCTAGGCGCTACAGTCTGGAACCGCGCTGCTGCTACGGTCGCAGGTTCGAATCCTGCCTCGGACATGGATGTGTGTCATGTCCTTAGGTTAGTTAGGTTTAAGTAGTTCTAAGTTCTAGGGGACTGATGACCTTAGAAGTTAAGTCCCATAGTGCTCAGAGCCATTTGAACGTTAATGTCCAAGCATTGAAATCTGCAGCAATTTGCGGAAGGATTGCACTTCTGTCACGTTGAACGAGTCTCTTCAGTCGTCATTGGTCCGTTGTTTCAGGATCTTTTTCCGACAGCAGTGGAGATTTGATGTTTTATCGGGTTGCTGATATTCACGGTACACTCGTGAAATGATTGTATGGGGAAAGCACCACTCCATCGGTACCTCGCAGATGTGGTGTCCCATAGATCGGGCACAAAGTTCAAACTCACTTAAATCTTGATAACCTGTCATTGTAGCAGTAGTAACCCATCTGACAACTGCCTCAGACACTTGTTTCCTTATATAGCCGTTAACGAGACCAGCACCGTATTCTGCTTGTTTACATATCTCTGAATTTGAATACGCAAGCCAATACCAATTTGGTTGGCGCTCGGTGTATATTCCTCTGTTGCAACCAGTATAATTTAAAAGCAAATTGAACATTTAAACACCACACATCCCATTCAGTAGCTTTCATTAAGTGAAACAAACAGTTAAATGTTACGCAACAGTAGAAGACATAAAAAAGCGTATCTATGAAAAAACTGTTCTGCCAACTTGTGTTCTACCAACTTTGTTTCCAGGTTCCGATGTAATGTACATCCGTATTCCGTAGTCCAGTGCACAGCGGCTTTCAGTACACACTGTAGTTAAATTAATTCAGACTCAAATGACGTTATAGTGTTCACATGTTTGTGTGAGATCTTATGGGACTTAACTGCTAAGGTCATCAGTCCCTAAGCTTACACACTACTTAACCTAAATTATCCTAAGCACAAACACACACACCCATGCCCGAAGGAGGACTCGAAACTCCGCTGGTACCAGCCGCACAGTCGACAACTGCAGCGCCTATGACCGCTCGGCTAATACCGCGCGGCATGACGTTATAGTGAACATAGCTAGTGGCAGGGGTGAAGAGGATTTCGTACGAAATTCGTATTGATGACTGCTGTAAACAAAATTGTTGAAAGAAGACTGTGTATTGCCGGCAGTTTCCAAGAGAACACTTCGTTTCCAAAAACAGTGGCTTCACAGGTACTCCTGGCTGGCGTGTTCTGAAGACATACGATGAGCGTTTTGTAAACGTTTTCTTTTTAAATCTGACAATGTCGAAAAAGATGGGCCATACACTATCTACTAGAAAGCTCTGGAAAATCTTTCGAGTCATGCAGAAACAATGTATCATCTAAAATGTGTCGAATCCGCTGATAGTTTTTTGAAGATACCAACAAAGGAGAACAATCTATTGTGCATCAGATGAACAAATAAGACACGTAAAGATGTTGACCGATGCAGAGTGCTTCAGTCACTTGTGAAAACTGCGAGTTGTAAGGACGGCAGGAGTTGGATCTTCGCGCTAAACACTACTCTGGGAATTTAAAGTAGATGACAGAGAGTCAAATGATGCGAATTTTCGTTCTATCCTGAGTTTCCAGGCCGAAGTTGGCGATTTAATTTTGCAAAGACATCTTCAAAATGGTCTGAGAACCAACAATACATCAGCGCTGCTATTTAAAACCAGATGGTACTAGAAATGAGTAGTGATGTTTGACCACAGTGTGTACAAGTGCTACGCCGTTCTTGCTGGCAAAGTGACAGCCCTGGCAAGAATTGAGCAACTAACTGTGTGTACTCGATTTGCAGATTTGGAATTAAATATGATTCGTGAAGACTTACAGATGTTTTTGTACCTGGCTCAAAATGGTTCAAATGGCTCTGAGCACTATGGGACTCAACTGCTGTGGTCATAAGTCCCCTAGAACTTAGAACTACTTAAGCCTAACTAACCTAAGGACATCACACACATCCATGCCCGAGGTAGGATTCGAACCTGCGACCATAGCAGTCGCACGGTTCCGGACTGCGCGCCTAGAACCGCGAGACCACCGCGGTCGGCGTTTTTGTACCTGCTTCAGACTTAACACGACATGGGCTGTCAAACTTAGTATTGTCAAAATCGTGAATTTTTGATCCAGGATACGATGGAGCAGTCGCAATGATCAGTCATTTACGCGACGCGTTAACTTTCATTAGAAAAGAAAATCCAATGGCAGTTAATGTACGCTGCCGTCTCCACTGTTTAAACCCAACGTTAGGCCGAGCGGTTCCAGGCGCTTCAGTCCTGCTACGGTCGCAGGTTCGAATCCTGCCTCGGGCATGGATGTGTGTGATGTCCTTAGGTTAGTTAGGTTTAAGTAGTTCTAAGTCCTAGGGGACTGATGACCTCAGATGTTAAGTCCCTTAGTGCTCAGAGCCATTTGAACCATTTCTGAACAGTACAAATCATAACAGACTCAGTGCTCTTGCTGTCCACTCTGCGCTGTAGTGAATCTCTGAACTAGTGAATCACTTTTCCGAACTACCACGACAGAGAAATACTTGCTGAAGATGAGCGCTAACAGCTACTCTTCGTTTTTTTGCTTTATAACGATAAATGTTTGGGCTGAAATGTAGTGGGTTTGGACACAAAAAAAAAATAATCCCGAGTGCGTCCGTGTCGTATGACGCCAGACGACACACGAAATTCAACAATTACGATATTTGGTTGGGAGCTAATATAAAGCATGATAGTTTGGTAAACTCACAAATATACTCTTGTCACAATGTGGCTATTTGCTAATCAGTTGAGTGCCTTGGACCTGAGCGTGAGGTTACGCCGCAACACAAGAAAATTGTCTTCTTAAAATATTTTTAACCTATTTGATTGTCAGTTCTGATCCGTCGATTGTAATTATTACAAAAAATTTACTTCATTTTCTACGTGTCAACATTATTTCACGCGCTCTCGATCTCGGACTCCAAGCAAAACACCAGAAAATCGGCTTTGAACGTGAAACGTAGATCGTGTGAAATAAAAAAAAAAATGTTGTGCACCGTTGTCGGACAAGTGTGTAGAGTTGTTGTTGTTGTTGTTGTTGTTGTTGTCGTTGTTGTCGTCGTCGTCGTCGTCTTCAAACTGAAGGCATGTTTGATGCAGCTCTGAACGCTGGTCTATATTATGCAGGTATCTTTATCTCTGCGGACCTATTGCAACCTACACCTAGTTGAAACCTTTTCTGTAGTAAAGCCTTGGTATCCCTCCACATTTCTCCCCCCCCCCCTCTCCACACACACATGCACACGCACACACGCACACACACACACACCTCCCTTACGAGCCTTAGGATTCCATAATGCCTCAGTAAGTGTCAAATCAACGTATCCCCTCTTTTATTCAAGTTGTGCCATGAAGTTATTTTCTCTCGAATTCGATTCAGTAGCCGGCCGCAGTGGCCGTGCGGTTCTAGCGCTGCAGTCTGAAACCGCGCGACTGCTACGGTCGCAGGTTCGAATCCTGCCTCGGGCATGGATGTGTGTGATGTCCTTAGGTTAGTTAGGTTTATGTAGTTCTAAGTTCTAGGGGACTGATGACCTAAGATGTTAAGTCCCATAATGCCCAGAGCCATTTGAACCATTTTTTTCGATTCAGTACATTTTAAGTAGTTACTCGATAGGTGTTCCTGAAGAAAAACAAGCGTCACACAAGGAATCAACACGGATAAAGAAAGTGTACTAAGATGCAGAGTTGCTTCTGAGGGAGTTAGTTGCTTTGTTCTACAAATAAAGGTAGGTTTCCCCTTGCTTAACGTATCTTCTAAGATTAGTAGTGTTTCTACTACTCTCCGGAACCCATCCTGGTCTTCCCCGAGGGTGGCCCTACCGGTTTCTGTGTTCTCCCGTAAATACTTCGTATTGGTATTTTGCAGTCGTGACTTCATAGGCAGATAGTTCGGTAATATTCACATGTTTCACCATCTACCTTGTTTGCAACTCGATTAATACATTCTTTTTGAAGTCTGGGGGTATTTCACCTACCTCATACACAGTGATTGCACAAAAACATGGAAACCGCGGAAAACGCATGCATGAAGGCAAATGCAGACGCTAATCAAGTCTGCAGGTTGCGCTTTTATACTCGATAACGAACGGCGCCCCGGCAATGTCCTCAGTTGTTTCAAGTGAGAGTCCTGTGAGAACAGTGTTCTGCCAAGTTGAGAGTGCTTTATGTCGCAGCTGAGTGCATTCGAACACTGGGCAAACAGCTGTTACTCTTGTGGCGGCTGCTTCCGTAACCAAGGCAGCCGAAGTGTTTGGAGTTTCAAGAGGCGCCGTATCGAACATTTTCATCGCGCTAGCAGCGGTTACACAGTCAGCTGTAAGGAAGCGTTAACGCTGAAACTTGCCGCCCATGCGTATGCGCCACCACAAAAGTTCGTTTGGAGGTAACGCGGCGCAAGCCACTTGCGGCCCAGCAAAACGGTGACAGAGCTCGAGTCCCTTAAAACTCACTCGTTTACATTACGAAAAAAAATGTACGCGATAGGTTAGCAAACTACAAAATGTACAAGGAAAGGGAGTAAATGTAAATATTTGCTCGACTTTTTGCGACATGGCTAGCCCGGAAAATATAATTATTTTGGTATGTATGGAGAGCTAGGAATCTGCTCCAAAACGTCTCTGTAAACAACGATTCGGGACTTGTTTTCCGAGTATATGTAGAGGTATCCGGTTCTTGATTCACGCGAGCAGCCAATTTAGAGGTGTCCGTGCGAGAAACATGGGGTGCGAAGATGAATACCTGCCACTTTTGACGTATGTACTTTACTATTATTTGTAGTGATCGATAAGGCCCCTTTCAATGGGAACTGCAACCGTTTAAACTTGTGGTTTGTTGGGATGATGGGAATTCGTGGTATTAATACTGCCTCTCTCTCGGCCCTACCCGTGGTGATGGAGGACAGCACGGTGCAGCTTCTCAGGTGCCGCCACTGCACAGAGGTGGTGCACCCAGGTTACGCATCAGTAAGGCAGGCACACCCACGTTCAGCTCCAACTTGTCGGACGGCATCCCCGACAGCTCTAATGAGTTTAGAAACTCTACATGGCATGACGTTTCGTCGTCATCACTGTATCGACTGACGTGTACGTGGTCACCCCACGAGCTACTTGAGTGATAATTTTTTTATTCATGGCCGCGGGGTAGCCGTACCAATTGAACCACGCTCTGCTACCAATTGGTAGGATTCCTGCACTTAACTTAGGATCCAATTAGCAACTAATAAATACACGAAACACTCCGTTGCCAAATTTACCTTTATTGTAATTTTAATTAACGTGGAAGCCTTAAAAACACCAAACATGGAGGCAAAATGTACGCATCTAAAGGCTACTTAAAAAAGGAATAAAATAACGTAAATTTGTTTCCACAAGAGGAGAATACAACGTCCCAATTCGGACCTCGCTAACACTTACATTTTACAGGTATTAAATATAACAAGATAAATAATCATACATGTGACGAGAACAAATGAATAACACTATCAATCTTTACAGAAGAGAATACGACTATATCCACGAAGGTTCGCGCCCTGGCAAGGGCGATATTTAACTTCGACATATAAGGTGATTACAGTAAGCCCTAATTGCACTCGACAAACGTCGTAACGATATAAGCGAGACAAATGTACTGGAGGAGGATAGCCGGATGTGCCGCAGTAAAAAAAGGCCAGTATCAACCCCGTCAGGACGCGACCCCCGTGGACACGTCAGTCTCAGCCACCTGCAACATACACACAGTCATTTGTAGCTTCTTAAAAACAATTAACGTGAAAAGGCACAACGCGTAACACACTAATAAAATATAAACGACTACTTCGCAGAACTAGCTCCTCTTTAGACAAGGCAAACAGCAGAATATTAACAACACGTAAAATACTTCTAACCTATAACAAACTAAGGTACCACGTAATAGAATATCGTCTTGAGCTCATAGAACACTCAGTCTGACTTGCCTGTTTATAGGTCTTACAACTCAACAGTGTGAGCTTAAGCAAACCCGCGAATGTGAAACTCGAAATATGACGGGAATAATGATTGAAGCCACTGACAATGCTAGGCTGCCACACAGAGAAGACAATAGTAATTTACAGCGGCACACAACGGACCTTACATCTCCAATTTAGTATAATCAGAATAAACAATTTTGTGTATAATAACTATTTACAGTACCACGACAACCTCCCAATAACACTTATTAGCCAAGGTAGGTGCTGCTATTGAAAGGCACCTTTAGTAATGCAGAGTTGGAGTGTATTCACTTATTGGAAGGGTTTCAACTTTACATCCTTTACCACATAGCTCTCTGTTTACACACTTCTATAACTTCTGCAACTAAAGAAGGGTATATAAATGCACATATAACTGACACAGATTGAAGCAGAATAAAACAGTACCCTAGTATGGCGCAAATGGCTTCATTTCCTTTACACGTGGCTATCTTCACCATTCAGTAATTCCGAATATATTCAACAACGCTTGAGAGCAAGACCTCGCCGTGGTATCAGCTATTTACTTCACATAATTTCCTGCACAGACACGAGGCAGACGAAGCGTTTTCACATGCAACAGCGGCGAGCATCACACATTTCCTCCGTCACGCCATAAACACGTCTCGATTTCAGTCGCCAGTAACAAGAACCTATACATGCCCTCACAGCAGAAAAGCCCCAAAACAAAACAATGCACCACCGCGATACTAAACCCGAGGTCCCATCGAGTCACAGCCGGGATCACTCGCTGACCCTGCCCGTAGCGTACAGGCGTCGTACCACAGGCCTCACGGTAAACGTCAACAAGCCACCTCCGACCCTGTCAATATCCACCCCGCTGTCTCTTTTCTCTCCCCGTTAACCACCCGACCACCGGCCTGAATCGCGGAAGGCAAAGACGGTGACCCTATAATCGATGGCAGCGACGCCATTCTAAGTGCGAGAACACTGGCGCCAGCCGCGCCACGGCTCAGGGTGTGTGTGTTGTCCACAGCGTAAGTTAGTTTAACTTAGATTAAGTAGTGTGTAAGGTTAGGGATCGATGATCTCAGCAGTTTGGTCCCATAAGACGTTAATTTCCAATTTTTTATTCATGCTTCCCACCGATCCATTCTCAGCCGCCAAGATAACTCTTTCCTATAACCACTCCTGTAAGCTCGTAAAAATCTCGTTAATTAGATTATCATCCGAGCTTGCAGCATTGCGGAAGCGGCTTTCACATTTTATCAGGCCTTCCGCGTTATTGGGATGCGGCCCTCGCCGATCTCGAGGGAGTATTGAGCAAAGAGTCCAGACTCTTGGTCATTGTAGAGTTGGGCTCTCATGTTAGTTGTCAGCTGTAAACTTTCTACGGGTGCCCACAGTGGCGGAGATTCGAGACACGCGTTGATATCACCTGCCGCAGTGCCTCGCTCGATGGCCGGCAGCGTCTGTCGGAAGTCGCCTGCGAGCAAGACGACGACTCCACGCGTCAACATTGGGTTACAGCAGATGTTCTGCACGCTGCACCTGACCACACGCTTAGGTGTGTTCGAGCATTCGTGGCACACGATCAGTTTGCACTACCGCAATGGAATGTCGCGACGACTGGCTTATATTGCAAGTCGGCGTTTCCTCACTTGCAAAGTTCAGAGGAAGCTTGAACAGTTCTTCCTCCGCTGCGCAAGGTCGCAGCTCTTCTAGAGGACGCAACAGCCAGCGCGACGTTCCTCTCCTTGCACGACTGGGCCACCAACTAAGTCAATAGGAATGTCTTGCCAGTGCCCCAGGTGCGTCCAAGAAATGAAGACCCCCTTCTCCGTTCTCCACGCGGCTCAAAATTTTACAGAAACTTTGCCTTTGCTCTGGTAATAGCAGGGGATCAGTCTGCGGAACTGAGGCTTTCAGGGCTCCCGTGTCGTAACTCAGTTCCCTGGGTAAATAAGTTGACATCTCTCCCGTTCGTTGTGCGATGGGCATGCCGAAATCAGATAGCCACTTTCCCACCGTCGGGGAAGCTTTGTCCTCGATAAGCTTCAGCACTTCCTTAAAATACAGGGTAATCGTTGACAAAACAGACAAACCTCAAGGACGTATTCCTGACTGGAAATGGAAGAAAAAAGGTCCATTGAACATGTGTCTGGAAATGAACGGTGTGAATGCAACAAATCGTCCCAGAATTCAGTGCATCGCATCCATGTCACAACAGGTGTCCAAAGTGGCATTCGTGTGATTGCAGCTGATAGGTGTAGTATCGGTTTTCATGCAGGATAAACTTTATGTGCAAACACACGCTTTTGTAAATAGACCAATGCCTATTGACATTAATAAACTAAAATGATGGTGCTGCAGAATTCTTAAGCGAGTCGTTTACGAGATATTGTATTTTGAAAAGTTCCCGCACCGCCACTTGCACAATATCTGTGGTGGCACACACTAAAGAACAACATAGGTACACGCACTAGTGATGAGCATTCTGACCAGTGGCGAGACTACGGACCATCACAGGTTGTGTTCAGAACGACCAGCGGCAGCGCCAGTACACGCTTCCATTCTGGTACGGAACGGCTGCCGCACACTTGTTACCACTCCAGCGATGTCCGCGCAGCCTGCACTAAGACAGCGGTGCATGTGATCGGATGTAGTTGGTGCGTCCTTGTAGACAGCGTCTTTGAGCTTTCCGCTCAAAAAAATCTACAGCCGTCAAATCCGGATAACGGGCCGGCCAAGATACAGGCGCTCTGCATCGAATTCAACTATTTGGAAACAATTCGTGCACTGTGGTCTGGACAGCCATCATTCCTGTACCACAGGTTTCACCTAGTCTACAGAGGAACGTCTTCTAGTATCCGTGGAAGATAGTCTGTTAGGGGGCTCCAACACTTGTGTGGGTTCAGTGTTCCGTCTATGAAAAACTGGCCGAAGAGCTGATGGTTCACTATCCCACACACACTTTCCATAGACGCCGACGTTCCACCTGACGAAGCCAGTGGGACCGTCAACAGGCAACCGGTTTAGCTGGTCACGATGGAATGTCACTTCATCACTAAACAAGATACATCATACATCTAGAATATCCTGTCTTAATGCCAAGGTGCATAAGTTAACACGCTCCTCATAATAATTTCCATGCAGCTCTTAATGGAGAGAGATGTGATAGGAATGGAAACTTATGCCGGTGGAGAATACGCAGGACACTTGCCTGACTCGTGTCGCCCCCTCGTGCGACCGCGGATCAAGTGCAACTGCAGCAAGAACGTTAATTCCCCCCCTCTTCTGTCGTCACTCGTTTCCTTTTCTTACGTTGTCTAGGTATTACACTACAGCTTTCACGTAACTGGTTGAAGAGGTCGATAGATAATTGCTGAGATAGTTGACGTGTATTGGGATGTTTGCTGCATAGACCGTACAAGAAGGAACTACATTCATCCTACACGCTCCGTACACCATGTTCATGTCTGCTTTTTCTGCGTTGGTAAATCCCATCGGCCGGCCGCTGTGGCCGAGCGATTCTCGCCGCTTCAGTCCGGAACCGCGCTGCTGCTACGGCGCATGTTCGAATCCTGCCTCGGGCATGGATGTGTGTGATGTCCTTAGGTTACCTAGGTTTAAGCAGTTCTAAGTCTAGGGGACTGATGACCTCAGATGTTATGTCCCATAGTGCTTAGAGCCATTTTTGAAATCCCATCGTCCACTCACGACCCACTGCTTGGACTGATACACACTAACTGACTAGGAATCGCAGAGCACTCAGGGAACACACAAGCACACTGTAAGCAAAGGTAACTTCGTACATAACAACTATTCAGGTAGAATCGCACAAACAACTGTAGCTGCGGAATTTTTTCGAAATAGGATATCTCGTAAACGACTCTCACTGGAATCCTGAAGGAAAGATCACTGACATTCTAATTTACTCTACTCCTAGTCTCGTAATGTCAATCTACATCTACATCTACATGGATACTCTGCAAATCATATTTTAGTGCCTGGCAGAGGGTTCATCGAACGACCTTCACAATTCTCTATTATTCAAATCTCGTATAGCGCGGGGAAAGAATGAACACCTGTATCTTTCCGTATGAGCTCTCACTTCCCTTATTTTATCGTGGCGATCGTTCCTCCCTATGTAGGTTAGTGCCAACAAAATATTTTGCGAATTCGGAGGAGAAAGTTGGTGATTGGAATTTCGTAAGAAGACTCCGTTGCAACGAAAAACACCTTTCTTTTAATGATTTCCAGCCCAAATCCTGTATCATTTCTGTCACAGCCTCTCCCATACTTCGCGATAAAACAAAACGTGCTGCCTTTCTTTGAACTTTTTCGAAGTACTCCGTCAGTCCTACCTGGTAAAGATCCCACACCGCGCAGCAGTATTCTAAAAGAGGACGGACAAGCGTAGTGTAGGCAGTCTCCTTAGTAGGTCTGTTACATTTTCTAAGTGTCCTGCCAATAAAACGCAGCCTTTGGTTAGCCTTCCCCACAACATTTTCTTTGTGTTCTTTCCAATTTAAGTTGTTCGTAATTGTAATACCTTTAGTTGAATTTGCGGCTTTTAGATTAGACTGATTTACCGTGTAACCGAAGTATAACGAGTTGCTTTTAGTACTCATGTGGATGACCTCACACTTTTCGTTATTTAGGGTCAACTGCAACTTTAAGCACCATTCAGGTATTTTTTCTAAATCGTTTTGATCTTCTAATGACTTTATTAGTCGATAAACGACAGCGTCATCTGCAAACAACCGAAGAAGGCTGCTCAGATTGTCTCCCAAATCGTTTATATAGATAAGGAACAGCAAAGGGCCTATAACACTAGCTCGGGAAACGCTAGAAATCACTTCTGTTTTACTCGATGACTTTCCGTCAATTACTACGAACTCTAACCTCTGACAGGAAATCACAAATCCAGTAGCATAACCGAGACGATATTCCATAAGCACGCAATTTCACTACAAGCCGCTTGTGTGGTACAGTGTCGAAAGCCTTCCGGATACTCAGAAATACGGAATCGATCTGAAATCCCTTGTCAATAGCACTCAACACTTCATGTGAATAAAGAGCTAGTTGTGTTTCACAGCAACTATGTTTTCTAAACCCATGTTGACTGTGTGTCAGTAGACCGTTTTCTTCGAAGTAATTCATAATGTTCGAACACAATATATGTTCTAAAATATTGCTGCATATCGACGTTAACGATATGGGCCTGTAATTTAGTGGATTACTCCTCCTACCTTTATTGAATATTGCTGTGACCTCTGCAAATTTCCAGTTTTACATTGCTCGCTTTAAAAAGCGCCTCTTTGCACAAAAAATACTTTTCTGAGTGCTCTTAAAATCTGTGTATTGGCTAAACAGTATGAGAGCCTGAGTACCAGTCCGTTCTGCGAAAGCCGCACATGAACAGCACGTTCTATTTCCGCAGTACCTGTGGTGCAAGTTGTAGGTAATTCACACTGTACATTCATAACGCGATACAGAAAAACGTGAAAATGTAAGTACAAAAGCTTATTTCTTCGTTTTTATCTACATCTATGTCCTTGCACGGCAACGGCCTCGCCGCAGTGGATACACCGGTTCCCGTCAGACCACCGGAGTTAAGCGCACTCGGGCGTGGCTGGCACTTGGATGGGTGACCGTCCGGACCGCCACGCGCTGTTGCCATTTTTCGGGGTGCACTCAGCCTCGTGATGCCAATTGAGGAGCTACTCGACCGAACAGTAGCGGCTCCGGTCACAGAAAACCATCATAACGGCCGGGAGAGCGGTGTGCTGACCACACGCCCCTCCTATCCGCATCCTTAGCTGAGGATGACGCGGCTGTCGGACGGTCCCGATGGGCCACTTGTGGCCTGAAGACGGAGTGCTTTTATATCCCGCAAGCCAGCTTATGGAGTGTGACCGAGGGTACTTTGAGTACCTTTTTCACTTTCCCCTTTTCCTGTTCCAGTCGTGAATGGTTTGCTGCTGAGCCTCCGGGTGGGCTCCAATCTCTCTAATTTTGTCTTCGTGCTGTTCCCGCGAGATGTGCGTAGCAGGAATCAATGTATTAGTTGACTCCTGTGGAAATGTACGCTCCCGGAGTTTTAACAGTAAATCACACCTTGTTGGAGAACGCCCGCCTTACAGCGCCTGGCACACGGGCTGGTTGATCATATCTCAGATGCTTTTGCGCTTACTAAATTAAACTGTGACAAAATGTGCCGCTCTTCTTTGGACCTTCTATATTTTCTCTATCCATGCTATGTGGTGCGGATCTCGTGCTGATCAGCAATACCGATCCGTGCGAGACAGTGGATGGGACCAATATTTTCGAAAAAGCTGCACGCGAGATGTGATTTTTCAGGGGGTCTTGTGTTCTGTTGATTTCAGAGATAAGGGGTCAAGTGCTGTGGATAGCCCGTGGCATAGTGACCATTTGTGTACGCATCGGAAGAACAGGCACTCTGTAGCTATGCTACAGCACAGCGCTAAAATTTATGCATTGCACACTTCCTCCGACCCAGGCAAATTGAGTAAATTGGTTGGTTCTCTTGCATTGCGGGTAGTCTAGGGTGGACCTTAGATGGCTTATACAATAAAACCACCATTTGTTCACTGACAGTTTCTGAGAAAACCCCGGAAAACCATGATTTTTGGGTACTAGAAGCACCAATTGTGGGAATAGCCACTTCTATTACGTCTGTGCATGGTAGATTGTCGAAATTTTTACCATCTGCCCTTAAGATAATATTCTCTGGGAATATCGAAACTTTCTTCGATATTATCCGTTACCGCAGTTCAAAGTTACCGCACTTATGAACGTAGAATATGCACGTAAGTTCCGGTCTCAGGCGTAGATGTAGTTTTAACTAACGTACTGAAAATGTCGCAAGGGTTATAAGGACATCGCAGGGGTTGGAGGGGCATTACAAGGGTTCTGTGGTCACCGGACTTTGTATTAGTCAGAAATATCACTTCATGGCACGCTGCCTCTGTATGTTGGACACTTGAGGCCTGTACAAATAGGCCCAAAGTGGTATTTCAGTGACAAAAAACTGGACTAAGAGAGTCATAACGTGCCTGAAAAAGCACTTAAGGGGCTCCGGAACGCCCTATACTTGCAATGTTAAAATAACGCTTATAAATTACATCTTTCCTCACAAAGTATTTGAGGTAGGAAGTTGAACTTTTTACAGATTATTTATTGGAATATGGGCTACAACTTAACACAGGGATTTTACAAAATTTTAGTTCAGTTATTAAAGATGATTTTTTTTTTCAATTGTAATGAAAATTCACAACATTTTTTTGCAATTTTTTATTTATATATTCAAAAATATACAGTTTTTTGGAAAAAGGCTGTGTTAAATTATGCAGAAGGTACTGTGTAACATTTACTGAAAGTTTGAAACAAATATGTTTGGAAGATCCTTAGAAAACATGTAATTAGTATGAGAAAATAAAAGTTTTGGGAATCGAGCGACAAAGATTGGATTAACTTTTTAGTGCATTCCAGGTCCATAGGATGGATTATCTTCATCCTCTGCAAAGTCCTCCTCCAGCTTCCTCTTGTTCCTCCTCCTGTTTACTGTTGCTTGTATTTCTAGACTCTTTACAGCCCTGTCTGCAGCCCGAAGGCGTTCCTTGTCTAAAGCAAGCATCGCTCGTACCATGTTAGAACCTATCTTCATTCCCATATTTCTAAATACCTTGCACCTTACAATGTTGCCATCATTGAAAGTCGCAACAGCATCATACACACCAAAGTGAAGTGTTTCTATTCCAACAAATACAGTCTTGGGGATTCTCGACCATATAACACTATTTACACTTTCATTGGGGTTTTGAGTTTTTCCGTGAATACACTTTTTCAACAGTTCAGGTGCTGCTAAGTCTCTGAAAATAGGTTTTATCACCTCCATTATTGCATGAGGCAGACTATGCTTATGAGTGTACACTTCACCAGTTAGCAATCCTTTGTTATATTTACACCAACTGTCTTCTTCTTTGGGACACAAACTATGTTGGGGATTTTCATCGGTTGAAGAAGTATGAAAAAAAAAGGGCCCAAACAGCCTTCTTCATTTCGTCGACACTTTGTGTATTTTGCCTAATAGCCATTCCATAATAGTTCTGTATTTTGTCAATTACACTGTCAGTTAACCTTCCCTTCCCATCCAACCCTTTACCATCACTGAGTTTTTGTTTTTTGTACGAAGCTTTCAGTCGCCGAAGTCTTGCTCCCATTCGCTTCTGTACGTGTCCAATACACTCAAATTTCTGCACTACAACATCATCACCATAGGGCTTCAGTCCTTGAACATGTTTGAAACTTTTAGAATCACCGTCACCAAGGTAATTAACATATCGCACTTTATCACACGCCTCAGAACGCTGGAATATACTGGCAACACCAGCCACTTCCATTCCTCCACTACTGCCACTATAGTTAGCTTTGCAATTATTTTCATGTGTACCTTTATATTTTTGTGGACATCTACAATACTTTGATATTGCTGCTACATCTAAAACTTTCCCTGTATACATACTGGTGGCAGATACTACACCATGAAGAGATGTGTGTCCCCGTTTATGCCAAGTACCATCGAACGCTGCAGTCAAATCTCTGTTACCATTATTTTCCATTACTGCCTCGTCCACAGCGTTCTTCATAGATTCTATACAGACATCTTCTACTTTAGACCCTATTAATTTATTATAGGTCGTAAACTTGGTTGGGGGATTTGGAAGATTCATGATGCCACAGAAAATTGCACCTGCAGTAGCACCCTTACCAACTGAACGCAAGGAATAAACAAATCTAATGTTGTGTTCGTAGATTTTGCTACCATTTTCTTCAGTTGCAGTTACTGCAACACTGTTCCAAAAGGTGGTCATGTATGAACCCTTATCACATTTCAGTTGTATTTCACTAGCAAGTCCTACGTGCTTTATTATGGAGAGTTCCAGACCAACTTCACTACAATGAATACATCTTACACAGTTTGAAAAAATTCCTTTGAGAACCGACATATCAAATATTTCATTCACATCCGATTCGCCCATAAAACATTCATAGTTTTCACTCATTGAACCTAGCTTCTTCTGTGAAGTATTTTCTTTCCCACTTTGACTGCTATGGGCAGGTGTACTTGAGAGGTTAGGTTCACTCACTTGGTTATCGTCTTTATTGTTTACAGTAATAACACATACCTTTGGCTTCCCAACATTTCTCCTTTTCTTAAAAGCCTTCAGAGGATTTAACTTTACTTTTACTCATTATTATACTTCAACAAAACAGAGACTCAAGAAACAGAATTAATTACGAATATTTTCGAGATAACGACAGAGTAAATAAACATGAAACAATCGACAATCACACCAGCGATATACACTCCTGGAAATTGAAATAAGAACACCGTGAATTCATTGTCCCAAGAAGGGGAAACTTTATTGACACATTCCTGGGGTCAGATACATCACATGATCACACTGACAGAACCACAGGCACATAGACACAGGCAACAGAGCATGCACAATGTCGGCACTAGTACAGTGTATATCCTCCTTTCGCAGCAATGCAGGCTGCTATTCTCCCATGGAGATGATCGTAGAGATGCTGGATGTAGTCCTGTGGAACGGCTTGCCATGCCATTTCCACCTGGCGCCTCAGTTGGACCAGCGTTCGTGCTGGACGTGCAGACCGCGTGAGACGACGCTTCATCCAGTCCCAAACATGCTCAATGGGGGACAGATCCGGAGATCTTGCTGGCCAGGGTAGTTGACTTACACCTTCTAGAGCACGTTGGGTGGCACGGGATACATGCGGACGTGCATTGTCCTGTTGGAACAGCAAGTTCCCTTGCCGGTCTAGGAATGGTAGAACGATGGGTTCGATGACGGTTTGGATGTACCGTGCACTATTCAGTGTCCCCTCGACGATCACCAGTGGTGTACGGCCAGTGTAGGAGATCGCTCCCCACACCATGATGCCGGGTGTTGGCCCTGTGTGCCTCGGTCGTATGCAGTCCTGATTGTGGCGCCCACCTGCACGGCGCCAAACACGCATACGACCATCATTGGCACCAAGGCAGAAGCGACTCTCATCGCTGAAGACGACACGTCTCCATTCGTCCCTCCATTCACGCCTGTCGCGACACCACTGGAGGCGGGCTGCACGATGTTGGGGCGTGAGCGGAAGACGGCCTAACGGTGTGCGGGACCGTAGCCCAGCTTCATGGAGACGGTTGCGAATGGTCCTCGCCGATACCCCAGGAGCAACAGTGTCCCTAATTTGCTGGGAAGTGGCGGTGCGGTCCCCTACGGCACTGCGTAGGATCCTACGGTCTTGGCGTGCATCCGTGCGTCGCTGCGGTCCGGTCCCAGGTCGACGGGCACGTGCACCTTCCGCCGACCACTGGCGACAACATCGATGTACTGTGGAGACCTCACGCCCCACGTGTTGAGCAATTCGGCGGTACGTCCACCCGGCCTCCCGCATGCCCACTACACGCCCTCGCTCAAAGTCCGTCAACTGCACATACGGTTCACGTCCACGCTGTCGCGGCATGCTACCAGTGTTAAAGACTGCGATGGAGCTCCGTATGCCACGGCAAACTGGCTGACACTGACGGCGGCGGTGCACAAATGCTGCACAGCTAGCGCCATTCGACGGCCAACACCGCGGTTCCTGGTGTGTCCGCTGTGCCGTGCGTGTGATCATTGCTTGTACAGCCCTCTCGCAGTGTCCGGAGCAAGTATGGTGGGTCTGACACACCGGTGTCAATGTGTTCTTTTTTCCATTTCCAGGAGTGTATATTGAACCATTACAGGTTAGCCACAACACATACTTTATCTCACATCACTAAAATGTACCTGATGAACACGGACGTTAATAATAACACCATTTGACAGCAGTTTAACAGCGCCACAGTGGGTCACGCCCATGTAGAACACATTTCAAAAAAAAAAATTTAAAAGTAGTTGTAGTCTTCGGAATTGAATAAATTATGGATCTATTAAAAGGTAATAGTCTGCAGATTCAGAAAACGCAAAAAAGTAAAAATTGAACTTTTCATTATTTTGAGCCTTTCCGGAGCCTCTTAAAATGACTGCCAAGTATTATGTAAAACTGGAAAGACTGTAAATTCAGTAGAATATTTCTAATAACATTTTTACTATTTTAATATACGATTCATAAGCGACGTGTTTCCCATAACTTGCTAACAGATGAGCAAAGTATACAGAAGAAAATGTAGAACCAACTATCTTATGTTAACCTTATATTAAGCATACCTATTTGTTGTTGTTATATATCAAGGTATATAAATCTATCGAAGAATATAAATTAAGTGTAAAAACTTTACGCAGCTGTAGCATTCACACAAATTATAGAAATGTGTGTATGACTATTCCACATATCCTCGTAAACCACTTGACCGACTTCAACCAAACTTGGTACATGTATCACATACTGTGTGCAAAGAATCTTTGGCGGCTGAGAACCACTTATCTTTCAAAGAGGTAGCGGTAGGGCCGAAAAAGAAGACTTTACTCATCCAGTATTAGAGAAAGATACCACTTAGTGGCTTGCTAGAAACTTTACGCTCAATTTCAAATCTTTACGAAACTTTTTCTCGCTGACGACCCCCACAATATGACGAAAGCCTGAAAGTGTATCGCTTACTACATTTTCGGTGTTCATGTAGGAAAACTGCCGCATTCGGCATGATGTCTTAATTTATTAATTCTTTAGTACTAACTGCATTCGTGATACATTGTGCTGACAGTATTTACATATATCACTGAATGTACCTACAAAATTATGTCATTGTGCGACGTATAGTTAAGGAGAAATGACGTCTTAATACTGAGATGCTTCAAAAACTGCCACATTATGCATGACGATTAAATTTGTTACTTGTTTGCTACTAAATGTATCCGAAACACATTTCGCACACAGTAACCAAATACACCGCTGTGAGCGCCTACAAATTTCATTGTACAGCACATAGTTTGGCAGATACGACGATACAAATATTGACGAAACTGTTAGTTGGTAATTCTTCCGGGTTAAATGGCCGTGGTCCATGGAATTCCAGGAATAGAAGAATTCCATGGACCACGGCCATATAACCCGGAAGAATTATCAACAACAGTACCATTCGGTCATGAAAGCCTTCATTGTATGATTGACGAAACTACAGGGCTAAATTCGCTAGAGATATAGGTGAAATATGTGTAAAAATATGTATGAAATATATTAAAGATATGTGAAATTTATCTGACGTGTGTATGCTGGTAAAGGTGCGGGTAAAAAATCCTCCTAAACACTTTAATCGATTTCAAACTTGGTACACATATCAGTTTACTTGGTATATGATGGGGTAAGAAACACGATGGGGTAAGAAGCAGGAACCTCCTATTAGGAAGGGGTTGATAACGTGGAAAGAGAAGGGGAGAGGAAGAGATGGAAAGAGAGGGGGAAGCAGGACATGGACAAGGAGTTAGTCAGGAGGAGAGGGCAGAGAGAGGGGAGAAGGAGAAGGCGTGATACAACAATGCCGGGTACTCAGCTAGCTCGTATTATACAGCATGAGCAGTGCACCCTGCTGCAGAAGGGAAAAGTAGTAACCAGCGGAAAAATGCGCCTGTCAGAACAGAAAAAAGGCTAATATACTCCTCTTTAAATGACTCTGACAGAAAAGTGGGGAACCAGCTGCCTCAATCCCCATTCCACCCTCTTCACCAAAAGTCTTGGCGAGCGAACACATTAGCGCTATTTGTGGTGGTGGTGGTGGTGGTGGTGGTGGTTAGTGTTTAACGTCCCGTCGACAACGAGGTCATTAGAGACGGAGCGCAAGCTCGAGTTAGGGAAGGATTGGGAAGGAAATCGGCCGTGCCCTTTCAAAGGAACCATCCCGGCATTTGCCTGAAACGATTTAGGGAAATCACGGAAAACCTAAATCAGGATGGCCGGAGACGGGATTGAACCGTCGTCCTCCCGAATGCGAGTCCAGTGTGCCAACCACTGCGCCACCTCGCTCGGTGGCGCTATTTGTCCTGAAGGAGAGCAGCAGAAAGACACTGACAATGTGTGTGTGTGTGTGTGTGTGTGTGTGTGTGAGAGAGAGAGAGAGAGAGAGAGAGAGAGAGAGAGAGAGAGGAGGCACTGATGGTGGGAGAGAGAGAGAGAGAGTGGCAGTGAAAGAGAAAGGCAGATGGATGAAGACCATAGCAGTGGGAGCTAGAAAAAGATGGGCTATTGATAGTCTGTGATAAACAGTGACAGCATGAGAGTTGACTGGAGATAGTAGCAGTGGGAGCAAAAGAGATAGGGCGCAGCAGAAATAAAAAGAGAGACGAGTGGAGACCGTGCACTTATATATAGGGGAGCGACCATTTTGGACCGAAATTTTGAACGCGTGGGTATAGCAGAAAAAGTAAGTTGGATCTCCAAGAGTTTTTGAGCTGCTGAGGTGTGGTGAAGACAGTGACAGCGGGAAATAAAGACAAAAGAATACAGTGTAAGTGAGAGAGGAGACAACTGCACCGGGATATACTGGAAAGCAATGGGAGAAAACGCAGACAGTGTGAGAGCGACATGTATAGACAGCTGCAGTGAGGTGACGATGCCGAGTATGTAGGTTTAACTACAAGCAGAGTCTAGATAAAAGTATTTACAATATTCTTTGTTAAGAATGCGAATATATGCGCACGCAAAAGCTGTTGACTGGGAAAGGCGGAATGGGGAATGGACCAGCTGGTCGTACACTTTCCCGTCAGTCTTTTAAAGAGTAACATATTCGCCTTTTTTGTGCTCCGACAGTACTGGTTGAATGAGTTTTACAATCTACCTCTTCTGTACGGGTGCTTTATTCCCAGAGGACTGTATTGTAAAGACGTTGAAAAATGGTATTTTTGACGCTGTATGTTACATATCGATCTGTGTCTTATCACAGCTTACTTGTTAAAAATGTTATTTTAAAAACTTCCGGCTACAGACATGATCATGGCTGGCACATCACTACATGTGGCTTCTTGCCGTAATCATCTGTTCTGCAGCACTGGCGAGCCGTCATTCCTTTACTTTTCCGTAGATACAATATGTGATCAAAAGTATCCGGACACCCCCAAAAGCCGGCCTGGGTGGCCAAGCGGTTCTAGGCGCTACAGTCTGGAACCGCGCGACCGCTACGGTCGCAGTTTCGAATCCTGCCTCGGGCATGGATGTGTGTGATGTCCTTAGGTTAGTTAGGTTTAAAGTTCTAAGTTCTAGGGGACTGATGACCTCAGAAGCTAAGTCCCATAGTGCTCAGAGCCATTTGAACCATTTTTGAACACCCCCAAAAACACACATTTTTCATATTAGGTGCATTGTGCTGCCACCTACTGCCAGGCACTCGATATCAGAGACCTCAGTAGTCATTAGACATCGTGAGAGAGCAGAATGGGGCGCTCCGCGTAACTCACAGACTTCGAACGTGTTCAGGTGATCGGGTGTCACTTGCGTCATACGTCTGTACGTGAGATTTCCACACTCCTAAACATCCCTAGGACCACTGTTTTCGATGTAATAGTGAAGTGGAAACGTGAAGGGACACGTACAGCACAAAATCGCACAGGCCGACCTCGTCTATTGACTGACAGAGACTGCCGACAGTTGAATAGGGCCATAATGTGTAATGTGTAATGCAGACATCTATCCAGACCAGCACACAGGACTTCCAAACTGCATCAGGATCCACTGGAAATACTATAACAGTTAGGCAAGAGGTGAGAAACCTTGGATTTCATGGTCGAGCGGCTGCTCATAACCCACACAACACGCTGGTAAATGCCAAACGACGTCTCCCTTGGTGTGAGGAGAGTAAACATTGGACGATTGAACAGTGGAAAAACGTTGTATGGAGTGACGAATCACGATACACAATGTGGCGATCCGATGGCAGGGTGTGGGTATGGCGAATGCCCGGCGAACGTTATCTGCCAGCGTGTGTAGTAAAATTCGGAAGCGATGGTGTTATGGTGTGATCGTGTTTTTCATGGACGGGGCTAGCACTCCTTGTTGTTTTGTGTGGCACTATCACACCACAGGCTTACAGTGATGTTTTAAGCACCGTCTTGCTTCCCCACTGTTGAAGAGCAATTCGGGATGGCGATTGCATCTTCCAATACGATCGACCATCTGTTAATAATGCACGGCCTGTGGCGGAGTGCTTACACGACAATAACATCCCTGTAATGGACTTACCTGCACAGAGTCCTGACGTGAATCCTCTAGAACACCTTTGGAATGTTTTGGAACGCCGACTTCGTGCCAGGTGTCACCGAACGACATCGATACCTCTCCTCAGTGCAGCACTCCGTGAAGAAAGGGCTGCCATTCCCTAAGAAACCTTCCATCACCTGATTGAACCCATGCTTGCGGGAGTGGAAGCTGTCATCAAGGCTAAGCGTGGGACAACACCATACTGAATTCCAGTGTTACCGATGGAGGACGTCACGAACTTGTAAGTCATTTTCAACCTGGAGTCCGGATACTTTTGATCACATGGTGTAGTTCTTCCACAGTTTTTCGAATGTGTCACACTATGTCCCCATTTTTCCTTATGTCTACAAACGCTACTTGCAGTGTTGAGTTTTACGGCTTACAGCCAGTGAGTTTGCTTTTTTTCTGGATTACTTACGATATTTTTTAAGTTGGCAATGCTAATGTCAAGTGCCAATCCAACGTTGAGAGACCATACTGTCCCAATGACCTATTGTTAAATTAGCTGTGTGACTATTTCACGTTATCTTCTTCTGGTTTAGGTACCTATCAGTTTTATTAATTTGCTCCTAATGCACATTGTACGTTTTTGTAGATTTTCCACCTGATGATGCGACAATTTGCTCCTAATGCACATTGTACGTTTTTGTAGATTTTTCACCTGATGATGCGACTCCAGTATCGCGAAACCGACCGTGTAGAATCTTAGGTTATCAACAGTTAATGCGGCTTCCGGAAATTACTTTCTCTGCCGTTAATATGTGCTGTTAAAATTACTATTGAGATTAGTATGAAGTCGATTTGATGTTGCTCCACTTTCTTTTGCAATACTGAATTTAATCCGTCGTATGACATCCGACAAAGCTATTCCTCAAACTGAATTTTACTGGAGATCAGGAAAATAATTCTCTCAAATATATGAACTGTGAATACCGTATTATTACTTCAGTCTTACATCAGGATACGGGTCATGTAAAAACTTAGCATTTACTCAAATGGTTCAAATGGCTCTGAGCACTATGGGACTCAACTGCTTTGGTCATCAGTCCCCTAGACTTAGAACTACTTAAACCTAACTAACGTAAGGACATCACACACATCCATGCCCGAGGCAGGATTCGAACCTGCGATCGTAGCGGTCGCGCGGTTCCAGACTGTGGCGCCTAGAACCGCTCGGGCACGGCGGCCGGCAGCATTTACTCCTCCTGAAAATGAAGTGAATCGGAAGCTCGCACTTTATAGCACAGACGTTACGAATCTGGGGCCGGAAAGCAGACTACACGGAGTGCAAGCCACGATACTGTTGTTCGACGAGTGTCCGCAACCGTCGTATTGTCAATGCAGATAGAAAATGTTCTGGGCCCGGGCAGGCCTATCCGAAGTGCAGGCTCTGGCTTACCACACGACATTCCAACAAGTCTTCCGAACCGTAAGCTAGGTTTCCTTTTAACAAGGATGAGAAAATCTCTTTATGATTCGTTGTAAGTTTTAGGTCAACTTGAATTTTTATTTCTTTAGAAATAGAATTATTATTCCCTCACATGAATTTCATCTTACTAATCAATTCAAATACAAGCGTGGCTAACATTTCATTTGCATACAACTATTTTCGATCAGTTATCAGAACAAGAGTTTCAAACGTGTCCTACTCTTGCCGATCTTACGCTAGAAACCCGGCTTCTTTCCTTTGCTCTCTCTCAAAAGTCACAGAGTAAGGAATGGACGCAAGGCAGAAAACAAAGACCGACCACAATGCCCTCTCACAGACACCTCTCCATAAACATCATCTCTGGCGCATCGCTTACCTGATAATTCATTAACAATGTAGTACAAGATTCCTGTAGTGAGTCTCAGTCTGCCATCTGTATTAACTTCCATTACCTCTATGCAGTCGTTTCGCTGTAAATACCTCGGTACTTATAGTCCTAAATACAGCGAGGCGCCAAAGAAACTGGTATAGGAACGCGTATTCAAATACAGAGATATGTAAGCAGGCAAAATACTGCAATGCGGTCGGCAACGCCTACATGAGACAACAAGTGTCTGGCGCAGTTGTTAGATCGCTTACTGCTGCTACAATGGCAGGTTATAGAGAGTTAAGTGAGTTTGAACGTAGTGTTATAGTCGGCGCACGAGCGATGGGACACAGCATTTCCGAGGTAGCGATAAAGTGGGGATTTTCCCGTACGACCTCTTCACAAGTGTACAGCCAATATCAGGAATCCGGCAAAACATCAAATCTGCGACATCGCTGCGGCCGGAAAAAGATCCTGCAAGAACGGGACCAACGACGACTGAAGAGAACCGTTCAACGTTACAAAAGTGCAACCCTTCCACAAATCGCTGCAGATATCAATGGTCACCAGCAACAAGTGTCAGCATGCAAACCATTCAACGAAGCATGATCGATAGTGGCTTTCGGAGCCGAAGGCCCAGTCGTGTACCCTTGATGACTGCACGACACAAAGCTTTAATCCTCCCCTGGGGCCGTCAACACCGACATTTGACTATTGATGATTGGAAACATGTTGCCTGGTCGTATGAGTCTCGTTTCAAATTGTAACGAGCGGATGGACGTGTACGGGTATGGAGACAACCTCATGAATCCATGGACCCTGCATGTCAGCAGGGGACTCTTCAAGTTGGTGGAGGCTCTTTAATGGTGAGGGGCGTGTGCAGTTTTACTGATATGGGGCCCCTGATACGTCTAGTTACGTCTCTGACAGGTGACACGTACCTAAGCAACCTGTCTGATCACCCGCATTCATTGATCTCTATTTTGCCTTCCGACCGACTTGGGCAATTCCAGCAGTACAATGCGACACCCCACACGTCCAGAATTGCCACAGGGTGGCTCCAGGAACACTCTCCTGAGTTTAAACACTTCCGCTGGCCACCAAACTCCCCAGACATTAACATTATTTGTGCACATCTGGGATGCCTTGCAACGTGCTGTTCAGAAGAGATCTCCACCCCCTCGTACTCTTACGGATTTATGGAGAGCCCTGCAGGATTCACGGTGTCAATGGTGGAATTCCCTCCAGCACTACTCCAGATTTAGTCCAGTCCATGCCACGTCGCGCTGCGGCACTTCTATAGGCTCGCGGGGGACTTACACAATGTTACGCAGGTATAGCAGTTTCCTTGGCTCTTCAGTGTATTTTGTGGATGCAGCTGTTTTCAATGGTTATTTCCCAATCATGTAATCATACAACATTGTGGTTTCCAAAGTATTTCCGAGATACGATACATTCGATGACGTTGGGGGTGAATTGCCACTTCCTGCACCAATCGTTGATCCTCTGCAGGTCTTCCTGCATTTCACTAGAATTTCCTAGCATGGCGACTTCGCTGTATACATCAGCATCATCCACTAAAAGCCACGTGGAGCGTCCGACGTTATCCACTAGGACATTTAGAGATATTCTGAAAATTAATGGGCCTACAACACTCCCCTGAAGTTACTTTCACATCTGAAAATTTCTCCCCGTTGCAAATGCCATGCTGTGTTCTGTTTCCACAAACTCTTCAGTCCAGTCAAACAGCTGATGAGACATTCCGTACATTCGTGTTAAAGAACTAACATTAAAAACTTTGGATCGGTACATCCCGTCTCCTCTATCATCGCTCCCCTCTCTAAATCTTTCCGACCGCTGCACGCACACACACACACACACACACACACACACACACACACACACACACACACACTCTCAAAAGTTAATGAAAGATTCTTACCGACCGCTGTTTCCAACTTCCGGAGACAGTACTGGTGCTTAAGCTTGAGAAACCGCTCACCAGCTGTCGGCAGTATGTGGTAATCCGCAACAGATAACACCCGCGCAGGAACTACTGTACGTTAAGTCAGTTTTTCCTGCTTGTCGGCTTCCCTGCTTGCGCACCAAAAGGAAAGGAATATGCGGACTGTGTAAGAGATCGTGCGGTACACAATTCCCTGCCACAAAAGGATAGCTGTTCTCTAGTCCTACATTCATTCCGAAACTTACTTCTGGATTAATCGTCAGCTCAAAAATAGTTCAAATGGCTCTGAGCACTATGGGACTTAACTGCTGAGGTCATCAGTCCCCTAGAACTTAGAACTACTTAAACCTAAATAACCTAAGGACATCACGCAAATCCATGCCCGACGCAAGATTCCAACCTGCGACCGTAGCGGTCACGCGGTTCCAGACTGTAGCGCATAGAACCGCTCGGCCACTCCGGCCGGCAATCGTCAGCTCAGCTGAACACCCAAAAGCACGCAATTAATCAATCACGCAGAGAAATCATGACAGCGATCGCATAATTTCATGGCGCCTGAGTGTGCATTATAGCGTCGAAGTAGCACTAGATGGATTCTCGTCGGCCGATAACAACGCGGATGCATTCTCGTTGGTATCGATACACAAGCAGCTGTAATAGTTTCAGCGCGGAAGGGCTGTAGCGAGTATATAGAATGAAAAGCCGCTCACAGAATCGCGGTTTGAGGAGCTCCTGGTACTCGGTTCCTATCTGAGATAGCGACATGGGGTAAAAAAAAGTTTTGATTTAAACCAGACCAGCGGCAATTTGTATAGCCATTCGAACGCCTTACTGTTGCTACGTTAAAGCACATTAAGCAAGACTTGCAACACGAACCAGAGCTGACGCCCAGTCAAATTGTGTGAATCGATTAATTCCTTTTGAAAAAGATTTTAATTAGGCTGAAATTAACGCTCAGCTAACGGCACCATTTGCATGTACTCCGTTCGGATTTTACGTACAAAAGCATGCAAAAATAAAAACATGTTTTTCTGGGAAGTTTTGGGAGCGCCCACACTTTAAAATTGTACGAATAAGTTCAAACTTTACGCGAAGGTAGATAAATGGATAAGTCAAAACAATATTTTAACCGGTAATCTTTATCCCTTGTCGAGATACAATGGTATAAAGTCGAACTAAATGTAGCACGTAAAATTCGTGATTCGCGGAAAAGGTTTAAAGCGAATCAAATCAATTTAAAAAAATGCATTCTTACAATAAACTTTAAAAACCACGTTGAAAAATCTAGCTTCATTCATATTACGCGCAAAAAACTTTTTTTTTTTTTTTTTTTTGCGCAAAGCGCTTCTACGTTTCAAACTTGCGAATTGGTTCAAATTTGGTAGGAAAGTGGACATACATGTAGTTAATGGGCGTCCTGTTGCTTTGTGCAGCTTTATCCGTTGCCACGATATAAACAACATGGGTCGAAATAATCCTATACCGCATCAGTCGGCGCCCAAGTCAACAAAAATCTGCGTCTGTTGCCAAACTATGGCGGACTAATGTCAAAATTATAGTAGAGTAAAAGCTGGGAACCAGAATGAAAACTGCTCCTATCATAGCGCAAAAAAAAAGGAGAACGTAACCTCGGCAGAGTTTGGGATATAAAAGAAGGAAACTAAGCCGGCCGGTGTGGCCGTGCGGTTCTAGGCGCTTCAGTCTGGAACCGTGACCGCTCCGGTCGCAGGTTCGAATTCTGCCTCGGGCATGGATGTCCTTAGGTTAGTTAGGTTTAAGTAGTTCTAAGTTCTAGGGGACTGATTACCTCAGATGTTAAGCCCCATTTGAACCATTTTTGAAGAAGGGAACTAACCTCTCGACTTATCTGGCAGCTTCAAAGAAATTTAAATCCAAACATGCTGACATGTTCGCGCTTTTTTACGCCTTAACCCTACTTCAGTGAGCTTTATTAGCTGCAATGAGTTGGTAAACCTGCATTTGCAATTTATAGGCTAAAGTCGCTGATCTTCGGCCAAAAATCCAGAATATTTGCCAGCCACAGTGAACAATACGTAATACACTCCTGGAAATGGAAAAAAGAACACATTGACACCGGTGTGTCAGACCCACCATACTTGCTCCTGACACTGCGAGAGGGCTGTACAAGCAATGATCACACGCACGGCACAGCGGACACACCAGGAACCGCGGTGTTGGCCGTCGAATGGCGCTAGCTGCGCAGCATTTGTGCACCGCCGCCGTCAGTGTCAGCCAGTTTGCCGTGGCATACGGAGCTCCATCGCAGTCTTTAACACTGGTAGCATGCCGCGACAGCGTGGGCGTGAACCGTATGTGCAGTTGACGGACTTTGAGCGAGGGCGTATAGTGGGCATGCGGGAGGCCGGGTGGACGTACCGCCGAATTGCTCAACACGTGGGGCGTGAGGTCTCCACAGTACATCGATGTTGTCGCCAGTGGTCGGTGGAAGGTGCACGTGCCCGTCGACCTGGGACCGGACCGCAGCGACGCACGGATGCACGCCAAGCGTAGGATCCTACGCAGTGCCGTAGGGGACCGCACCGCCACTTCCCAGCAAATTAGGGACACTGTTGCTCCTGGGGTATCGGCGAGGACCATTCGCAACCGTCTCCATGAAGCTGGGATACGGTCCCGCACACCGTTAGGCCGTCTTGCGCTCACGCCCCAACATCGTGCAGCCCGCCTCCAGTGGTGTCGCGACAGGCGTGAATGGAGGGACGAATGGAGACGTGTCGTCTTCAGCGATGAGAGTCGCTTCTGCCTTGGTGCCAATGATGGTCGTATGCGTGTTTGGCGCCGTGCAGGTGAGCGCCACAATCAGGACTGCATACGACCGAGGCACACAGGGCCAACACCCGGCATCATGGTATGGGGAGCGATCTCCTACACTGGCCGTACACCACTGGTGATCGTCGAGGGGACACTGAATAGTGCACGGTACATCCAAACCGTCATCGAACCCATCGTTCTACCATTCCTAGACCGGCAAGGGAACTTGCTGTTCCAACAGGACAATGCACGTCCGCATGTATCCCGTGCCACCCAACGTGCTCTAGAAGGTGTAAGTCAACTACCCTGGCCAGCAAGATCCCTGGATCTGTCCCCCATTGAGCATGTTTGGGACTGGATGAAGCGTCGTCTCACGCGGTCTGCACGTCCAGCACGAACGCTGGTCCAACTGAGGCATGGCAAGCCGTTCCACAGGACTACATCCAGCATCTCTACGATCGTCTCCATGGGAGAATAGCAGCCTGCATTGCTGCGAAAGGTGGATATACACTGTACTAGTGCCGACATTGTGCATGCTCTGTTGCCTGTGTCTATGTGCCTGTGGTTCTGTCAGTGTGATCATGTGATGTATCTGACCCCAGGAATGTGTCAATAAAGTTTCCCATTCCTGGGACAATGAATTCACGGTGTTCTTATTTCAGTTTCCAGGAGTGTATATGGCTGAAGATCATACATGTAATAGCTAAAATAGTTTTTCTAAGGGAATAAAATTTCTGAGGGTGGATTAGTTCCTGGGGAAACGCTAAAACAATTTTTTTTTATTTCTCTTTTTTTTTGGGCGGGGGGGCAGATTGACTTTTTTCCCTGAGGGGACTCTTTGTCCCCCAAACCCAATCCATGCCACATATATGGTGATGGGTGTAAGAACAAATACACAAATTGATGTGCTTCTTGAGAGTAGGATGCATCTAAAATAGGAAGTATCGAGAGTGGAGGTGAATCTATAAGATGAAGTATCGGAGAGTGGGGATGCATGCATGCTAAACTTTAATGACGCATTGTGTCATAATGCACGACATGACAAATCATTTGTTGGACGGCGTGATGGCGTGGCTCATGTTACATGACATGACATCATGTATCAGATTACTTTACGTGACACGATGCAATGTATTTCCTGATATGGGTACTAACACTAACAAGTAAGAGGTTGTGAATTACATGCATTTGAAGCTGCCATATAAGTCGAAAAGCTAGTTCTCTTTTACATTCCTAACTCTGCCCAGGACTTGCCTCTTTTGTGCTGTGAAAGGAGCATATTTAATTCTGATAACATGTATAGTGTAATTAAAATGAAGTGCTACTCTAGATGACCTTCCGTGTTGCAGGTGGTGGAGACGTCCGCTGTGTGGTCGACCAGGCGGCCGACGACGGCAATGGCGTCGCTTCCAGTCCAGGTAAGCTGCCACAACACCGTGCCTTACGTAAGGGAGTTACGCACGCGACTTGGCAATCGTAAAGAGCAGGTTGGGGCCTAGAAATCTCACAGGTAGCGACACTGCTATTATCATTCACTCGTATGAAATTACGGTAGAGGGCAACAACCACACACACTTTGCCCTTGCGTGACTGTGTGTGGAGGTTATTTTACTCCTGGAACGTGTAAAAATAGTTAGATCAGATATCGGCGACAGGAGGACCGTATACGGACCGCGGAAGGTCGAACCTCGGACCGCCAAATACAGTCCGACGTCCAACCAAGTATCCCGGCGCCTTGTTCGCACTAGGCTAGTAATTTAGTCGAGTACTGAGTAATTTAGTAACTAAACGTGTCTGAAAAACAAAAATTTAGTCGAGTAGATTAGCAAGTCATTTAGTCGAGACGATCCACCTCATTCTATTTTTCTCGGCGAGTAGCGCCTCCCACCACGCGTCACTGCTCACTCGTTCATTTGTTAAACAAGTCCGAACCTGCCGTTTTAATCAAAGAGAGCGGAGTGGGCGGCCGGTCTTCACTTCGTTCCGTCAATCGCAGGCAGGCCGCGGAGCAATTATTCATTTGTTTTACAATTTGTGGTGTGTAAAACCTTTTCGTACATACAAACCTACATTAATAATGGGTCCTAAAAAGGCGAAAAGTGGACACTGAAAATAGATTTTTGACTGAATGGACTGAACAATATTGTTTTACGGCTTCAAGCGGTTCCAGTTTGCTTAATATGTAATAAAACTGTCGCTGTTATTAAAGGTGGCAATTTAAAGCGACAGTATGAAACAAGGAGGTGAAAACTCGAATGCCATAGCGAAGGAGGCATTCAACCGAAAGAGGAGACTCTTACGTGAAAAATTAGATAAAGGACTAAGAAAAAGGCTTGGCAATTGTTTTGTCTGGAGTGTGGCACTATATGGGACAGAAACATGGACACTGAGACGAGAGGATGAAAAAAGGTTAGAAGCATTTGAGATGTGGAGGAGAATGGAGAGAATAAGCTGTATGGAAAGAGTCAGTAATCAAAGACTATTGGAAAGTTTTGGTGAGAGAAGATGTCTGCTGAAGGTTGTAAGAGAAATAACTGGTTGGGACATTCATTGAGAAGGGAGTGCTTGCTAGCAGATGCTTTGGAAGGATTGGTTTGTGGGAGAAGACTGAGAGGAAGAAGGAGATACAAGATGATAAAAGGGAAGAGGAAATTATGCAGACCTGAAGAGGACGGCAGAGCATCGGACAGCCTGGAGAACTACCGTGTGAAAACCTGCCTTTTGGCAGAACACTATGGCGATAATGATGAAACAACTCATCAGCAATTTCACAAAAACTTTCCTCTTGGCAATGAGGCTCGTAAAGAAAAACTTCAGGTAATATAATTCTATTATATAATGTATAAATGTGATATGGAAAAACTGGTAGAAGCGGACCTCGGGGAAGATCAGTTTGGATTCCGTAGAAATGTTGGAACACGTGAGGCAATACTAACCTTACGACTTATCTTAGAAGAAAGATTAACAAAAGGCAAACCTACGTTTCTAGCATTTGTAGACTTAGAGAAAGCTTTTGACAACGTTAACTGGAATACTCTCTTTCAAATTCTGAAGTTGACAGGGGTAAAATACACGGAGCGAAAGGCTATTTACAATTTGTACAGAAACCAGATGGCAGTTATAAGAGTCGAGGGGCATGAAAGGGAAGCAGTGGTTGGGAAAGGGGTGAGACAGGGTTGTAGTCTCTCCCCGATGTTATTTAATCTGTATATTGAGGAAGCAGTAAAGGAAACAAAAGAAAAATTCGGAGTAGGTATTAAAATTCATGGAGAAGAAGTAAAAACTTTGAGGTTCGCCGATGACATTGTAATTCTGTCAGAGACAGCAAAGGACTTGGAAGAGCAGTTGAACGGAATGGACAGTGTCTTGAAAGGAGGATATAAGATGAACATCAACAAAAGCAAAACGAGGATAATGGAATGAAGTCAAATTAAATCGGGTGATGCTAAGGGGATTAGATTAGGAAATGAGACACTTAAAGTAGTAAAGGAGTTTTGCTATTTAGTAGAGAGGATATAAAATGTAGACTGGCAATGGCAAGGAAATCGTTTCTGAAGAAGAGAAATTTGTTAACATCGAGTATAGATTTAAATGTCAGGAAGTCGTTTCTGAAAGTATTTGTATGGAGTGTAGCCATTTATGGAAGTGAAACATGGATGATAACCAGTTTGGACAAGAAGAGAATAGAAGCTTTCGAAATGTGGTGCTACAGAAGAATGCTGAAGATAAGGTGGGTAGATCACATAACTAATGAGGAGGTATTGAATAGGATTGGGGAGAAGAGAAGTTTGTGGCACAACTTGACTAGAAGAAGGGACCGGTTGGTAGGACATGTTTTGAGGCATCAAGGGATCATAAATTTAGCATTGGAGGGCAGCGTGGAGGGTAAAAATCGTAGAGGGAGACCAAGAGATCAATACACTAAGCAGATTCAGAAGGATGTAGGTTGCAGTAGGTACTGGGAGATGAAGAAGCTTGCACAGGATAGAGTAGCATGGAGAGCTTCATCAAACCAGTCTCAGGACTGAAGACCACAACAACAACAACAAATGTGATATGTACAACTGCTTTGTAAACTTATCACGATAAAATTTAAATTACGGGAATATCTCACTTCTTACGAAAAAAGCACGAAATTGCTGGTTCGCTGCATGAGTGAGCAAGAAAAATCGGCAGAAGTAGCGTTATGTGTGCTGGACACTTAGTAAACACCAAAAACACTTTTCAGATTCTGAAATAATGAAAGAATGTATGTTGGAAGTAGCCTCGGCACTTTCTGGAGAAAAAAAAGGATGTTGTCGCTGCAATTCAAAGTATCCCAATGTCGGCAAGATGTAATACAAGAAGAACGGAAATTTTAACTACTGATATTAAAAGCTCTCTGCTTGAACTTTTGGAAAAGGCACCACGCTACGCCATTGCACTTGACGAATCATGTGACATTGTTGATAATGAACAAATATCTATTTTCGTGAGATTTTTCGACATTGAAAATAAGATATTCAGGGAAGAATTGCTCCCAATATTGCCTTTGAAAGGTAACACTCGAGGAGAAGATTTATTCAAAGCTGTTGACGAATTTATTAATAATTCCAACATTCGTTATGATAACAGCGCCCCAGCGACGATTGGCAAAGAAAAAGGTGTAGCAAAGAAAATCAGGGATCAGAATCCAGGTCTAATATCGTATCTGAGTATAATTCATCGGACTGGCCTTCGTGGAAAACTCAGTGCTACACTGAAAGAAGTAATGGACAGCTTGGTGCAGCTGATTAATTTTATGAGATCTCATTCTTCTCTTCAACACCGAAAGTTCAAGAAGTTTCTTTCAGAATGTGATGCAGCGTATTCTGACTTACTGCAATACACCAATGTTCGTTGGTTAAGTACAGGTCAAGTTGTTGAACGTTTGTGGCTAATAAAGGAAGAAGTAACCTCCTCCTTGCATATCTTGGATACGCAGGGAGAAAAAAAAACATAACAAACGAGCGCAATATGCTAGCCGTGGCTTTTCTGAAGGATATTCTGAAATATTTAAATGCGCTCAGCATAGAGTTACGAGGGAATGGGAAATTAATATGTGATCTGATACAAAGCGTGTCTGCTTTTCCTCGTAAGCTGGATATTTTTGAGAAAGATATTGCAAGGCACGAAGTTATTCATTTCCCAACAATTCTTGAGTATAAAAAAGAAAACTCTGAAAACGACATTGCAGTGTTTGTAAGATTTCTGTCCGATCTAAGGGACGAATTTGCTACAAGATTTCAAGACTCCCCAGAAATTGGAAAGCTGTCTCAGTTCCTAAAATTTCCTTATGACGTTGATGAATCGGCAGAATGGACTGATGTGGCTGCTAAGTTGTTGAGCGTTTCAAAGTCTTCACTTCAAGTGGAGATAATCGACTTGCAAGAAGATATTTCTTTGCAAATGTATAAAACTGTATCCACTGAAGAATTTTGAGGTAAACATGTTTCAGAAAAATATGAAAATTGTAAGGAAGTAGCTCTCAATCTCGTCACTATGTTTGGTTCGACATATATATTCGAATCGTCGATCACGAAAATGAATTTTTCGAAGAACACATATCGCCCACCTCGAAGACATACTTGGCATTTGCTATACCCCTCTTACACCGAACTTTAAAAAACTGGCTCAAGACCGTCGATGTAATTTCTCGCATTGAATATATTACAATATTAACTGAGAACTACTTGTTTTTACTTGGTTTACCCTTTTTTTGGAAACTAACTCGACTTGAAAACCAAATAAAAAACAGTACCTTTTAATTATTAGTTTTTTCTGCACCTACATAAAAATTTTTACACCGAATCCGGAACACACTGAAAACTACTTGCCGACCCTGGGTTAGAGTGTCGAAGCGTGTCACTTAGTGAGCGAGAATCTACACCCGTCAGACTTGTTACAAGGTTGTGACTGCTCTCGGATGCGAAATGAATAGGGTGGTAAAATTTCGTCATGGCTGGCCTCTAATTTTTGAAAAAGAGGCACGATTATTGAGACCCGCCTTGTCGGTCACGCAGTTAATAGAAACGGCTCTCCTACTGGTGTTGGGAGAAGAACATCAGCTGTGGCTCAAAGCGGCAGCTGCCGGCGATTAAACAAGGGCTTTTCAGCATCTCAGATAACATCTCACAGGTACACACATCTGGAGGAAGCTGTATTTATGATAAATATGAACACAGTTCCAGACTGTGTCTTAATGAAGAGATTACTAGCGTACGGAACATCACACGAGCTTTCTGACTGGATGAGATTCCGTCTTGAGCAATTTTTAATTATGTAGCAAAACATGCTCAAAACAGGTATATGAGAAAAAGCTGAAATCGCTAAAATTTAACGAAGCTTCAGGACCCAACGGAATCTTTATCAGATACCATACCAGATTTCCGTCTTTTTTTTCTCTCTCTCCCTTTCTCCAACGGTATCACCTCAGAGTAGCACTTACAACCTACATCCTCTATTAATTGCTGGATGTATTCCAATCTCTGCCTACCTCTGCAGTTTTTTTACAGTTCCCTCCAGTACCATGGAAATTATTCCTCGATATCTTAACAGATGTCCTACCATCCTGTCTCTTCTTGCCAGTGTTTTCCATGTATTCCTTCCCTCCCCGATTCAGTAAAAAAAAAACCTCATTCCGTACCGTATGCGTCCATCTAATTTTCAACATCCTTCTCAATATGCTTCGATTCCCTTCTGTTCCGGTTTTCCACAGTCTTTGTGTAACTGCCATATAATGCTGCTCAAAACGTACATTCTCAGGAATTTAGTCCTCAACTCAAGACCTGCGTTCTAAACTGGTAGACGTCTCTTGGCCAGGTATACCATTTTTCCCAGTGCTTCTCTGTTTTTGATGTCCTCATTGCTCCGTCTATCATGAGTTATTTTGCTATGGAGGTAGTAGAATTCCTGAACTTCGTCTACTTGATCCTCAATTCTGGTAAGTTTCTCGTTGTTGTCAGTTCTGTCGCTTCTCATTACCTTCGTCTTTCTCCGAATGACTCTCAGTTCATAGTCTGTATTCATTAGACTGTTTTTTCTATTCAACAAGTCATGCAGTTATTTTTCATTTCCACTGAGGATAACAATGACATCAGCGATGCTTATAACTGACGTCCTTTCATCAAGAATTTTAATCCCATTCTTGAAACTTTCTTTTATTTTCGTCATTACTTCTTCGATGTGTAGATTGAGCAATAGGAGTGGAAGGCTGTATCCTTGTCTTACACTATATCTAATGCGAGCATTTCGTTCTTGGTCTTCCAGTTTTACTGTTCCCTCATGTGTATCCCTCTTAACAGAGGGGAATCCTCGGACTTAAAAGTATGTTCGGGCATTCCTCAATGCAATGTAGGAGCATTATTGATCACTATATATGTGAATGACCTAGTGGATGACGTAATCTCACGCCTTTCCTGATAAGTGACGAAGTTGTGACAGTCCTGCCTGTTAATTAGTGCGCCTGACCTTGCAAGATAAGGGAACAGTGTTAATAGGACTTGGCGATTGTTAGTCGGAGCTCGTAGCCTCTCCTCACTGAAACAGAAACCGAGTCAATACAACATGTGTGACGGCTGCGCTAGAAAACCTACCGTAGTGGCAAGATTAAAACCAATTTCCCCTAACAGTCCTCCTGTAAAATTACTGTCGCTTGTGGCTACAGGCCGTCAACACGTTACTATATACGCTGAATATCACAGTTCAGCAGCCAAGCATCGTAGACCCATCACTGGAAACTCAGCAATAAGATAGGCAAAGTATAGGTTTATTCGTAATTCCGACGCCGAACGTACAATTTGGTCGAAGTAAGAGGACGTGGTGAAAGGAAATGCCTCCGAATTTTTTAAGTGAAAACTCTCAAAACGTTTTAAAAAATGACAAATGTTGTTGTTGTTGTTGTTGTTGTTGTTGTTGTGGGCTTCAGTCCAGAGACTGGTTTCATGTAGCTCTCCAGGCTACTCTATCCTCTGCAAGTTTCTTCATCTCCCAGTACCTACTGCAACCTACATCCTTCTGAATCTGTTTAGTGTATTCATCTCTTGGTCTCCCTCTACGATTTTTACCCTCCACCCTGCCCTCCAATACTAAATTGGTGATCCCTCTATGTCTCAGAACATGTCCTACCAACCGATCCCTTCTTCTAGTCAAGTTGTGCCACAAACTCCTCTACTCTAGAATTCTATTCAATACCTCCTCATTAGTTATATGGTCTACCCATCTAATCTTCAGCTTTCTTCTGTAGCACCACATTTCAAACCCTCTATTCTCTTCTTGTCCAAACTATTTATCGTCCACGTTTCACTTCCACACATGGCTACACTCCATACAAATACTTTCAGAAACGACTTCCTACAACTTAAATCTATACTCGATGTTAACAAATTTCTCTTCTTCAGAAACGATTTCCTTGACATTGCCAGTCTACATTTTATATCCTCTCTACTTCGACCATCATCAGTTATTTTGCTCCCCAAATAGCAAAACTCCTTTACTACTTTAAGTGTCTCATTTCCGAATCTAATTCCCGCAGCATCACCCGATTTAATTCGACTACATTCCATTATCCTTCTTTTGCTTCTGTTGATATTCATCTTATCTCCTCCTTTCAAGACACTATCCATTCCGTTCAACTGCTCTTCCAAGTCTTTTGCTGTCTCTGACAGAATTACAGTGTCATCGGCGAACCTCAAAGTTTTCATTTCTTCTCCATGGATTTTAATTCCTACTCCGAATTTTTCTTTTGTTTCCTTCACTGCATGCTCAATATACAGATTGAATAACATCGGGGAGAGGCTACAACCCTGTCTCACTCCCTTCCCAACCGCTGCTTCCCTTTCATGCCCCTCGACTTTTATAACTGCCATCTGGTTGCTGTACAATTTGTAAATAGCCTTTCGCCCCCTGTATTTTACCCCTGCCACCTTCAGAATTTGAAAGAGAGTATTCCAGACAACATTGTCAAAAGCTTTCTCTAAGTCTACAAATGTTAGAAACGTAGCTTTGTCTTTCCTTCATCTATTTTCTAAGATAAATCGTACGGTCAGTATTGCCTCCCGTGATCCTATATTCCTTCGCAATCCAAACTGATCTCCCCCGAGGTCGGCTTCTACAAGTGTTTACATTCATCTCTAAAGAATTCGCGTTAGTATTTTGCAGCCGTGGCTTATTAAACTGATAGTCCGGTAATTTTCATATCTGTCAACACCTGCTTTCTTTGGGATTGGAATTATTATATTCTTCTTGAAGTCTGAGGGTATTTCTCCTGTCTCATAAATCTTGCTCACAAGATGATAGAGTTTTGTTAGGCCTGGCTGTCCCAAGGCCGTCAGTAGTTCTAATGGAATGTTGTCTACTCCCGGAGCCTTGTTTCAACTCAGGTCTTTCAGTGCTCTGTCAAACTCTTCACGCAGTATCATATCTCCCATTTCATCTTCATCTACCTCCTCTTCCATTTCTATAATATTGTCCTCGAGAACATCTCTCTTGTATAGACCCTCAATATAGTCCTTCCACCTTTATGCTTTCCTTTCTTTGCTTAGAACTGGGTTTCCATCTGAGCTCTTTATATTCATGCAAGTGGTTCTCTTTTCTCCAAAGGTCTCTTTAATTTTCCTGTAGGCGGTATCCATCTTACCTCTAGTGAGATAAGCCTCTACATCCTTACATTTGTCCTCTAGCCATCCTTGCTTAGCCATTTTGCACTTCCTGTCGATCTCATTTTTGAGAAGTTTGTATTCCTTTTTGCCTGCTTCATTTACTGCATTTTTATATTTTCTCCTTTCATCAATTAAATTCAATATCTCTTCTGTTACCGAAGGATTTCTATTAGTCCTCGTCTTTTTACCTACTTGATCCTCTTCTGCCTTCACTGTTTCATCTCTCAAAACTTGTAATGTTATTGCATTAAGTTGTTCTGAAGGCGGTGCTGATGTTCAAGACCATAAAAGTGGGCTAAAAGCTGTGAGCGACCTGAGGAAGTTAACCTTGCATTACTGCACAACTGTTTTCAAGGTATCCAGCCTAGCTTACCAAATTCCCAACCAGACTAACATTAATTATAATCTTTTAGTACTCGTCTTACGATAACCGGTGATATACACTCCTGGAAATTGAAATAAGAACACCGTGAATTCATTGTCCCAGGAAGGGGAAACTTTATTGACACATTCCTGGGGTCAGATACATCACATGATCACACTGACAGAACCACAGGCACATAGACACAGGCAACAGAGCATGCACAATGTCGGCACTAGTACAGTGTATATCCACCTTTCGCAGCAATGCAGGCTGCTATTCTCCCATGGAGACGATCGTACAGATGCTGGATGTAGTCCTGTGGAACGGCTTGCCATGCCATTTCCACCTGGCGCCTCAGTTGGACCAGCGTTCGTGCTGGACGTGCAGACCGCGTGAGACGACGCTTCATCCAGTCCCAAACATGCTCAATGGGGGACAGATCCGGAGATCTTGCTGGCCAGGGTAGTTGACTTACACCTTCTAGAGCACGTTGGGTGGCACGGGATACATGCGGACGTGCATTGTCCTGTTGGAACAGCAAGTTCCCTTGCCGGTCTAGGAATGGTAGAACGATGGGTTCGATGACGGTTTGGATGTACCGTGCACTATTCAGTGTCCCCTCGACGATCACCAGTGGTGTACGGCCAGTGTAGGAGATCGCTCCCCACACCATGATGCCGGGTGTTGGCCCTGTGTGCCTCGGTCGTATGCAGTCCTGATTGTGGCGCTCACCTGCACGGCGCCAAACACGCATACGACCATCATTGGCACCGAGGCAGAAGCGACTCTCATCGCTGAAGACGACACGTCTCCATTCGTCCCTCCATTCACGCCTGTCGCGACACCACTGGAGGCGGGCTGCACGATGTTGGGGCGTGAGCGGAAGACGGCCTAACGGTGTGCGGGACCGTAGCCCAGCTTCATGGAGACGGTTGCGAATGGTCCTCGTCGATACCCCAGGAGCAACAGTGTCCCTAATTTGCTGGGAAGTGGCGGTGCGGTCCCCTACAGCACTGCGTAGGATCCTACGGTCTTGGCGTGCATCCGTGCGTCGCTGCGGTCCGGTCCCAGGTCGACGGGCACGTGCACCTTCCGCCGACCACTGGCGACAACATCGATGTACTGTGGAGACCTCACGCCCCACGTGTTGAGCAATTCGGCGGTACGTCCACCCGGCCTCCCGCATGCCCACTATACGCCCTCGCTCAAAGTCCGTCAACTGCACATACGGTTCACGTCCACGCTGTCGCGGCATGCTACCAGTGTTAAAGACTGCGATGGAGCTCCGTATGCCACGGCAAACTGGCTGACACTGACGGCGGCGGTGCACAAATGCTGCGCAGCTAGCGCCATTCGACGGCCAACACCGCGGTTCCTGGTGTGTCCGCTGTGCCGTGCGTGTGATCATTGCTTGTACAGCCCTCTCGCAGTGTCCGGAGCAAGTATGGTGGGTCTGACACACCGGTGTCAATGTGTTCTTTTTTCCATTTCCAGGAGTATATATATATATATATATATATATATATATATATATATATATATATATATATAAAGACAATTTATATAAAAAGAAATAAATCAGTTTATATTTGGACATTTATTTTAACATTGATCATTGTTCCGTTAAAATTTCAGCATATCAAACTTGATTCATAACTAAACTGGTGCCTTATTTAGGATTGTGTAAATGTGAGTTTGTAATCGTACGGAACACATCAAATATGGAGCCAAGATTGGGAGACTGCATACAACACTGCATTCATAAAATAACACACGAAGAACGTTGAAACATATGCAAGAGGAAATTAAGCACAACCCACCGATTCAATTACCACCCAAAAAAGTTACGTTCGTAGCGCAATCCTGTCCGTCATGTAATTACCACACACTGATATACTAAATTCATACTAACTCTCTGTGAAATCTTCCCGAAAAGAATAGCTGAGGGCTACTTTGATGATTACACCACATGCTTCACGTGGTCAACTTGGTTTACACAAAGAGTGTAACTCCACAATAATGATGATAATTAAAATAAATTAGATCGAAAAGCAATTTACAAAAGAAAAACCTCGAACTGGTTACTATCGTCTTACTATTAACCTGATGGGTCAAACAATTGTATAAGCACGTGGTACTGGTCTCACAAAGTACACCCCACGTGTGTTGAACATAAAGAAAAGTTGCTATGTTGAAAAATATTGTCAAGACGAGACGTTATAATCTCACGCACATTAGCATTTAATATTGATGACCTTAGTTAGAGTTACTGATCAACACGTGGTTCCACTTTACTCACAAAGTAGTGACAAAGCAACTACTGGAAGAGATTCTGAACTTCACACTCGAAATACAATGCGTTGCAATTTAAGATAACATTAGATATTTTAGATCCAAACCTGAAATAAAGGTGATTAAATTTTCAGTTAGGCTGAACTTAAGAAATCCATTGTCCTACGGACTTAGCAGAGACGCGCTTAGCCGGAGATCTTACCACTTCAGACGCTCGCCACGGACAGACTGACCTGGGCTCCTACCGAACGTGCTTAACAGATACAAACGGAAGTGACCAGAGACGCAGCTTCCTACACCAACATGACAACGGACGGACAGGACCACACTAAGAATAGAAACCTCTTTGCTTTTAGAAAGCGTAGCTACCTGTTCCGACGTTGGTCCTACTGTTCTCTAGCATACAGGTTTGTCTGCTACCATCAAGCATGCAACTAGAAACACATTTGCTCATTCATCCTCTCACACAGAAGGGAAGGGGGATGACAGTATCTTATCATATACAGTATATAAAAGAAAGTGGATGTAGGTTCCGTATGAGACTGTGTGACATGAATTACATATAAGAATTACATATAAACTGTGCTTTAAAGTGTAGTAGTGTGACAGATTGTTCTTGTTTATGTGTAAAAGTAACACGTTTCACTGCTCAGTCTCCTCACAGATAGTCAGAAACACCACAGTAAATTTAGAATTTATGCCGTAAATGACAACAGTTTTAAGAAATTAACATGAAAGGAATTCAACAGAGACCTTTCAAGCTACCCATTCTTCTTCTAATGTATTTCTTTCCCCCATTCTTGTCAATCGTTCCCTAATGCTCTCCCTGAAGCTCTCTACAACCTCTGGTTCTTTCAATTTATCCAGGTCCCATCTCCTTAAATTCCCACCTTTTTGCAATTTCTTCAGTTTTAATCTACAGTTCATAAGCAATTGATTGTGGTCAGAGTCCACATCTGCCCCTGGAAATGTCTTACAATTTAAAACCTGGTTCCTGAATCTCTGTCTTACCATTATATAATCTATCTGATACCTTCTAGTATCTCCAGGATTCTTCCAGGTATACAACCTTCTTTTATGATTCTTGAACCAAGTGTTAGCTATGATTAGGTTATGCTCTGTGCAAAATTCTACAAGGCGGCTTCCTCTTTCATTTCTTCCCCCCAATCCATATTCACCTACTATGTTTCCTTCTCTCCCTTTTCCTACTGACGAATTCCAGTCACCCATGACTATTAAATTTTCGTCTCCCTTCACTACCTGAATAATTTCTTTTATCTCGTCATACATTTCATCAATTTCTTCATCATCTGCAGAGCTAGTTGGCATATAAACTTGTACTACTGTAGTAGGCATGGGCTTCGTGTCTATCTTGGCCACAATAATGCGTTCACTATGCCGTTTGTAGTAGATTACCCGCATTCCTATTTTCCTATTCATTATTAAACCTACTCCTGCATTACCCCTATTACATTTTGTATTTATAACCCTGTATTCTCATGACCAGAAGTTTTGTTCCTCCTGCCACTGAACGTTACTAATTCCCACTATATCTGACTTTAACCTATCCATTTCCCTTTTTAAATTTTCACCTACCTGCCCGATTAAGGGATCTGACATTCCACGCTCCGATCCGTAGAATGCCAGTTTTCTTTCTCCTGATATCGGCATCCTCTTGAATAGTCCCCGCCTGGAGATGCGAATGGGGGACTATTTTACCTCCGGAATATTTTAGCCAAGAGGACGCCATCATCATTTAATCATACAGTAAAGCTGCATGTCCTCGGGGAAAATTACGGCTGTTGTTTCCCCTTCTTTCAGCCGTCCACAGTACCAGCACAGCAAGGCCGTTTTGGTTAGTGTTACAAGGCCAGATCAGTCAATCATCCAGACTGTTGCCCCTGCAACTACTGAAAAGGCTGCTGCCCCTCTTCAAGAACCACACGTTTGTCTGGCCTCTCAACAGATACCCCTCCGTTGTGGTTGCACCTACGGTACGGCCATCTGTATCGCTGAGGCACGCAAGCTTCCTCGCCAACGGCGAGGTCTATGGCTCATGGGGGGAGGACAAATGTTATTAACACTCAATAAATTTATTCTTCGTGAGAACACATTTGCAGCACTCTGCCGCTAGAAGTCTCCGAAGCGTAGCGTGTAACATGGCAATGTGTAACGTAATTACACACATAAAAAAAATTTAGCCTCACCGCAGTTCCCTAACCTCCTGAAGATAGACTTTGACTGTGGATATTGTATGACAGACACAGTCCCTCTGACTGTTCAGAGATGTCACTAAACCTGCCCAAAGACTTAAACAACCACGCACGAGCAGCGCCCATTAGACAGAGGGGCTCCGGCAGCTGATCAGTTTCAGTCACTCCACCAGCAAGGAGGTACACGGCTCGTGTTGTCTGTAGTTCAGCCATGCCTAGACGGTCAGTACCGCGGTTCGATCGCGTCCGCATTGTTATTTTTGTGCCAGGAAGAGCTCTCGACAAGGGAAGTGTCCAGGCATCTCGGAGTGAACCAAAGCGATGTTGTTCGGACATGGAGGAGACACAGAGAGACAGGAACTGTCGATCACATGCCTCGCTCAGCCCACCAAAGGGCTACTACTGCAGTGGATGACCGCTACCTGCGGATTGTGGCTCAGAGGAACCCTGACAGCGACGCCACCATGTTGAATTACGCTTTTTGTGCAGCCACAGGACGTCGTGTTACGACTCAAACTGTGCGCAATAGGCTGCGTGATGTGCAAATTCACTCCAGACGTCCATGGCGAGGTCCGTCTTTGCAACCAGAACAGCATGCAGCGCGGTAGAGATGAGCCCAACAACATGAAGAATGGATCGCTCAGGAATGGCATCATATTCTTTTCACCGATGAGTGTCGTATATGCGTTTAGCCACACAATCGTCGGAGACGTGTTTGGAGGCAACCCGGTCGGGCTTAACGCGTTAGACACACTGTCCAGCGATTGCAGCAAGGTGGAGGTTGCCTGCAGTTTTGGGGTGGCAATATGTGGCGCTGACGTACGCCGCTGGTTGTCATGCAAGGCGCCGTAGCGGCTGTACGATACGTGAATGCCATCCTCCGACCGATAGTGCAACCATATGGGCAGCGAATTGGCGAGGCATTCCTCTTCATGAACGACAATTCGCGTCCCCGTCGTGCACCTCTTGTGAATTACTTCCTTCAGAATAACGACATGGCTCGACTTGAATGGCCAGCATGTTCTCCGGGCATGAACCCTATCGAACATGGCTGGGATAGATTGAGAAGGGCTGTTTATGGCCGACGTGACCCACCAGCCACTCTGAGTGATCTACGCCCAATCGCCCTTGAGGTGTGGGACAATCAGGACCACCAATGCCTTGATGAACTTGTGGTTATATGTCACGACAAATACAGGCATGCGTCAATGCAAGAGGACGTGCTACTGGGTACTGGAGGTACCGGTGTGTACAGCAATCTGGACCACCACCTCTGATGGTTTCGCTGTATGGTGATACAATATACAATGTGTGGTTTTCATGAGCAATAAAAAGGGCGGAAATGATGTTTATATTGATCTCTATTCCAATTTTCTGTACAAGTTCCGGAACTCTCGGAACCGAAATGATGCAAAACATTTTTTTTATGTGTGTACATCGATGAGTGAGAAACATCATGTTGTAATCGAGATTCGCGTACGAAGAGTTGCTCCACACATGGAGCATCATCTCCATCAGCAGGACAGTGCTAGGCCACACACAGGCGCTTTGACATCTCTGAAAATCCAACGCTGTTGGTTCGCTGTCATCGATTATGTTCCGTACAGTCCCCACTTGGCCCCAACGGATTTTCATGTGCTTCCAAAACTTAAATAGCACGTATATGCCTCCATATTAACCCTAATTTCTCGTATCTTCGTGGTTTTTACGCATAGTATTATGATGGCAACAGCAGAATCATTCGGCAGTCAACTTATATTGCCGGTTCTCTAAATTTCTCTCAGTTGTGTTCGTTCAGGGGTTGAGGACTCACATTTGAGCTCTCGAACCATCTGTATTGGACCCCGCCTCTGAACTACTTCGATGTCTTCCTTTAATCCGACTTGGTTCGGATCCCAAACACTCGAGTGTACACGAGACTAGGTCGCTCCAGCTTCTTATATGCGATCTCCTTTACAAATGTACCATACTGTTGTGTACATAGTTCCACGTAGTCAGCGCGTACACAACTTTCCCACCAGAGCGCGCCCCGCTAAGCACAACAGCGCAGGCGCAGCGCTCGTCCGTCTCCGGACTACGAGATGGCGGTGCCATAGAGACGGACCAAATTCTGCTTCCGCCGATCCGCGTGTTAATATGTAACGCAGCCTATGAGATTGCTGCTAACGTAGAACCTTTCCTCCTTGCGGATCACACTCGCGCAGTGATACCTGAACGCTCGAGGTATTATAACGAGTGTACAGACCTCCGATTAGTCAGTCTGCGTTAGTCTGTACCAGTCTGTACGAGTTCTACATTTGCCTGTACCAGGCTATAGTCAAGTTTCAGTCTGTGCCTAATAAGATTACCATATTCCTGTACATAGCCATGAAGATAAATGTATAGACATTTCGTCAAGTATCAGAGATATATGTGGCATTTCTATCGTCTGACCTAACGGCAGAAGATAAACACACCACAATAAGACCACAGGATTTGGGCTGGACATCATTAAAAGAAAGGCGTTTTTCATTGCGACGGAATCTTGTCACGAAATTCCAGTCCCCAACTTGCTCCTCCGAATGCGAAAATGTTTTGTTGACATCGACCTTCGAAGGGAGGAACGATCACTATGATAAAATAAGGGAAATCAGAGCTCCTACAGAAAGATATAGGTGTTCGTTCTTTCCGCGCGCTATACGAGATTGGAATAATAGAGAAGTGTGAAGGTGGTTCGATGAACCCTGTGCCAGGCACTCAAATGTGATTTGCAGAGTATCCATGTAGATGTAGATGTATTTTTAGTCTCTTATTTCCTAATGTAATTCCGTTAACATCGCCTGATCTTACTCGATTATATTCCATTACCCTTCTTTTACTATTGCTGTCTTTTCAAAACAATTCCGATTCCGTAAACAACGGAGTTTTATTTCTTGTTCCTTTAATTCCCATTCGGAATTCTTCCATGGTTCCTTTGCTGACTGCTCAGTGTACAGATTGAATAAAAATCGGGGATAAACTAAAATCCTTTCTCACTCTATTGTCAGCCACTGCTTCTCTTTCGGTTCCTTCAGTTCTTATAACTGCAGTTGGTTTCTTTACAAGTTGTAAGTAATCCTCCGCTCCTTGCATTTTATCATTGCTACCTTTAAAATTCCAGCCAACATTGTGAGAGGTCTGCTCGAAAACTACACACATAAAAAAAAGTTATGCTTCACATCGGTTCCGAGAGTTCCGGATCCTGTGCAGAAAATCGGAATAGAGATCAACATAAACATCATTTCCGCCCTTTTCATTGCTCATCAATACCACAAATTGCATGTTGTACCACCATAATGCGAGACCTTCAGAGGTGGTGGTCCAGATTGCTGTACACACCGATACCTCTAATACGCAGTAACACATCCTCTTGCATTGGTGATGCATGCCTGTGTTGGTCGTGGCATACTATCCACACTTTCATCAACCCACTGTTAGACCCGATTGTCCCACTCCCCAATGCCGCAAAGTGATTGGTTGGTCACGCCGTGATGGCCCTTTCCAATCTATCCCAGACGATAGGGTTCATGTCTCGAGAACATGCTGGCCACTCTAGTCGAGCGATATCGTTATCCTGAAAGAAGTCATTCACAACATGTGCAAGATAGGGGCACGAATTGCCGTCAATGAAGACGAATGCCTCGCCAGTATGCTGCCGTTAATGTTGCACTATTGGCCGGAGGATGACACTCACGTATCGTACAGCCGTTACGGCGCCTTCCATGACCACCAGCGGCGTACGTCGGCCCCACATAATGCCACCCCAAAACAGCAGCGAACCTCCACCTAGCTGCACTAGCTGGACAGTGTGTCTAAGGCGTTCAGCCTGACCGAGTTGTCTGGTTGAATGCACATGCGACAGTCATCGGTGAAGAGAACGTGATGCCAATCCTGAGCGGCCCATTCGACATCATGTTGGGCCCATATGCACCGCGCTGCATGGTGTCGTTGGGAGTGAAGTTTCGCATCGTGCAGCCTATTGCGCAAAGTTTGAGTCGTAACACGTCGTCCTGTGGCTGCAGAAAAAGCATTATTCAACATGGTGGCGTTGCTTTCAGGTTTCCTCCGAGCCATAATCCGTAGGCAGCGGTCATCCACTTAGGCGGCCTGAGCGAGGAATGCCATCGACAGTTCCTGTATCTCTGTATCTCCTCCATGTCTGAACATCGCTTTGGTTCAGTCCTAGACGCCTGGACGTTTCTCGAGAGCCCTTCCTGACGCAAAGCAACATTGCGGATGCGATCGAACCGCAGTATTGACCGTTTTGGCATGTTTGAACTACAGACAACACCAGCTGTGTACCTCCTTCCTGGTGGAATGACTGGAACTGATCGGCTGTCGGCCCCCCTCCGTCTAATGGGCGCTACTCATGCATCATTGTTTACATCTTAGGGCGAGTTTAGTGACATCTCTGAATAGTGAAAGGGACTGTGCCTGTGATACAATATCCACAGAAACGTCTATCTTCAGGAGTTCTGGGAACTAGGGGTGATGCAATACTTTTTTTGATGTGTGTATAAATGATATAAACGTACGTCTCCTTTTCTTCAGTCTATCGTCTGATAGATTTCGTTAAGCAGGTATTATGTAAATTGTAATATTATTCTGATGGAGCAAATGGATCATCATTTTAGTACCTATGCATCGTACGACACAGTAGTGAAGCAATAAATAAGTGGTGTTTTTTTTCATATGGTCTTCAGTGTGAGTACACCATTTAACCATAAATAATTTCACTATTTTACCATCAATAATTATACAGCGAAACCATCAACAGTTGTACTATTCAGCCATCAATAATTACAGAAAATAACATTCTTAATATAGAAACGTTACTTCAAAGTAATTAAACAATTTGCATTCACTATTAGCAAAAAGGGAAAAGTATCGTCATTTCTAATGACAGATGTAATGATTAAATATTTCTCTACAAAAAAGTTTACAAAGAGATGTGCAAGATCAATAGTGTTTTGATTGCCTGCAGAAATAGTGATCGCAACCTCTCTGTAGGTCAGTATCAAATTTAAAAATTGGTAAGAAAAATTAATCTTATCAGGCATCTTAGAAATGCCTTGTCATTCTTTATTAGAAGATTTATTAATGCTTGTATGAAATGACAATCTAAGTTTTCTTTGGTCTGAGAGAAATTGTTCTGTTTTTCTAGAATTTGGAACAAGCCAAGATTAAATGATTAATATTTCGAACGCCTGAATTAATTCGATCAGTGCAAGTGTCTGAGTATGTTGTTTGTAAGCAGTGCACATAAGCAGGGGAGTTGCCGCGATCGAATCTCATCTGTGTGATTGTGAGGGAGGTGTGCAGTGTGCTGACCTGTTACGAAACCAAGGAAAGCGGCCTGTGTGTAGTTGAATTACTTGACGTAAGTAACCTGTGAATGGTAACTGGATAACAAGGTAGGCACTCGATATAACAGCCACCTTGGTCAACTGGTCTATTCATGTGTGAGCTTTCATCGAAAGCAAATTCAATATTTGTGTGATCGAGGACAATCCGTTACTTCGTGGGCTTTGCCAATAAGTTTAGTACTCAGTTTTCCCCAGTTCATCTTCTCTATGACACTAGGGATAGTTTTTGAACGAGAAATAATAAATCCTTCTTGTCGTTATGAGTTAGAGACTACTTGACGCCCTTCATGAATGAATGAGTGAGTTAGTAAGTGAGGATACCAGAAAACAGGACGCCGTGTGACATGACATGTTTTCCTTGCAGATTCGCCCCACAACGAGTCCAGCCATGGCGTGGCAGACCTGGTGCGCCACTGGGGCTACGACCACGACAACGGTGAGTCAGCTCAAAACCGTCCTCACCTCTCTTCTTTTACTGATTCCAATAACTACTACTGTTCGGTGAAGACTGTTTCACGAAAAAATGAAAGGACAGTCATTCTGCTACTTGTTCTATAACGATTTCCTACAAGTAATTACGCAGCTGATACCCTCCCCCATCTGCTCAAATAGCTTGTAACGTCCGACAGCTACTTACTGTATGCAACCCTTCAAGATTCTGTGGCAAAACGTTCACCAGAACACTTCGTAATCCGTTACGATTAAAGCGCAACCTACCTTTCCATTTAACTCTAACCCTATACTAATAAGTCTCCTATATTTTCTAGTAGACAGCGTCTATCTCTATTAGAGGCTGACTGAGATCGCTGATACGGCTCATAAGCGCTCGTCAGTCACATAAAAAAATACATATAAGCCAGTCACACAAACAGATGAAATACATACAAATATTAGCTAGCTATTTCTGAGGGTATTTTTCATTTGTTGTTACAATTACAAGAAAATGCGTGTTTTTCTCACCACACTCGTTTCGCTTGATTGAAGTAAGTACTAGAACAGAGTATGTTCTGCCCCACTCAACATTGTTGGCAGATTTATTCAAGGTGTCGGATCCAAGATGGCGGCGATAGATATGGCAACATTGCAATGACGTCATGGCACGTAGTTCTGATTTTGGCGGGAAAATAGGTCAATTGGGCTACCTCCACTAACCTAACTCCCTCCCCACCCCTCTCCAGAAAATGGCGTGCACTTCAAATTCCAGCAGGACAGTGCAATACACCATTGCTGCCTCTCCTAACCTAAGAAAATGGCGGGAAAAAAAGGTCACTTCGCCTACCTCCACTAATCTAAGTCATCAGACCGCCTCCTCTTCCTAGGAACTGGCGGGAAAAGGACTCAGCCTGTGCTGGATAGGATGGACGTAAGTCTTTATTTTGTAGGCAGTCTTTATTTAAACAATTAGAGGCAGTACCTCCATTCAGTGTGTTCACCATGAGGTCTGGAGTCCAACTGACCTTGTACACAGTACTGCCACCAGAGGGTGCCATTGTCCACCCTGTGATGTAATCTGAGATTGCGGTCTGGAGGGGGAAAAATGGCAGGAACCAATAGGAACCTTTAATCCAGTCACGTGTTAGACTTCAGCCAGTAAGATGGCGGTGTCTGTTAATGAAGTTGGAGAGGGTGTAGGGCACTTCAGTAGCTCTGGAACCTTGCTCAGTCAGTCAGCCAGCAGCAGCAGCAGAAGAAGAAGAACCATGAAGCATCAACAGTAGTCACAATCCAACACAGCCCTGCAGAACAGGAAGAAACGGAAAAGTGAGTATCCCATATCACACATTTCTCTGTGGTTAGCATTATTATTATCGGTTGTTTTCGCATCTTGGTCCATATGTAATGCTCACCTTTGTTCAGCAGTAGCGCTCGTCACGTCCAAGCCAGCAGGGCATCTTGTCGAGACCTGCATCGACGTCTGGAACTGCGGCAGCAACAACCTGCAGCATATCTGAACCTGTAGCGACCACGTGGGATCCTGTAGCGCACATAGCCCACTTGCTGGAGCAGAACAAGGAGCTGTTGTCTGTCCCACTCATCGATTTGTGTGATGAGGACATGCAATCCGCCCCCAACACCTCGAACACTGCGGGTGATCCCAAACAACAGCAAGACTGGTGACAGTACTGGTCACCAACATACGACCCATCCCAGCAGAACATCCCTATGCTAGTGCAGGCTGTTCGACTGGGACGAAATATGTCATGCAGAGCACTACATCAAACACCAGATGACTGCAGATTATTATCCAACTCGTTCTCCCCCAGACATTCGCCTTACTGGTGTGACACTATATATTACAACAGTGTATGATAACTGTGCAGTATGTGTGAAATCGAGTGACAACTGTGTTTATCTAAGGCACACCTCAGTTATGAAGTTATACAATCTGGATACTGCGCTACGTCTTGCTTCGGAGAGATTGAACTGTTGGTTGCCAAGCATAGGCTCTGCATACAATGATGTTGTAAACTTCCTACGTGTGCATAGTGTACATGTTGATGCTTTGAAGCAGTACCTTTGTTTGCACATGAACCCTGAACCGAAAGAGAAACAGATTAAATGTGGGTGTGAAAAACCTAAGTACTGTGAGGCATCCATTGGCTTGAGGGAGATACGCACGGAATTTACTGCACATCAAAAAGCTTTGTTTGGGAAATACTGTACAGGTGCGAAGCAGAGGATAAAGAAAAAGTCTGATGATTTGCTTGAAATATTGCATCCTATGTATGATATTTAAATAAATAAATAATGTATGTATATATAATCTCGAACTGTGTTTCTGTTTTATTTCGTACCTCTGTCATTGTAGTAAACGTATTACACTTATTAATATCCTTATTTTGTCCATGCTACACCAGTTATTCACTTACTGAATGATCAAGTTGCTCTTCATGGGTAGTATATATATATATATATGATGTCTCTGCGTAGCCAGTATATGTCAGTTGGTTAAATGAGCTATAATGGCTACACGTACTATTACTGCCCCTTCAAGTGTGTCTTTCTATATATGTCAACCACTTGTAGGTACCTAGCACAGGTAGTATCATGGCAGGGTGGGTGAACCATCCTCATCACAAGGACTTTGTTGTTGGTGACTGGTCCCGTGAAGACGCAAAAGAAGACTTGAGGAGGAAGAAGAACAACGGAATTCTCCTTCCTGATCATATACGTGCAGTTATCGTAGGTCCATCATCATGATGCTGCTATCACACGTAGATGGAGTCCGATTTGAACATGTTTGTATATTCTAAAAAACACTGTTTCAGCCCACTATTACAGGAGATATTGTATGGCATAGATGGTGTTACATATACGCCATTCAGTGAAAGTGCTGATATCCCTCCAATTGAAAAAGCAAAGCCAAACATGGTCTTCATATGTGACGGCATTTGTGTGGAAAACCAAGACCAAATTCGAAAATATTTTTATTTCGGTCGTTATATGGGTGCTGATGTATTTTATCAAAGCTTAACATATTCAAGAATCCCGAAACAGTTGGTCGGGGATAATCCAAACCTCGTTATAGCCTTCAAACAAGGCAATCTCAATTTAAAACACATTTACCACGCACATGTAGGAACTCTCAACACTTTCCATAAAAACCCTGACATGATAGAAAATCCGGCAATATGTCACATAGCTCCGAATAAATCCTGACATTAAATTAACCAAAGTAATACGATCAACGAGTGAGCAAATGAAATACCACAGACTAACACAAAAACGCCTAATTGCATGTCATACCATCCCACCGTGAAACAGACGCAGTTCCCGGGGGAGAAACGAGAACAGAAGCCGAGAGCATGGCCGTGTAGGCTAGAAGGCCCTACGATAAGAGTGGGACAATGCGACACCCGCATCGCCAGCCGACCGCCAAGAGGTCCATCCCCCAGCCCGTGTTAAAAGGTAGAGCCCTCCACTATAGATCTTACGATAACACTAAAAGGGCCACAGCAGCTGCAAGTTTTACTGTGAGACTATACGTGTCTCTGTTACGTAGCAAACATTACAAACATTGCCCCACCACGAAAAGTATAACGTTTCTCACAGCATAGACAGAATTTTTGTAGGCGGAGCTTAACATTGAGACGCTGATTGGTCAGTTGAAAACACCGCCGAATATCTTTTTCTTAAACCAATTTCGGTAAACAGTAGTAAGGATAAGTTCGAGAGAGTTGCTACACAGTCGGCGAGGTGTGTGGAGCTGCGCCGCCAGCCGACCCTGACACTCCCTAACCACCGACAATGTAATGAACGCACGCGATGCCGCATAAGAACGCATAAGGCTTCACTCAGAACTGCAGAAGTCTCATCTGTTACATCCCCTTTTTACGTAATACTAGTGTCGATCGTCAATTAAACTTCGTGGTATTCACATTTGTTACTTGAAGTTATAATCTGAAACGCGATGATTTTTCTGTGGTCTGGCATCTCCTTACCAGCAACAGGTCCCAGGTTCGAACTAGTCAATTCCCTAAAAAACACGGTCAGAGCGTCGCTGTGCGAAAGTGGTAGGGAGACACGACTTAGAACAGACACCACGCAAAATGTTAGAGTACTGATTGCTGGAATCATTCACAGTATAGGTTTCTCGTTATTTATAAAACAAGAAAACTGTATGATAGTGGGTGTGGTGTCACCGCCAGACAGCACACTTGCTAGGTGGTAGCCTTTAAATCGGCCGCGGTCCGTTAGTATACGTCGGACCCGCGTGTCGCCACTGTCAGTGATAGCAGACCGAGCGCCGCCACACGGCAGGTCTAGAGAGACGTACTGGCACTCGCCCCAGTTGTACAGCAGACTTTGCTAGCGAAGCCACACTGACAAATACGCTCTCATTTGCCGAGACGATAGTTAGCATAGCCTTCAGCTAAGTCATTGGCTACGACCTAACAAGGCGCCTTAGCTTTGATAATTAATATTTTGAAGCATGTATCATCAAGAGCGATGTTCTACAATTGTGGATTAAAGTTAAGTATTATATCAACTACGTACTTTATTTGCAATTCTCAAGATATTGTCCTGTTCCAGACCTCACGCCAGTCTGCGTGTAATTAAACGCGTGCATTTCGGCCTCCTCTAGCAACACGGTGTTGGCTCTTCTGCCAACACAGCAGTGGGTACAGGCGAAACTTTAAAGAGTTTCTGCATTGTAAGACATATCGCTACATCAGTATACGCTGGACCTTGGTCAAATTCGCGCGCATGTCTAGCTATCAACCCGAGAGAATGGGTGTACACAGACAGAACATTCGTCTGTACATGGATGCGAAAATTCAGGCTATTGTGCACAAAGTTGGAGGTATGCGCAGGGAACTAGAGACATATTATCAGACTCTTTTGAGAATGGTGAATGTGTTACATGAGTTGGTTAATGAAGTCGTTAAGAAGGTAACCGACTTAACTGAAAAGGTCGAGGCTGTTGAGGGGAAAAAGGATGTAGAGTTCCTTGTTGTTGAGAAGGGGAGCAGGCACATAAGAGGAAGAGGAAGAGAATGGAAGGGGCCAACTACAATATGCTTGTCTTGCTCATCTGACTTGCTTTTCTTCTCCAGGCCATAAACATGAACCGATAGGCCGGTATTCTGTGCCTCAAATTTAAGTATGTCCTGGATCTTGACGGGGAACTCTGTACCATAAAAGTTATAACACAAATGAATATTATGGTATGTACTGTGTAAGGGGTCTGTAGGCCCTTACTATAAATTTGCACTCGGCACAGGTCGATAGGGCGGACAATCGATTGTGTCGTGTTGCGAGAGCGAGTGTGGAGTTGAGCGTGTGCCATGTTGCGGGTAGAGGTGTGTGGAGGCCAGTTGTTGTAATGCAAGGCTTTGACGGAGAAGGGAGTCGCCATCGCCGTGGTTAGACCCCTTTGTACTAGAAATAATACCGGGAAAGTGAAGAAGTATAATTACGGAAGTGGTCAGTGACATTTCTAGTGCCAATATTTTGGTTTCGCGTCTACCGTGCCGGCATCACCTTGGATTGCAGTGTTGGGTTGCAGTGTTGGGTTGCAGTGTTGGGTTGCAGTGTTGGGTTGCAGTGTTGGGTTGCAGTGTTGGGTTGCAGTGTTGGGTTGCAGTGTTGGGTTGCAGTGTTGGGTTGCAGTGTTGGGTTGCAGTGTTGGATTGCAGTGTTGGATTGCAGTGTTGGATTAGCATGTGATGATAATGGAAAATGAAGAAGCCTGTGCTGAGATTAGCCATAATTAGATATGTATGACGAAGGCAGTGGCTGTCTCCTCCTTTTTTGTGTTTTTAAGACGAATATAGGTTCGTAATTAGTGAAACTGTGTTGGTGTTTTTCTTGTTACCAGACATTTTGTTATTACAGTATTGAGAAGGACGAACTGGAAAGTAACAACTTCCGTAGCAGTCAATTCCGATTGCCAGCCCCATTAGGTACACGGTCACACTAATAATAATTATTGGGCTGCTATTCGATCAGATCAGGTTGGGATAAATAAATGGAGGTGTTACAACTAGGACGCTCAGGATGATCCCTACGATCGTAATTTCTTTCACAATCCATGATTGACCATGCAAAACAAGCCTGATCGTTTCTATTTTCTAATGTTAGTTTTTCTTCTATTAGCTTTATCTCTAGGGAGCTTGATATGGCTTGACCCTGCATTTACTGGATCATAGACGTGTGTATGGATGTCCAGATGTAGTATTCAGCTGAGTGCTTCAGGTGACCGTCTGACGTCCATCACGGAAAACCGGACTAGTATAGCACTCAAGGTGGATTTACGAAACCACCCGGCGATTGATGTACTCCGTGTAATATTTTGAGTCCACCTCGTTGATGATGGTATTGAGGAGGGGCAAGTCGGTATGTGGCGAGGTGCACGGACCTTGCATATATATAGATTCCGACAAGGCTCATATGATGATGATGATGATGATGACGGAGTAGGATGTTGCAGTGTTACCGGGTCAGCGCGATGGGAAAAGCCAGGCTGCGGCAGTGGCTCCCGATGCTGTTGTAGACAGTCTGAATTGACTGTGTAAATAATGCATTCAACGTTTTTGGGGAAAAAAGGTCAAACGTTTCATGGAATGATTTGTCTAGCAGTAAGAAGTAAACTAGATTAGAGGAACATTGCTACAACTCATTTGCTGCAGATGATTTCAACAGTCATTCAAAGGCATAACAAATGTTTCTTTATCTATTTTATTTCCTTTAGACAAACCATTTCGCAAAACGCTCGACGTATTTCTTTTTCATTTTTTTTAAATTTTCAAGTATTATTCAACATCATGATCTTAAATTTAATACTTGATTTGAAGGAAGTCTTTATGACAGTTAAATATCACACCAATGTATCTTTTCATGTGCAAAATATGTAGACCTTGAAGAATGAACTCCTGGCAGTGGGATGTACCTCCACAGCTTTGGCAGGTCCCGAGCTGCCTGTATAACATCTTTAGTTGTGTCGCCCCCCCTCAACACAGGATTCCACTGTGGTTTGTGGTCCTGGTATCCTCCACGTCTCATATACTTCACTTTATTACCTTACCTATGGTGAGAGTGGGGATGGCAGGGTTGAAGCTGGAGCTGATTGAATAATCTCAGCCAGCACATGGGCTCAATTTATAAGATTGATCCATGCTGTAATAATTTTAAAAGAAAGTTTTTAGATGCTGCATGCATATATAATAATGCACACAATTTCATTCAACTTGTTTTAAAAATAGCCATGTCAATGTAGCCTCCGAGGCTACTGACATTATTCATTCCAGCCACCATGCAACCTGCATTTAAACCTCAATCCATGTGTAGATCAATCATTTACATATATTATGGCACCTGCTATGAACAGGTCCTGTTCCGACACACAGTTGTGATGAAGTTTGAGAAGAGGTGATGGGGATTTCAATTTTCTCCTGGTAAGTCGAAAGTGTCGCCATGGTGTTTGAAGTCAGTGCACTAGAGTTGATGTGCTGTATCATTAGCGCGATCATTGAAGCAAAGGAGGTATGTTCATAATACATACTTCAGAAATCTGTCATGGAATTCAATCAAAAACAACGCTCCCGGTGCAGGTGGACATGTGTAGGGCGTGGAGCTCTGATATTTTTGTAGGGTTCTGTGAATAAGAAGTAACAGAGAAGGCCTGTACGGGAAAGAACTACATACTGGTGACGACGATGTTAATGTTATTTTAGAACTAGAACCAGATATTTTGGAGAGTTAAGTCAAATGGAGCCTAGAAAATATCGCTAAAAACAGGGCTAGTGGAGGTGATATTCCAGCAGAATTGTACGGAATCATCGGAAAGAATGTAGTGGAAGCGTTTCATTCAATATGTTAGAAAATATGGATAACCCAACAGTGGCGGAAAGACTGAGAAAGCTCAGTGTTCCTTTCAGATAAGGGAATTTGTAAAGACTGTTCAAATTGCCGAACAATCCCACTTATCCAAAGTCATCTTAAAAAAAGCGTACAAAATATACATCCCTTGTTTAAAGAACTACCTGAAGCAAAGCTGGGTTTCGTAAATAAAGACGGACAAGAAATCAATTTGCCGACATCCGATATATTTTGCAGAAGGCAAGGCAATTCTAGGAAGATGTATATTTCTGTTTCACTGATTATGCTAAAACCTTTGACTGCGTCGACCACTATAAATTATGTCTTTACAGGACGGTAAATGACTGCATCGTCTGCAAACAATGTAAGAGGGCTATCGCATATAGATCATGAACAGTGCAGGGTCTGTAACAGATCCTTCGGGAACGCCGTCTGTTTCATTCGATGATTTTGCGTCAATTACTGAGTAAGAAAATCATGAATCCAGTCGCAGAACTGTTTAGGCATGCAATTTGTTACATTTTCTAACGTGAGGAGCTGAAACATGGAGATCCTCTGCCGATAGATCACACATCCGATTAGGGAATGGGTGTGTGAAAAAAATTAACGGAAACATGTGTATTTCACTGAATTATGCGTCACGGAATACTAAAACTACGCCATGAAAAATACCCCCTTCCGTTCGTAAATTCCCGTTACAAACTTGTAGGACTTTTTGGGGGAGTGGGTACATGATATTTTGAATAGGAACCAATGTCTGGAGACGTACCGTTTCCGTTCTGTGACGGTTTCGGTTCAGATGTTTAATTCTTCCCCTTCTGCTTGAGGAATAGAATTAGTTCTGAAGCAGTGCAATTACTAGCTAACAATTCGGAAGGAAACATAATAAAACATCCATTTATCACTTAAGCACATTTGTTTGTTTTAACACTTAAACGTTACATGTTTACATTACAAAACGAAAAAGAACCCAGCACACTGCACGTACAGAACAATACTGACCCATTACAACAGCGGCCCCGTGTGACGACCACCAACGTGTTGTGGTACACTCTCTCCGTCCCCCCCCCCCCCCCCCCCCCACCCCTGGTGTCTCTTCAGTTTGTAGTGCAGCGGCCAGAACTAGTGCGAACAGCTCTTTCTTTCTCTCTCCCTACAGGAGTCTCGTGGGTTACTGTTAAAAATATTATGTACTCACTCTCCTCTAAAAGTCCTAGAAGTTTGTAACGGGGATTTCCGAACACCCAATATGTGCACGAACCATCGGGGAAGTTTGGCCAGGTTGTTCAAAACAAGGAGATATAACACAAAATCACTAAGAACTTTTTAAAAATCCGTCATTCTTCCATACGCGAGACAAGAAAAAATTCGTGGTTCGTGAGAGAAAGAACAGTTGTATCGCGTAGGTTTTAAACCATTCCCAGTTATAGATTGACGCCTTAAGTGCAGTTGCTGTGGTGTGTACACGATGAAGGAAATTAGAAACAGGAGGGATTGAAGCAAACTGAAACTGGAACTTGCGGTGAAGACAACTGCCGTGAAGGAAGAATACAAACTGCAACTGGAAAAAGGGATAGCTATTGTAGACGTTCACCAGGGAAGACGAATGGAATATTTCAGAATTTGAAACACGAACAGCTGCTAGCATGAGTTTCTTGCAAGTAGATACCTTATGGGTTGCGAAGCAACTCAAATCGCTTCATACGGGCAAGTCTTCAGGTCCAGATTGTATACCGATTAGGTTCCTTTCAGATTACGCTGATACAATAGCTCCCTACTTAGCAATCATATACAACCGCTCGCTCACCGATAGATCTGTACCTACAGATTGGAAAATTGCGCAGGTCGCACCAGTGTTTAAGAAGGGTAGTAGGAGTAATCCATCGAACGACAGACCCATATCATTGATGTCGGTTTGCAGTAGGGTTTTGGAGCATATACTGTATTCAAACATTATGAATCACCTCGAAGGGAACGATCTATTGATACGTAATCAGCATGGTTTCAGAAAGCATCGTTCTTGTGCAACGCAGCTAGCTCTTTATTCGCACGAAGTAATGGCCGCTATCGACAGGAGATCTCAAGTTGATTCCGTATTTCTAGATTTCCGGAAATCTTTTGACACCGTTCCTCACAAGCGACTTCTAATAAAGCTGCGGGCCTACGGGGTATCGTCTCAGTTGTGCGACTGGATTCGTGATTTCCTGTCAGGAAGGTCGCAGTTCGTAGTAATACACGGCAAATCATCGAGTAAAACTGAAGTGATATCAGGTGTTCCCCAGGGAAGCGTCCTGGGACCTCTGCTGTTCCTGATCTACATAAATGACCTGAGTGACAAACTGAGCAGTTCTGTTAGGTTGTTCGCAGATAATGCTGTAATTTACGTGTAGTAAGGTCATCCGAAGACCAGTATCAGTTGCAAAGCGATTTAGAAAAGATTGCTGTATGGTGTGGCAGGTGGCAGTTGACACTAAATAACGAAAAGTGTGAAAGTGATCCACACGAGTTCCAAAAGAAATCCGTTGGAATTCGATTACTCGATAAATAGTACAATTCTCGAGGCTGTAAATTCAACTAAGTACCTGGGTGTTAAAATTATGCACAACTTCAGTTGGAAAGACCACATAGATAATATTGTGGGGAAGGCGAGCCAAAGTTTGCGTTTCATTGGCAGGACACTTAAGAAGATGCAACAAGTCTACTGAAGAGACAGCTTACACTACACTCGTTCGTCCTCTGTTAGAATATTGCTGCGCGGTGTGGGATCGTTACCGGGTGGGATTAACGGAGGACATCGAAAGGGTGCAAAAAAGGGCAGCTAGTTTTGTATTATCACGTAATAGGGGAGAGAGTGTGGCAGATATGATACGTGAGTTGGGATGGAAGTCATTAAAGCAAAGACGTTTTTCGTCGCGGCGAGATTCATTTACGAAATTTCAGTCACCAACTTTCTCTTCCGAATGCGAAAATATTTTGTCGAATCCAACCTACGTAGGTAGGAATGATCATCAAAATAAAATAAGAGAAGTCAGAGCTCGAACAGAAAGGTTTAGGTGTTCGTTTTTCCCGCGCGGTGTTCGGGAGTGGGATGGTAGAGAGATGGTATGATTGTGGTTCGATGAACCCTCTGCCAAGCACTTAAATGTGAATTGCAGAGTAATCATGTAGATGTAGATGGGAATATACCTCACAAAAAACACTTAAAAGGTGTGAGAGACTGGGCACTTCAGAGATGGGGCACCCTTACAGAAAATTCCTAAAGCAATTCTTTGATACTTCATCAGGTGTGTTACCTTATTTTTTGACCTTCTGAACGAATGTTTTTTCGTGGCCTTGATTCGTAAAGCGGGGGGCTGTAATGTGTTCTGACATGATTTGTATGGGGAACGCTGCTGACTGTTGTGACAAAGATGACCGACCAGGAGTGTCAAGCGGGGGATGGTGGAGTGCTGTTTTCCACCACCACCACCACCACCACCACCTTGTGACCTATTTGTGACCTAGGAGGGGTTTATTTATTTAATCGTATGGCTAGGGTCCCCGTCGGGCAGGTCGTTCGCCGGGTGCCGGTCTTTCAATTTGACGCCACATCGGGCACCTGTAGTCGATGAGGATGATAGGATGATGATGATGATGATGACATCACAACACCCAGTCTCTGGGCGGAGACAATTCCCCGACCCAACCGGGAATCGCACCCGGGCCGAGAGGTTTGACAATCTGTCATGCTGACCATTTTTTTTTCCTCTTCATTTTGTTCGTTAGGGTTCGTTGTATTTCGTCATAGCGGACGTCACATGACATTCGTTGAAGCTCGTTGTTGATCGTTTCACTCAGTTTTTATATTACAGAGGCCAGCCAGCTCTCTGACCGAACACGCTGAGCTACCGTGCCGGCTGAATTTCATTTTGTTCGTTTTCGTTCGTTGTATCTGCTCTGGGCGGACGTCGAAAGACACCCGTTTCAGTTCGTTGCTGATCTATTAACTCAGTTTTTTTTATTACAGAGGGCAGCTAACCCCCTGACCGAACACGATGAGCTACCGTGCCGGCGGATAAGCTTGTCACAGATCTGGTCAAATGCAGAGTGCGGCAGGTCTTGGATGGAGGTGACCGTATCCTTGGGATGGGGAGGAGAAGTGGGGCAGTTCTGGCAACGATGCTGAGTGTCCTAGGACCACCTCTGCTCCAATACCGACTCTGTCGCATTCCACTGTTGTCATGCTGCACCAACAAAACTCAGACAGGTCTGAATCCAAATGTCGCCAGTTGTAGCGGGTGACCAGTGGTGGCACGGACGTCAACAACCTAGGGCGCCACCTGCGGCCCTGCCTCGTTGCCTGCAGCTGTCACGTGCTGTCGTTCACTTCTACCTCTCGAGCAGGATGCCGCCGTCTTGTGGTCCGCTTCAGCAGTGTTTGTGTTTGCTCGGCAGGCCCGCCCCTGTGGCCGTCGTCGTCCCCGGAGTGCGGCGGTCGCCGGCAGAGCCCCGTGGCGCTGGACACCACGTCCGCTATGGCCAGCCACCAGCCGCGCCTGCGCTGGTTCGGCTGGCACAACCTGCCCGTCTCGCAGCAGGTCGCCAACAACGGACACACCGGTGCGGCCGCTCCCTCTACAGCTAGCTCGACACCCTCGCCGCCCACACACTTTCAAACCTCCACTGTCGTACACTACTGGCCATCAAAATTGCTACACCACGAAGACGACGTGCTACAGACGCGAAATTTAACCGACAGCAAGAAGATGCTGTGATATGCAAATGTTTAGCTTTTCAGAGCATTCATACAACGTTGGCGCCGGTGGCGACAGCTACAACCTCCTGACATGAGGAAAGTTCCCAATCGATTTCTCATACACAAGCAGCAGTTGACCGGCGTTGCCTGGTGAAACGTTGTTGTGATGCCTCGTGTAAGGAGGAGAAATGCGTACCATCACGTTTCCGACTTCGATAAAGGTCGGATTGTAGCCTATCGCGATTGCGGTTTATCGTATCGCGACATTGCTGCTCGTGTTGGTCGAGATCCAATGACTGTTAGCAGAATATGGAATCGGTGGGTTCAGGAGGGTAATACGGGACGCCGTACGGGATCCCAACGGCCTCGTATCACTAGCAGTCGAGATGACAGGCATCTTATCCGCATGGCTGTAACGGATCCTACAGCCACGTCTCGATCCCTGAGTCAACAGATGCGGACGTTTGCAAGACAACAACCACCTGCACGAACAGTTCGACGACGTTTGCAGCAGCACGGACTACCAGCTCGGAGACCATGGCTACGGTTACCCTTGACGCTGCATCACAGACAGGAGCGCCTGCGATGGTGTACTCGACGACGAACCTGGGTGCACAAATGGCAAAACGTCATTTTTGGGACGAATCCAGGTTCTGTTTACAGCATCGTGATGGTCCCATCCGTGTTTGACGACATCGCGGTGAACCCACAATGGAAGCGTCTATTCGTCATCGCCATACTGGCGTATCACCCGGCGTGATGGTATGGGGTGCCATTGGTTACACATCTCGGTCACCTCTTGTTCGCATTGACGTCACTTTGAACACTGGACGTTACATTTCAGATGTGTTACGACCCGTGGCTCTATTCTTCATTCGATCCCTGCGAAACCCTACATTTCATCAGGATAATGCACGACCGCATGTTGCACGTTCTGTTCGGGCCTTTCTGGATACAGAAAATGTTCGACTGCTGCCCTGGCCAGCACATACTACAGATCTCTCACCAATTGAAAACGTCTGGTCAATGGTGACCGAGCAACTGGCTCGTCACAATACACCATGATGAACTATCGTATCGTGTTGAAGCTGCATTGGCAGCTGTACCTGTACACACCATCCAAGCTCTGACTCAATGCCCAGGCGTATCAAGGCCGTTAGTACGGCAAGAGGTGGTTGTTCTGGGTACTGATTTCTCAGGATCTATGCACTCAAATTGCGTGAAAATGTTATCACGTCAGTTCTAGTATAATATATTTGTCCAATGAATATCCGTTTATCACCTGCATTTCTTGTTGGTGTAGCAATTTTAATGGCCAGTAGTGTATTTTGGCATCAAGTGTTTGTGACATTCTCTTATCTCTCACTGGACTAAATAAACAGCCGTGCAAAACTTAAGGTTGAAAATAACGCTTGCAAGGTTTGTGAATGCCAAGTGACATAGCCCAATGAAGCTTGGACCATAAATAGAAGAAAATAGTACTGACTGTAACTGAAAGATATAAACAATGATTACACTTTTATTCAAAGACAATAGTTGTACTGAAGATTTATGATGGTCCCCTGGACATCACTGGAGATAGGACACGGTTCATAATAGTGTGCATGGTCACTACAGACGACAGTGCATTCTGTGCAACGTTTCCGTCCTGACCACAGAGTTGGTAAAGAGTTCTTGTACTAGGGAATTCCATACCTCCACCAACGCAGATGACAAACCTTGAACTGTGGTTGGTGCATGTGCAAGTTCTGCAGTACATCTCCACAATGCATCCCACATGTGCTTGAGAGGAACTGGGTTGGCCACTCCAGTCACCGAATATCCTCTTCTTCAAAGAGCCTCTCCAACTGTTCTGTTCGATGTGGTAGCGCCTTCTCATGCATAAAAATGAAATCAGAGGTGAATGCACCACTGAGTTGAACCACACGGTGAAGGACTGCTGTGTCACAATAACTTCGACTGGTGACTGTACGGTACTCAAAGATCTGAATGTCAGTACGCCAATCCAGCATTATGCCTACCCATATCATAACACCTGGACCACGAAAACGGTTATGTTTGGCAACATCCCTATGTGCATTACATACCCTCATAAGGCGAGAGGTGGAAACCTGTAATGCACACAGGATCATTGTCCCATTTGGTGCCTCTGGTGTGATGGCGTGCGGAGGCAGAATGTTGCATGGTCCTATGCCTTCCTAATCATTCAACATGGTGCACTCACTGGTCAAAGTTACTGTGACAAGTCCCCATGTGCATCTATTCAGAAGTGTGTTCGGCCTCTACAGTTGGTTATCGTGGGTGCAATTGGGAGAGAGAGTGAGTGCGATTTTATCTTATCTTCTTTTATCGCATTTTCTACGTTTTAACAACATTAGTTTCAGTTGATCTTCGTATACGCGCTGATAAGCTCGATGTTGAGTGTCCCTGTTCCACAAACACACACATTCAGCCATCACTTCATTATTATGGATGAAAGTCTGCAACCGCAACCATATCGAATAGCGTAGCTAGTGGAGCTCCAGCAATGGGCCCATATTCGGCGAATAGGCCGACCTGCTCGTTCCCACAACTTCAGTCCCATCGAGAGTGGTGGTGAGATGCGGTGGGGAGACACATCGCAGCACCAGCGACCACCCAGCAATTACCAATAGCGCTGGTGGAGCAGTGGAAAGCCGTACCACAGGAACTCCCTGGCAACCTTGTGGCCAACATGTTAGCTCGTTGCAGAGCATGCAGTACCGTTCGTGGTGATCACTTTATTCCATTTATGCTCCAGATTTTATCGAGCTATGATACTTGGTATTGACACATTATGGGAAACTTACTTTCATCCTCAAGTCTTGTACACCAGTGTGTTGGTCACACCTCTTGTCCAATTCACTAGAATCTCTCTAAACCACATACCTCACCCTGAGAGAGAACTTAGCAATAAATCTTAAACTAAAATTAAACCCTGTATCAGTTAGAAGAATCGTAGTAATAAGATGTTTAGGGGCACCCTGAACGAACGTCGTAAATTTTTAAATCATATAGAGAAGAATGGCACATAAAATACAACCATCATGCACAAAATTATAACTATTGCAAACAGACCATTTCAGCTTCTCTTGAAAACAGATCCCTCCCCCCCCCCCCCCCTCATGAACCACATACCTCGTTATCAGGAGAAAGAAAACTGGCGTTCTACGGATCGGAGCGTGGAATGTCAGATCCCTTAATCGGGCAGGTAGGTTAGAAAATTTAAAAAGGGAAATGGATAGGTTAAAGATAGATATAGTGGGAATTAATGAAGTTCGGTGGCAGGAGGAACAAGACTTTTGGTCAGGTGATTACAGGGTTATAAATACAAAATCATATAGGGGTAATGCAGGAGTAGGTTTAATAATGAATAGGAAAATAGGAATGCGGGTAAGCTACTACAAACAGCGTAGTGAACGCATTATTGTGGCCAAGATAGACACGAAGCCCACGCCTACCACAGTAGTACAAGTTTATATGCCAACTAGCTCTGCAGATGACGAAGAAATTGAATAAATTTATGATGAAATAAAAGAAATTATTGAGATAGTGAAGGGAGACGAAAATTTAATAGTCATGGGTGACTGGAATTCGAGAGTAGGAAAAGGGAGAGAAGGAAACATAGTGGGTGAATATGGATTGGGGGAGAGAAATGAAAGAGGAAGCCGTCTGGCAGAATTTTGCACAGAGCATAAATTAATCTTAACACTTGGTTCAAGAATCATAAAAGAAGGTTGTATACATGGAAGAACCCTGGAGGTACTAGAAGGTTTCAGATAGATTATATAATGGTAAGACAGAGATTTAGGAACCAGGTTTTAAATTGTAAGACATTTCCAGGGGCCGATGTGGATTCTGACCACAATCTATTGGTTATGATCTGCAGATTGAAACTGAAGAAACTGCAAAAAGGTGGGAATTTAAGGATATGGGACGTGGATAAAATGAAAGAACCAGAGGTTGTACAGAGTTTCAGGGAGAGCGTAAGGGAACAATTGACAGGAATGGGGGAAAGAAATACAGTAGAAGAAGAATGGGTAGCTTTGAGGGATGAAGTAGTGAAGGCAGCAGAGGATCAAGTAGGTAAAAAGACGAGGGCTAGTAGAAATCATTGGGTAACAGAAGAAATATTGAATTTAATTGATGAAAAGAGAAAATATAAAAATGCAGCAAATGAAGCAGGCAAAAAGGAATACAAACTTCTCAAAAATGAGATCGACAGGAAGTGCAAAATGGCTAAGCAAGGATGGCTTGAGGACAAATGTAAGGATGTAGAGGCTTGTCTCACTAGGGGCAAGATAGATACCGCCTGCAGGAAAATTAAAGAGACCTTTGGAGAAATGAGAACCACTTGCATGAATATCAAGAGCTCAGATGGAAACCCAGTTCTAAGCAAAGAAGGGAAAGCAGAAAGGTGGAAGGAGTATATAGAGGGTCTATACAAGGGCGATGTTCTTGAGGACAATATTATGGACATGGAAGCGGATGTAGATGAAGATGAAATGGGAGATACGATACTGCGTGAAGAGTTTGACAGAGCACTGAAAGACCTGAGTCGAAACAAGGCCCCCGGAGTAGACAACATTCCATTAGATCTACTGACAGCCTTGGGAGAGCCAGTCGTGACAAAACTCTACCATCTGGCGAGCAAGATATATGAGACAGGCGAAATTCCATCAGACTTCAAGAAGAATGTAATAATTCCAATCCCTGGACGAACATCGTAAATTTTTACATCATATAGAGAAGACTGGCAGATAAAATACAACCATAGTGCACAAAATTATAACTATTGCAAATAGACCATTTCAACTTCCCTTGAAGACAGACATAACGTACTACTGATCCATTATTAGCATCAGTTGTAGGATATGGGGCGAGCGTTTGAGCTGATAGACTGCAGCTTCTGATGTCAGCTTTACTATTCTAAAGAGTTCAACGAAGAGTGCTACTAAGATTAAATGGGCGCGTGATGCACAAATGATGCGTTGTTATTAATTCTAGGAATATTCCCATTAGGCTTAGGTGTAATGAGAAGTGGAACCTTTATTGGTTAAAGAAAGGCAATAAAAACGTATGAAGCATACTTGCAACTAAGTCCAATACGAAAAACTTAATACAGAATCACATATTATAACTTTGGCTAACTAAATGCTAGACTACAGGCACAGAATGAGAAATATATGAATTTCTGACACCAAGGAGCGACTAAAAACGAGATTTCTTCGGCCGTCGAGTGGAGCGATTCTTTATATGAACGCTCGTGGCCTGTGTGCTACGTATCTAGATAAAATCCAAAGAGGGATGAATGAAAGAGTGGTCTGCGGCAGTGTGGGCACGTCAGAGCACAGGCTGTGGATCTGTGCGCTCTACGAAGGCGCAGCGGGTAATGGCCGTGAGGCATTGAGGTTGCTGGAGCCCAAAGCAGCTCTGAGGAACAAGCCAAGCTGGCGCTTCTTGGACGATACCGCAGCTGCAGTATCCAGGAAGGCAGAGGAAGACTTCAGGAGTCACTCAACAGCACGGCAGCATGCTGCCAACCCGACCAGATAACATACTTTTCAGACGGTGAGAAGAAGACTGCGGTCGACGACCACGAAATAAAATGGTTTCTCAAGACTTTACATTGCGCCGCTGCGAGTGACCACGGAAGTGTGGACTCCTAAGGTGTTACAATGAGCTGTGGCATGATTCTATGCAGTGAACACGCCGTTGACGTCCTGCCCTATGCCCAAGGTATGCACCAGGTCAGTGTGAGGGTGGATCCAGTAGCGGAAACAACGATCTACAGTTTTAATGCACCCCGAGAAATGAAAAAAAAAATCTTCGACTGTTGTTTTGTAATGGTAGAGAGTTGTTGTAGTATTAGCAGTTTTGTAGGATTGGCATTTTTTTTTCAAAATTTTGTTTCTGTGGAGATCCACAGCCTCTAAATGTTTAATAAAAGAAAACCTCGTCCACAATAGGCTGTAATGCAAACGAGCTTTATTTAAATCGTGCGATTAGCAAATTTCGCCAACTTGCCATTTTCAAGCACCTGTAAAAGCAACTTGGAAGGGTATCAGATTGGCTGCATACATGTCCATACATAGCCATCTATAAATAACACATTACACCACTCACAACTGTGGAGTAGTTCTACTTCTGTCCATGCATATCGTAATTGCCAAATTATTTTTCCCTGTACATAAAGAGTAGACGTTACATTCCATCCTTACATTGGGAATGGGTCCACGACAACGTTACGACCTTAAATGTCATATTTGTGACGTTTCTCTCAGTACTACAGGTTTACAACTAGCAGCAGCTGATATGATGTCGAAAATACATGTAGATGCACATACTGTAGAACTGTCGATAGGAAGTGCCAGAGGCTCATTACATACCAGGTGGTTATAATTAAACTTACCCTGTTTAACTTGTTATAACAAGGAAACTATTTACCATACAAGGACCAAAGTTGCTAGCATTAATGTCAAGGACATGGGAAAGAGAAATAATGCAGAATAAATTCCATTGAAACACTTTTAATATGCTGGTACGGTACATCATACCATTATATACCGGTACCACTACTGCTACAAAGAGGGCCTCAATATGGCGCCCATCAGCGTCGAGAAGAGTCTGAAAGCGCAAGATTACATTCTGCACAGCAGAACGAAACATTTCGCTAGGTATGCTGGCTACCTTTCTTTGGATCGACACACGCAGCTCATGTGTGAATGTTCGCCTGGTAAGCCCTGTTTTTTGCATGATGTACATCGAATAAAAAATATGAGCTGTTACAGATCCCTTAAGAAGAGAAACTAGGTGTTATAGGTGTTAACGTGACATTCACTAACATTTTTTAGAAAATACATCGAAGGTACTAGAAGATATGAAAACCTGTTAACATCTATCAAGCAGTATACAGTAAGAGGTAGGATGGCAAAAGAAATGGCACTTGCTATAGAAATATAGGAAGCAGTACTGGGCACTTCATGAAATTAAGGACTTGCAGTATGTGATACTACCGTAAAATGAAGCAACCCAAAATAGTATAGAGATCAACTCAGTGTAAATATAAAACAACAAGGGAAGATAGCGTTGAAAAAAGGAAGCGAACGTCTATGCAGCAGACGGGTCTGAAAGAAGAATATAAGGCTATGTAAATTAACTGATGGCACGATTCAAATAGAGGTCATTTATATAGAGCATATTATGGACCATGTTTTCTTTTATTTTTGCAAAATGTTTGTAAACACCAGGAATCAATAATTAATACATTTATTAGTATCCACAAGGAGGTGCCTGTGTGGTGTATAATAATTCCCTACAAAATAGGCTGTCATTGTGGAGATTAAATAAATAGTCCCTGTTGGAAGCGCACATAGGTTTCTCTGGGGTGGCGAAAAATGGAAAAATGTGCACAACTGGTACCAGCTGTCACGTGATACTCCACTGCTGACGTGAGTCGTGGCAGTTATTCTACGAGGGCCATCCACAAAGTGCATTACGTTTTGGAATTAAATATAAATAAATTATTGGAAATTTTTTATTAGACACAGATGAAAGCCACACTTAAATACTACTTTTCTACATAGTTGCCATTTAAATTAAGGCACTTATCGTAGCGATGGACGAGCTTAGAAATTCCTTCGTCGTAAAATTCGGCCGCCTGCGCCTTCAACCACGTGGTTACCTCTTCTTGAAGCTGTGCGGCGTCATCAAAACGCTGCATAGCCAACGACTTCTTCATTGCTGGGAATAAGCGGAAGTCGCTCGGTGCCAGGTCGGGACTGTACGGCGGATGAGGAAACAACTCCCACTTAAAAGATTCGAGAACTTCACGAGTGGCATTTGCCGTGTGGGCCCGGGCGTTGTCGTGAATCGGCAAGATCTTTGAGCCCAACTTTCCCCTGCGCTTGTTTTGTATTGCTCTTCTGAGGTTGTGCAGAGTTTGGCAATACCTTTGGGAGTTTATTGTAGTGCCTCTTTCCAGGAAATCCACAAAAATCACACCTTTTCTGTCCCAAAAGACAGTCGCCATCACCTTCCTTGCCGACATTGTTTGCATGCATTTCTTGGGTTTTTGGGGGGAATTTGTGTGCCCCCACTGCATTGACTGCGATTTCGTCTCGCAGTTCACATGCTCAACCCATGTTTCGTCACCAGTAACGATGCGATCGAGTAATGAGTCGCCATCTTTCTCGTAAGCGTCCAAAAACGTTAACGCTGCAGCCATTCGCTGATTTTTCTGAATCTCTGTCAAGATTTTTGGTATCCATCTTGCACAAAACTTGTGGTAACCGAGCTTTTCGGTAATGATTTCGTGCAACAAACTTCGTGAAATTTGTGGAAAACTCGTAGAGAGTTCCGTTATTGTGAAATTACTGTTTTCACGGACCGCGGCATCGACTTTTTCGACAAGTTCGGCAGTCACCATGCTGGGTCTTCCACTTCGCTCTTCGTCGTGAACGTTAGTTCGGCCATTTTTAAATTTTATGACCCATTGACGCACTCCACCTTCAGTGATTGTGTTGTCCCCATACACTTCACAAAGCTGCCGATAGATTTCTATCGGTGTACAGTTTTTTGCAGTCAGAAACCTTATTACAGCACGCACTTCAAATTTCGCGGCATTTTCAATTAATGCTGACATTTCAAACTGTCACAGTAACTCAACGGAGTACAGCACGAACCTCTCACTAGCACGGCAGGATGCCGACTGAGCGGCGGAATGCCATGACACCAAGATGGCCGCGCTAGCCCCGCCCCTAACGGACACAAACGAAAACGTAATGTACTTTGTGGATAGCCCTCGTATCATGTGTGGAATCAGTGTAATAAGACGATTCGACGTACAGACGTGACACAGTGGCGCAAAAGACCTGTTGTGATTGGACGTGTCCACGACCACACGAACTTCTGACGTGTCTACAAATGCTGTACCACTCGCAGCCTTGTGACAAGGCGTAAGAATAGCGAATGTAAAAAGACGCTGACCGACAGGGGGCGGGGACGATAAGAACTGCAGGTGTCAGTGGCTGCAGGCCCGTCTCGACCACTTTCCCAGTGAACGCTGCGAAGGGAACTGCGTGCAGCGGATATTTGGAGTCGGGGACCTCGCAAAAGGCACACACCGACAGACAAATCTGCACTTCATTATTACGCCAAACAACACACAAACTGGGCAGTGGCTGACCGTAGGCTTGTAGAGTGGTCCGAGCACCTGCAGTCTGGACTCTTCCCAAATGCTGAAAGGCGCTGTGTGCAGGGACAGCCCACACAGCCGTTTAGTTACCAGTGTGTGGACGGTGTAGCTTAGGCCGCAGGTGTTTCTATCATGTTTTGAGGTTTTTTCATACTACGATTTGGGTGCACATTCAAATTACCTAGAACTTGAACAAGGGTGTTCTTCTTTAACATTCTTGAAGGTCACGTGTTGCCTTTCGTTAGACAACTTCATGAGTAATTCGTGCCACCTTCCAAGATAACAGCCGTGTTAATAGGGCTACGATGCACTGGCTTCACACAGACTCAGGCGCTCACCCTACCACACCTCGGCTGACCAGTTAAATCAGCCGATGTCACTCACACACAAAATATCACGGACTTTTAACAACAATGGCTGAAACATAGCAATCAATACCCCTGCAATTTGGCAGTTCTGGCTGGATTTAATCAAGGAGTAGATTCAGACGGATGCGGCATACCTGAATAATAATAATAATAATAATAATAATAATACAGCAAGCATATTATTAAAGATCCCAATACCACAACAGATAAATGCCGTAAACAACAAATAGAAACAGTAGATCACATCACAAGCGGATGTACAATACTAACAAATACAGAATACCCCAGAAGACATGACAATGTAGCAAAAATAATACATCAACAGCTTGCCTTACAACATAAACTTATAAAACAACACGTTTCCACATACAAGTATGCACCACAAAGTGTACTGGAGAATGATGAATTCAAATTATACTGGAACAGAACCATTATAACAGATAAAACACCACCACATAACAAACCTGACATCATACTCACCAATAAAAAGAAGAAATTAACACAACTAATCGAAATATCCATACCCAATACAACAAATATACAGAAGAAAACAGGAGAAAAAATTGAAAAATACATCCAACTGGCTGAGGAAGTCAAGGATATGTGGCATCAGGATAAAGTTGACATTATACCAATTATACTATCAACTACAGGAGTCATACCACACAATATCCACCAGTACATCAATGCAATACAGCTACATCCAAACTTATATATACAACTACAGAAATCAGTAATTATTGATACATGTTCAATTACCCGAAAGTTCCTAAATGCAATATAACACATACCATACAGTTAAAAGGAAGTGACGCTTGATCAAGGTCCGCGTCACTTTCCATTTTTAACCAGACTTAACGGCTGAGAAAGTAAATAATAATAATAATAATAATAATAATAATAATAATGGAAAAAGAAAACACTTCATGGCAAGCACCCGTATCATCTAACACAGCCACACATCGATCAAGACGCATCCAACACATGGCTAAGAAAAGGCAATATATACAGTGAGACAGAAGGATTCATGATTGCAATACAGGATCAAACAATAAACACCAGGTATTACAGCAAGCATATTATTAAAGATCCCAATACCACAACAGATAAATGCAGACTTTGTAAACAACAAATAGAAACAGTAGATCACATCACAAGCGGATGTACAATACTAGCAAATACAGAATACCCCAGAAGACATGACAATGTCGCAAAAATAATACATCAATAGCTTGCCTTACAACATAAAATTTTAAAACAACAAGTTCCTACATACAAGTATGCACCACAAAATGTACTGGAGAATGATGAATACAAATTATACTGGAACAGAACCATTATAACAGATAAAACAACGCCACATAACAAACCTGACATCATACTCACCAATAAAAAGAAGAAATTAACACAACTAATCGAAATATCCATACCCAATACAACAAATATACAAAAGAAAACAGGAGAAAAAATTGAAAAATACATCCAACTGGCTGAGGAAGTCAAAGACATGTGGCATCAGGATAAAGTTGACATCATACCAATTATAGTATCAACTACAGGAGTCATACCACACAATATCCACCAGTACATCAATGCAATACAGCTACATCCAAACATATATATACAACTACAGAAATCCGTAATTATTGATACATGTTCAATTACCCGAAAGTTCCTAAACGCAATGTAACATATACCGTACAGTTAAAAGGAAGTCACGCTTGATCAAGGTCCGCGTTACTTTCACTTCGAACCAGACCTGAGGTCTGAGAAAGGAAAGAAATAATAATAATAATAATAATAATAGTATTTCTAGTTACTCGAATGCACAAAATTTGTAACCCTGCAACAGTTTTGGAGCTGCATTACTCGAATGAAATTAGCATTTTGATATATGCATTTTATTTTGGTAAACACGTAACTGTTACGCTATTAACATGTGCATTGTAAAAAAAAAAATATGAAGTTTGAGAAATTTTAATGGGTCGCGAAATGAATTTAAATCACTGTACCGTGTTCTTCACTACAAAGGGGGGATGTACCACTGATGACGCTGCCATAGAGCAGTAATGTGGAGGTAGTGAGCTCTGTAGGACGGCGGGTGTGTGTGTGTGTGGTGCTGCAGTGTCGGTGAAGTCGACGTACCTGAGCGAGAAGGAGGTGCCGGTGGTGTGGCTGTCGGACTCGGAGCGCCGCTACAGGCTGGACAGCGCGCACTTCCACTGGGGCGGCAGCGAGCACACGCTCAACGGCGAGAGGTACGTAGCCTGTATAGCTAGCTGGCTGCCTGGCACTCTGCCGCGTCCACGACTCAGCGGCAGAGGGGCTCAGCGCGTGGTGGTTGATTAGCGAAAACAGGCTAGTGTGTGCAGCAGCGGGCACAACTTGAGGGCCCAAGTGTCACTCCCAAGTAATATACACTCCTGGAAATTGAAATAAGAACACCGTGAATTCATTGTCCCAGGAAGGGGAAACTTTATTGACACATTCCTGGGGTCAGATACATCACATGATCACACTGACAGAACCACAGGCACATAGACACAGGCAACAGAGCATGCACAATGTCGGCACTAGTACAGTGTATATCCACCTTTCGCAGCAATGCAGGCTGCTATTCTCCCATGGAGACGATCGTAGAGATGCTGGATGTAGTCCTGTGGAACGGCTTGCCATGCCATTTCCACCTGGCGCCTCAGTTGGACCAACGTTCGTGCTGGACGTGCAGACCGCGTGAGACGACGCTTCATCCAGTCCCAAACATGCTCATTGGGGGACAGATCCGGAGATCTTGCTGGCCAGGGTAGTTGACTTACACCTTCTAGAGCACGTTGGGTGGCACGGGATACATGCGGACGTGCATTGTCCTGTTGGAACAGCAAGTTCCCTTGCCGGTCTAGGAGTGGTAGAACGATGGGTTCGATGACGGTTTGGACGTACCGTGCACTATTCAGTGTCCCCTCGACGATCACCAGTGGTGTACGGCCAGTTTAGGAGATCGCTCCCCACACCATGATGCCGGGTGTTGGCCCTGTGTGCCTCGGTCGTATGCAGTCCTGATTGTGGCGCTCACCTGCACGGCGCCAAACACGCATACGACCATCATTGGCACCAAGGCAGAAGCGACTCTCATCGCTGAAGACGACACGTCTCCATTCGTCCCTCCATTCACGCCTGTCGCGACACCACTGGAGGCGGGCTGCACGATGTTGGGGCGTGAGCGGAAGACGGCCTAACGGTGTGCGGGACCGTAGCCCAGCTTCATGGAGACGGTTGCAAATGGTCCTCGCCGATACCCCAGGAGCAACAGTGTCCCTAATTTGCTGGGAAGTGGCGGTGCGGTCCCCTACGGCACTGCGTAGGATCCTACGGTCTTGGCGTGCATCCGTGCGTCGCAGCGGTCCGGTCCCAGGTCGACGGGCACGTGCACCTTCCGGCGACCACATCGATGTACTGTGGAGACCTCACGCCCCACGTGTTGAGCAATTCGGCGGTACGTCCACCCGGCCTCCCGCATGCCCACTATACGCTCTCGCTCAAAGTCCGTCAACTGCACATACGGTTCACGTCCACGCTGTCGCGGCATGCTACCAGTGTTAAAGACTGCGATGGAGCTCCGTACGCCACGGCAAACTGGCTGACACTGACGGCGGCGGTG